>NC_134955.1:46967840-47270870 GCF_965638725.1 Aptenodytes patagonicus | reverse complement strand
CAAGAACCATTCAGCTGCTTTTTTTTTTTTTTTTTTTAATAGAAATGCCTCTAATTATCAAATGAAATGCTTCATTCCTTAGGAAAAAAAAATGCAAGTAGGTGGAAGACTGAGTCAGCTCATAATGATTTTTAGATATCTGACATTTTTGACTGTTACCCATAGTTGATCATGTTTGCCAAATCTGGGCACTTCCCATAAGAGAATCCATTATCAAGAGCTTTTTTTCTCCTTGCTCCCAACAAAAATCAGCACATTTCACCAGGAACACTTCCCAGTTCTCACAGGTGCAGCTTGCAGACGAGAGAGGAAAATCATCACTTTTAAAAACTGGACACCCCCCCTCCCATGAATATAGTGTTGAGAACTTGAAGCAATTTCCAAAGGATTTTGATCTTTTTGTTTAAAAGCATTCGAACAACTAGGGGTCTAATTTTTTACACTTTATTCCTTGGAACAGTTAATGTACGAGTCCTGTTTTGTTCCTTCCACAAGTGTGCATAGCTATCAATACTGGGACACAAATATATGCAAAAGAAAATTCAAAGTCCACTGCTCATTTGATCTTTGAAGCCACTGCTATCATGGTAAAAAAGAATGATGCCAATCTATCTTAAAAGGATGTTAGCGTTGACAAAATGAATAGATATCCATTAAACTATCAATTGAGACTGACCTGCTCATTTAAATGAAATCCCTTTTGGGACTGAGCAGATCTGAAGCAGTGACTTGGAAGTGAAAGGCTACTTAAGAAACTCTGGAATTGGTTCAAATTCCAAACAAGGAGCATCTCACTTGTCTAGAGACAACATCATGACAAACTGGGAAACAAACAAAATCATTGCAAAAAACAAAGAATGGACACGATAAATTACCTCAAATCCTTCACTCAAGTTTGTAATTCAAAGGAAGAAAAGCATAGTAACTCCCTATAGACCTTCAGGTTACAGTTTATACTTAAGGAAATGGTCAAGGAAGCATGCAGATTATGGACATTCCAATACTGTAAATCTAGTTAGATGTCAGTGAAGCCTCTCTTCTCCCACTCTCAACTCAGTTCGCTTTGTATCAGCTAAAACACTTCTTTCATATATTGATTTATTTCCAGTTTCTATAATCTGAACAAAGATTCTGCAAGAGCCTCATTCAGAGGCTACACATCATGTTTAAGACAGGAATACAAGCAAGAATCTTCCTTATTTATATATTACCCCCAAAATAGAGTTCTAGGAATCCGGAATCCAATCCCTATCAAACAGTTAAATCTTATGACCACATAAGACATTTGGGACATGCACAATGCGGCTCTTCAAAGGTTTTGAGTAGACCTGTTCATGAACTATCTCTAGGTAAGCCCTCCGGGACAGAAGGAGGAAGCTAGAATGCAACTGATGGTTGCTTTGGCTAACTGTCTGGTGTTGCTAACCTTGAGAGAATATTCAATGGCTTCAGCAGTGCCCAGGAGCTCTGGTCAGGCCAGACCAGTCTCAGTTCATGGCACTCTTAGAAGAGCTTCCAGCAATGAGAATACACCAATCTAGGCAACAAAACCAAATGCTAGCATGGGATATTAACACTATGTCCAGGAGTTGAGATCTGAAGCAACAATTCAAACGTGGCACTATTCCATCAATGGAATTTTACATTCATTTTGAAACAAAGGTACAGTGTAATGTATTTTAAAGCTGAAAAGCTGAACAAGTCACTGCTCCCTAATGTTAGGGAACACACTACCAGAAAATTACTTCCTCCAGTCACACCATCTCCTCTCAGATGAGTGCAGGAGAGCTCTTCCACTTGGAGAAACCTACCATCTGCTCCTTCGGTGTAATAGTGAAGGCTACAGGCTACCAAAAGGGCACTCCTACAAGGAGGCATCTTCCTTACATGTCATGAGAGAGAAAAGCAGAAGCAACTGCTATAGTGATTAAGAAAGACATTGCATACTTTTTTGGCAAGTATCCTATCAAGGTAATAAGCCCACCGATGCTCTCCCTCATTTGTTTCTGATTTCAGTGCAATGTGCAGGCAGTTCACACAGCTGAGCGAATGAACTGAGACAGAGCTGATGAAGCTCAGCATGTACACAGGGAACACTATCCCAAGACAGCAGAGCTCTAGCTGCCAGTATAGCAAGAAAGGGGGAATCCTCACCAAGGACGCTCTTCAACTGAGTGATCATGTAGGTTCTGAAAACTGCACACTCAATACGTCATTATACTACTCACAAATAAACTGGCATGCAGAAATGATGCTTCATTTCAGTTGGCACAGATAAATTTTTTCTCACCTCACCTTCCCATGCAAATTTCATGACAATCTTTTGGTAACACCATAAAACTTCCATCACCATGACTTTTCCCTGTGTTTGCCAAAACACCTCCCATTTTTCAACAGATCTCTATACTGTAGAAAAAAAGTCTTCTGTCTTCTCTGAGGTTCTAAACCAGAATCAACTATCATTTCATGTAGACTGACCTTCACTATAAAATTGACCATTCAGTGTCTTTTAGATGCCTCTGTATTTATTTCAATGGCTTATATTTGGCTACAACAGTCCTTCCATAAAGCTGTTGTCTTCAAATTGAAGCCTGAAGATACACAGAAGCTACTGCTTCCCACAGTACTTTGTTCCAATGGTTAATCTGTCCTCACTGTTAAAAGCTCACACCCTATTTCTAACTTGAATTCATTTGGCTTTAGTTTCAAGTTAATTTTTATGCTCATCCGCTCAAGACAAGAGACACTTAATATTACCTAGTATTTCCATTTCCATAAAGGACTACCACACAGGCGAGACATCTCTGATCCTCTTCTGATAAAACTAAACAGACAGAGCTCTTAAGTATTGCAAATTATAAAAACTGTCTGTCCAAAATTGCACTGTAATACTGCTAAAGGAAATGCAATGCATTTTGGAATTTTAAAAAAAAAAAAAAGATTATTCTTACTTTCCAGGATCTTGAGCATTGAAAAGCAGTGATAAGAACTTTAGATTCAGAGTTGACTGCCTGAATATCACTTTTATGGTAGTGTTACAGCAGTGTTTGGGCAGCAAGGGCTAGCATGATGTTTGGATATATGAGATTATGAAGCCTGAACAGCAATAGGGAAGCAAGTGTTCCTGCTTCTGTAAAGAATACTCTAAGTGTAGACACTAGAATTGAATGCAGACGGATGTGGAATACTGGGGATTTTCATGCAGGAACATAATTAAAGGGTAAATGACAAGTTTTACAGTGTGAAGCTTATGAAAAATTACTTATATGGGTTATTGGATTACATAGGACTTGTTGACTGGGTATAGGTAGTTATACATGACAAAGAAGCCTAATTGTAAAAGAAGAATAGGACTTTTCAATCTTGCTGAAAAAAAGCATAGCAAGAAACAATGCCAGGATGCTGATATTAGAAAAAAACTATTCCAAGAGAAGATGCAATTTCCTTATAAAGAGGGTAATTAATAAGAAAACTGATTACCAAGAAAGATGAGCTAATCCTTATTTCATGTTTGTAAAGTCAGATTACATGTCCTTCTAAAAATATAATTAAATCCAGTTGCAGGATAGATACTATAGCCAAAACGTTCACAGAAGTTTTCTCCAGCCTCGAAGAAAGAGTTTGTAAATCTTTTTGAGACAGGACACTGGGCTAAGAGAACGTAAAAGGAAAGTATCACTATATAACTACTTTGTCCTTACAGTACCCCCTAGGCATCCAAACCCAGCCACTGAGAGAGACAGAATACCGAGCCAGACAGACCTTTGGTCTGACCCAGTGCAGCCTTTCTTATGCTGTTCATCCCATTTCCTTCAGGGGTTACAAGGAAAAGAGGGCAGCTTTGCAAAACCCTGATCATCCTCATAATACTGGCAGCTCTGCTTTAAGATAATGAATACTCTGGGTCATACATGCAGGGCTCAGCAATACTTTTTCTGATTACTGTCTGTAGGTATCTGTATTTTGCATCTTTCTCTGATGTAACAGGCTGTGCCAGTCCATTCTCCACTTTTACCAATTCTTTGAGTTGGTACAAGAACTCTCTTTTCCTGGTATGCCAGTTAATACATCTTTGTCAACTCACTGAAGTCACACTAACAGCCAGGTTTGCAGTTGGGAAGGCATTTTACCCACATTAAAGTTGAGAAGGATGTTGAAGGTTCCCTCTGTCTCCACAGCACAAGTCTGTATGTCACGTGATTGAGCGCCAGCCATGCACCCATCTTCAGGCACTGGTGACAGTTTAGTCTCCCTGCACTTGCCTATGGCACAGTTTACTTCCTTAAGAATGAGACACTTTGGTATAATTAAGACATTATATTCTCTATGCTGAGTTCAATCCTTGTACTGGATAAAAGTTAATGGCCTAAGATAATCTTGTCTTGCCTTCTGTATAGCAAGTGGCCCCTTATGCTTTATACCTTAAGAAGCATTGCAGTAAACTATTTTTCCCATGTTTGATGGTACAAAAGCAGGATGTCTCAAGCACAAAACACAAACTGGAATAGAATGCAGGGGACAAAGACACAGTAATGCAGTATCAAAATGAGAACAGAAGTTTGTCCTCCTTTGATAGTCTCCTAACAGACTATTAAAATACATTTTCTGAACAAATGACTGGTAGCGTCCTTCATTTTTGCTTCACCTGTTCTCTGGTTACAAAACTGTTCCTCAAGACAACAAAGCAAAGTTGTTATCCACTTTACATAATTCCTTTTCGATATCCAGGCACACACATTGTTTTTTGTAGCATCTTCTTTCTTCAGTGTAGAAGGGGTTACAATGAAAGAGGCACTCAAGCACCCTTCTTGTTGCCCTTCCTCCAATTTCCCTTCTCATCCTCTGCCCACTGAGCAGGTCTCCACAACAGCCACAAAGTAACAGTATGAGCTTCTACAGTTGGAAGGACAGCACTAACCCTCTCATTGTCATTATTCAGGAATGCTGGCAAGACACACCTCTGCATACCACAATCATGAAGCTAATCTATCATTCAGCAGCACTAGTCCCAGCCTCTTACAAGTTTCTCTCCAGCTACGGTTTTGTTGCCTTCTTCACTCTTCACTGTACCTTACCTTAATATCATAAATCCATAAGGCTAGAAACTACATTCTTTTAATTTGCACTTCTCCAAATTAAGGCATTAATTGGACTGGGCATTAAGCCTCACTAGAGCTCACTGGAACTACTGGAAATGTGCAAAGAACAACTGCTAAATGTGCTCCTCCCAGCTCTCGATTTCTCTTTCACTGAAATGTCCACCTTCTCCCTGTACATAAATAAAGCCCTGTTTGCAGAAGTATGTCTTTGTAAGACTGGCCTCTGTCATCTCTGAGTAATTGTGGCAAGAACATGAAGTTGCCAGTGACCGGAAGGGGTACGTATCATGTCACCTTTCTAAAAAGGCAGGAAGGATGATCTGGGGAATGACAGGCTAGTCAGCCCTACCTCGGTCCCTTGTAGCTTTATGGAGCAGGTTCTGGAAGTCATTTCCAGGCACCCAAAGGACAAGAAGGTGACTAGGAACAGGCAGCCAGATTAAATGAGGGAAAATCATGCCTATGAACCTGAATGCCTTCTATGATGGAATAGATAGGCTCTGTGATGCGTACGGGGCAGTGGATGCTGTTTACATTGACTTCAGCAAGCCTCTTGATACAGTCTCTCATAGCATCCTTATAGCCAAATGGGGGAGCTATGGAAGGGATGCCTTCCAGTAAGAAAGGTCAGTGAGAAACTGGCTGAGCTGTCAGGCTCAAAGAATAATGATTAATGGTTAGAAATCTGCATGATGGCCAGTTATGAAAAGCATGCCTCAGAAGACAATACTGGGATCAATACTGTTCAGTGATCATTAGTGATCTGGTGGAAAGAGACAGAACATACTCTGAGCAAGATCAGAAATAATGGCATGTTGGGGAGGGGAGCCACTGATAGGCTGGAGGGTGGGGGTGGTACCCAGAGGGACCTTGACAGGTTGGAGGAATGAAGAGACAGAAACCTCATGAAGTTCGTGAATAGAATAGAGTAGGTCCCTTCCAACTGAAATATTCTACAATGACCATCTAGTCCAATTGCCTGACCACTTCAGGGCTAACCTAAAGTTAAAGTATATTATTAAGGGCATTGTCCAAATGCCTCTTAAACACTGACAGGCACGGGGCATTGACCACCTCTCTAGGAAGCCTGCTCCAGTGTTTGACCACCCTCTCTATATAGAAGTGTTTCCTAATGTCAAGTCTTAACCTCCCCTGACTGATGCAGCTTTGAACCATTCCCATGCATCCTGTCACTGGATACCAGGGAGAAGAGATCAGCACCTCCCTCTCCACAGCTTCCTGAGGAGGCGAAGTGGAGAGCAATGAGGTCGCCCCTCAGCCTCCTTTTCTCCAAACTAGACAAACCCAAAGTCCTTAGCAGCTCCTCATTGTACATGCCTTCCAGCCCTTTCACCAGCTTTGTTGCCCTCCTCTGGATGCATTCAAGGACCTTCACATCCTTTTTAAATTGTGGGGCCCAGAACTGCACACAGTACTTAAGGTGAGGCTGCACCAACACTAAATACAGTGGGATAACAGCCTCTTTTGACCCGCTGGTTATGCTGTGTTTGATGCACCCCAGGATGCGGTTTGCCCTCTCGGCTGCCAGGGCACACTGCTGACTCATACTGAGCCTGCTGTCGACCAGCACCCCCAGATCCCTTTCTGCAGGGCTGCTCTCCAGCCACTCCTCTCCCAGTTTATACTTGTGCCTGGTGTTACTCTGTCCCAGGTGCAGAATCCGGCATTTGTTCTTGTTAAATTTCATGCCATTGATGATTGCCCAATGCTGCAATCTATCTAGATCCCTCTGCAAAGCCTCTTGTCCCTTCAGAGGGTCAACAGCACCTCGCAGTTTAGTATCATCAGCAAACTTGATAATGGTGCATTCAACTCCTGCATCCAGATCATTGATAAATGTATTGAACAGAACCGGCCCTAGAATTGAGCCCTGAGGAACACTGCTAGTGACTGGTCACCGGCCAGATGCAGCCCCATTCACGACAACCCTTTGAGCCCTGCCGTTCAGCCAGTTCTTCACCCAGTGCAGCATGTACTTGCTCATCTCAGAGTTGGACTTGTCCAGAAGGATGCTGCGAGGGATAGTATCAAAAGCCTTACTATTACCCAGAAAAAACTACATCCACCACCTTCCCTTCATCCACTAGATGGGTGAACTTATCATTGAAGGGTATCAAATTAGTTAGACAAGACTTTCCCTTCGTGAACCCATGTTGACTGTGCCTGATGATTGCATTGTCCTTTAAATGCCTTTCAATAGCACCCAGTATGATCTTCTACATAGTTTTTTCCAGGTACTGAGGTTAGACTAACAGGTCTGTAGTTTCTTGGGTCTTCCCTCACACCTTTCTTGTGAATTGGAATAACGCTGGCTAGCTTCCAGTCAGCAGGGACCTTCCCAGACTCTCAAGACCTTTGGTAGATGGTTGAGAGGGGTCCTACCGTAACATCCACTAGCACATTCAGTACTCTGGGATGAATCCCATCCGGCCTCATGGACTTATGAGCATTCAACTGAAACAACTTGTCCCTTACAATTTCAGCGTCCACAAATAGAAAGTCACGGCTCCCACAGTCGTGGTCCTCCAACTCAGAGGACCAGGCAGCCCAAGGTCTAACAGTATTATTAGAGACTGAGGCAAAAAAAGTGTTGAATGCCTCCACTTTTTCTTCATTCCAATTTGTAAGGTGACCATCTTCAACAAGTATCGGTCCAATGTTTTCCTTAGACCTCCTCTTGCTATTAATGTACTTCAAAAAGCCTTTCTTCTTGTCTGACACAACACTGGCCAGTTTCAACTCTAATTAAGCTTTGGCCTTTTGTGTTTTCTCCCTGCATATGCGAACCACAGCTCTGTAATCTTCCTGCGAAGCCTGACCTTGCTTCCAGAGATCACACAATTTCTTTTTCCTCCTGAGTTCCAAAAGGAGTTCCCTATTCAGCCAAACTGGTTTTCTGTGCTGCTTGCTTGACTTTCAACACAATGGGATTGCCTGCTCTTGTGCTTTTAAAAGGTGATTCTTAAAAACTGATCAGCACTCAAGGACTCCTAAGCCCTCAAAAGCAGATTCCCAGGGGACACTGCTAACTAGCTCGCTGAGTAGCTTAAAGTTAGCTCTCTTGAAATCCAGGGTAGCAACTCTGCTGATCATTTTTCTCATTACATCAAAAATTTTAAAAACTCAACCATTTTGTGATCACTGTGGCCAAGACAGCCACCTACCATCACATCTCCCACAAGTCCTTCTCTATTCACAAATAACAAGTCAAGGAGGGCATCTTTCTTAGTTTGCTCACTGAGTACTTTTGACAAGAAATTATCTTCAACATACTTCACGAATTTCCCAGACTTGCTTGTCACAGCAGTACGGTATTCCCAGTTGATGTCTGGGAAGTTGAAGTCTCCCATAAGGACAAGGAGAGAAGACAACTGGAGAGAAGACAGACCTGGAAAAAGACTGGGGAGTCCTGGTGGACAAGAAGTGGAATATGAGTGAGCTGTGTACCTTTGAAGCAATAATCACATACTGGACCACCTTAGTAGAAGCACAGCTACCAAATCAAGGCACGTTATTATTCCTTTCTACTCAAGCAAACCACATCTGAAGCAGCGTCCTTCACTGCAAGTACTGTGTGAGTACAGTGCGAGTTCTGAGGAATCTGCCTTAGAGGAAAAGAGACAAAACAATGCACCCAGTTCGTTCATCTAAGACTGCTGCAAATATTCAAATCTGTATCAAGCTACTGAAGGCTGAAGATGAATTTTGATAAATACCCTGGAGTAACAAGATAGATAATTTGTTTAGCTTGTCTACCACTCAGGAGAATCAAATTTGGTTGAGAGCCTGACTGACCTGCAAATGGATTCTAACCTAGAAATAGGAAAGACAGGGCAGCTGCAAGAACTTGAATCTGCTGGCACTTCCAGAAAGTTGCCACGGCAGGAAGTACGGCTTACCAAGATAATGCCTGCCACAGTTACTCTTCAGTACTGCCACAGGTACATTCAACCTTTAAAGGCAAGGAAGTCCTCCTAGGAGCTTACAACCTAAGTAAGGGCTTAACCAGATGAACAGTGCTACTGACCTCAATAGGAAAATCTGATAAATTATCTTTCCCTGCCCCCAGAGAAAAATCGTGTGAAGTCTGGCACACACCCACCCCCCTGCCGCAATGAGTGAGATGAAGGCCGTTGATTCCCTAACACCTCAAACACGTCTCTTTTAAAACTTTTATAACTGTCCTGTCACCACAGAAGAAACAGAACTACTCTGAACAATACTCAGAATGTAGCAACACATATCAGAATTGGTTTTAAAAAGGGGAATACAACAGCCAAAATTTAAAATTTTAGCTGAACGCTCAGTAATCTGAGTAAGTCTGTTGAATAGACTCAAACCAAGAGAGGTTGTGGAGGATCCTTCATGAGATTAAGAACACTCAGTTGCACAAATGCTCTTTTAGCGAACCACTCCCTGACACTGAAACAGCCTGCAAGTTAGGTTACAAGGCTTCCAATCCTAAAATTTATCTGCAGGTTGTCAGGAGAATGTGACCACCTTTCCCCTTCACTGTGTTCACGAGTACTAGATAGTCAAGCTACTACTCTTCAGGTTTACCTTCTCTTTGCATGTTCTAGATTACAGGCCCTCCAGTGCTGAGGTTTCCTGTGCTACCTCTTAAGTACCATTGCTCAAAATAAGTACAAAATAAGACAATCCAATGACTACTTTAAAACAGGAACACTCCTCTCTCCACAAAACCCTTACAGCTTGTCCTGTAATCCAAACTGACCTCTGTACTCCTTCAGCAAGGTAAAAAGGCTTTCCCTGTTCTAATTAGTTCTAAAACTTACCACCACCAAAAAAAAAAAAAGTTTTGAGAGGGATTGGATTTACATGGACGGATCTGACAGTTTGCTTGGGCTGCGAAATATAAATCCAATCTGGATCTCTCCCCAAGAATAAGTAGGTATTAGGGGATCAGACACAGACAGTGTGTCTGTAATATAACTCTATTTGTCAATCATGATTTAGTGAGTCATTCAATTTTTGTTTTGTGTATGTTATGACCACTTAACATTTTAATACAGAGTTAAATATAAATCACCGCTTTATATCCTCACAATCAAATCTGTCCCTCTGCTATCTGATTTATAAGGGAGAGCACAACACTGCAAAACCACTAAAAACATGCAAATTTTGTTATCTACTTAAGAGTGCTAGCTGCACCTCCACATTCAAAATGAATTTTACAAGCTTAAATGGTCCTGTTTGAAAGCTCCACCCAGTGAGGAAAGCAAAAAGAGTTCTATGCATACAAATATATCCTATTTTTAAAGGACTTAAGAAGCCATGGAGGCCACCTGTTCCTTGACACATGCTATGTAGGTATATATTCTAAAAACACAGCCCAAAATAAGCTCCAGACAGAGTAATTCAAGAAAAATAAGTGGAGTGTGATCAAGAATTCAAGCAAAGAGAGGGAAGAAATCACTCTCCATATATTCTGCAACACAGAAGGTAACAGGGGGCCAAGTGGAAGTGCTATGAAAAGAAGATAATCTCTTTTGTGTATGCTGCAGAGTAAAGTACAATCATCAGTAGGTGGAGACACCTCCAGTAGATATAGCAGACAATACTTTTTGAAGGGAGGGAAAACATGAGACAATACCCAGAATGCTCTGAACTCAGGTGATACTTTAAATGGCTTTTTTGTTCAATGGCATGTTAACTTCAACGGCAAGCGTCCTTTAGAAATGCTAACAGTCATTTTTTAATTTATACACGGAGAAATTGGAAGTTTTGTATATCCTCTACCATACTCCAAGGATATTCAAGGGCCCAGGTTCCTTTCCAGGACGCCAGCTTGCACATTTATGTCCAAGTAGTTCTCCCAAATCCTTATCCAGTAGGAGATTTAGGAAAGAACATGCAATACACAAGCAAGACTAAAGACATTCAGAACAAGGGAGAAGGAAAAGGTCTAATGGACCATGCTGCCAGTGAGCCAATGGAAATTTCTGAATGGACAAGCACCGTATTTGCTTTGCTAGAAGCAACATGATTCGAGTCCATTAGCACATGGCCTGAAAACATTCTGCTAATACAGAATTCAGGTTCCATGTTTCAACTTGTTTGCATTCACCCCTCGTTCCCCAGCCAAGAAATCCTCCTGGCCTGGAGGAAAGCAGGGGGAGACTTTTGCCTCCCTGGGCAGTAGTGGGACTTCCACCCAAAAAAACACCAAATGCACAAACAAGCAACATGTCCAGGGGGTGAATAAAGATCTGAAAACCTAAAAGAATCTGTACATGACCCAGCACATATGAGCTGGCATCAGGGAAGGAGATGAATGCATAATAAATACAGCAATAGCAAGAACATTTTTAAAAGCCACTGCGGTCCCAACACTGATTACCTTTTTTTAAACATAGATTCACAAACATGATTTAGATATGTGGGGCACGCAGATCAGTCTGGATGATGGCACACATCATGCACCAATACTGGAGATATCACTACTGCCAAACAAGACGTTTGGTGAAGACACACACCAGAGTCAAACACTTCCAAAATCCAGCAAGTTTTTAAAGTTGCAATGCTTCCTTTTAGCTGTATCCAGGGCTCTTCTCTGGTGGCATTTTAAAAAAGTTACTGGAGGCAGCAATAGTGGCTTTCTCGGCTGCTGGTGTTTTCCCTGTCCACTCAGAGTTCTGGGATCTCAGGGATGGTGTTGCTGGTAGCTCTGACTCTGCTGCATCCATGTGGACAGATAAAGTTGCTGGAATATAAAATTGCAGGAAAGGGGGAACAGAGGAAGAGAGTAGGAAAGGGCAATAAAAAAAAAGTTAGAACAAGTGACTTCATGGCAAATGCCTCATATATATATATATAACTTCTTATATGAAGGTGTTATTTACTGAGTTCCTACAAGTTGCCCTGCCAAATTCCTTTGAAATATAGGTTCTTGATAGCATTAACATCTTTGCCCTAATTATTCTCACACTCAGAACTCCAAGTTCCTAGTCCACTAACTAGTTCCCTTAGTCAAAGTTCCTGTTGAAAATCAAGAGCTTTAGCTGTCCCATACTCAATCAATTCATAATCACTCAACTGAAGACAACTCGATCTCTCCACAAAGACTAAATTAACCCTGTATCTGAGAATTTTGAAGTCGCTGAAGGCTTGGCAAATTTCAGGTTGCAAAGGTCAGTTAAAGAGGAAAATATACCTCTCCTCTTTACTCAGTAAAGGCAGTACCATCAACCTCCACATACATCCAATATGGTAAATCAGCATATTATAACAAGAAGGTACTTGCTAAGCTAGGTTGGAATCCATTCTCATTTTCTCAATACAACCACTGCTTCAAAATGGGACAGGCTATAATTAGCAAGAGAGATTTGCAGATCCATAGCTCAACCCAACAGTCACCCAAATTTCCAGAAGGATTGTCAGAAACCTAGAGATATGCGAGTTTACTCCCATTCTCAGTATTCTGAATCACTCAATCCTCACAAGCAGAACAGAGCAGGATAAAAAAAGAGTAATTGCCACAGGAGTCTTTGGGGCAACTGGAATTTTTTTGAACAAGTAACTGCTTCAGTACGAAATACATCTCTCTCTCATTGTATTCTCACAACAGATTAATAGTTGTTTGTGTGTTTTTATTACAAGTTGTGTCTGCTGCTCTGTAGTGGATGAAGGATAAAGAGGCTATAACAAGCCTCAACTAGAGGACTGATTGCTTTTAAGTTTAAATAAAAAGCTCGTTCAATGCTTGAGGTTCCACACTCAGTAGATCTGGAACCCCAACAATCCTGCTTCTGTACATCCAAAACAGTGAATCATTCCCATACAACCACAACAACACAGCTGATAACAGTACATTGCATATTTTACCTCTAGCCCATCAACTTCCTCCATCTGAAGGTCATATGAAAAATGCAAAAAAAAATGTAAGTCAAAGTCCTTAAACTAATAATCACCACCAATACTACACTATGGGCTCACTAGCAGCCTCCCCACTCAGGCTCTCCATCTTTGCTCATAAAAAGAAAAAAAGCAAAGGACTAAACAGGCTTCTTGCTACTGGGTACCATCACACCATGACAAAGAGTGAATGCATTAGCAAGAAATAGGAGAGGGAAAATTCACCGAATTGTTACTACTCATCAGACTGTTCTCTGATAAGCAGTTTCAGAGGCTGTTAACTGGCACCATTTAGAAATTATTATTTTTCACAAGCTAAATGTGAACACATGCCAAGGCAGAAAAAATTCTATTTATGCAGATTTTTACCCCAGACTCACTGTAATACCTGAATAGGATGCAACTTATGACATGTACTGCTACGTATATAGGGGACTGGACCACATAAACACTAAAAACATCAGTGTAAAGCTGGACAATTGTTCACCATTTCTTTCACAGCCATCTATACTTGTGGCCTATTCTGACAAACAGAAGACAGACATGATAGTCTTCATCAGATCCCTTTCAAACCAGAGAATAACTACCATGAGAATAACATTTTATACAGTATTTCTCAGACAAGCTCTACTGTGCCACTGGGGACATTATTCCAAATTTATTGCACTGCAATGGAAAGTAACTAAACACAAGGACACTATCCATGCCTTTTGAAGCCCCTAAGTCTTAGATCACTGAAAGTTCGAAGGACCTTTATCAGTACAGACTTTCTTCTTCCCTAGGCACTGGCTGTTGGTCACTGAGTTGGATGAACTTCTGGTCTAATCCAGTACAGCCAGCCTTACTTCCTCCAGATTTCCTTATTCTACTGCCAAACTAGACTAGCCAGACTTTTGTTCTTACCTGGTGAAAGCCTCATGCTTTAGAGCTCACACACTGCTCAACTGTCTAGTGTGGAAAGCACTAACTTTCATTTTCAATCTCTCTCAACATTTGCATAAGTTTGCCCAACTTAATTTTGATAACAGTCGCTTCCTGAAGTGCAAATGAATTCTGAATTTTCTACCCACTTTTTGTTGCTCTCAACAGCCATGCCTTTTTCCAAAATGCTATTCTTTAACAGCTCTCTCAGTTATGGTATTTAGGCCAGTTAGCCTCAAAGAGCAGGACTAATACCAGAAGTTTAAAGCTATAACAATACAATAGAGACCTAGGCACTTCTGCTACAGTAATGCATGGTTTTTGATGTTCATACAAGGGTCTCTGACAAAAGATGCTTTACCAGATCCCATAAATACTCACATTCATGAAAGTACGTGAGAAGACACGGAATATACTTAGTTTGCTAGGCTCCCAAATAAACATATCTCTAGCTCCTTTCTCTCATTCCTGCAGCTGGAAGGGAGATAGCATCCACATCTCATATGCCTTTTATTACCATCTTCTGATTTCAGCCCAATTCAACTCCAAACTTTCTGTGGATGGTGGGGGGGGTGAGGCGACAGGGGAAGATTTGTAGCTGCATGTTTAAGAAAGAAGCTAAATTCATCACAATGACAGGGGAGAGTGTTGGCAGAGATTTGAGCTATTTATTCTTTTAGGAAAATACTATAAAGAATGACACGAGGAAGCCTCTATCTGCAGTCTTGTTCATCACACTGGTGAGGAGTCCGATAACAGATGTATGCAGTAGCGTGATTTAGTGCCGGGAGCTGGCCCCTGATGTGTATTAATACAGCGGCAAAGCGGAACGAGCCCCTCTTCATCACTCATCTCTATAAAAGAGGTGGAATCCGAGATGGCCCGATGTTCGGCAGAGCAAGCCCATTTGTTCTGCTGACTGATGGAGCCAGCTCAGGCTGTGTCCTTCACCTCCATGGGGCACTCAGGTTGCAAAAAAGGAGATCACTGAAGCAGGACCTGGTCAACAAGTGAGACAAGAGCAGTTGGACTCAGCTAAGGAGCTATTTAAAGGTGAAGAAATCCAGCACTCTGTGTGACTGCAGTGACAGGCATGGGCCTGCATTCTGATTCACCTGTGTTTCATCCTTTGCAGAAGTAAAACACCACAAACATAAAAAGCCTCTGTGGTGAGAAAATGAGGCTGCCGTGATTCCTCAGGTAGAGGGGAACCCCAGTATAAGACATTTATGTAGGGGCGAGTAGATGCACGGCAAGGGAGAAAAATCTGTATCTATCTCATCAATGCCTAACAAGCATAACAGCCTTCAGTTAATTCTACATTATTGCAGAGTAATCCTGTGTATTTCTTTAGATATTAGTAATTCCACAGTCAGATCACCTTTGATAGAAACAATATCAGATTTCAGAAGTTTCCAAGTTACATGCTTGTGCTCCAGATGCAATTGGGAGACTGCTGTAGAAAGTCAGCTAAGACACAGCTTCAGCTACCCAATCATAAAAGTTTCTTTCAGCAAGCCAGTATTGTAGCAAACCCTGCCCATAGCTGTTAACTTTGCTCGGGATATTTCTAAACAGGGTCTAAGGAAGAGATCTTTACCATTTCTGACCCGTAAAGACCTTGCAGCACTTTTCTGTTGATGATCAGCACAAGCATCCTGTCTGGATTCCAGTAACTACACGCTCCTTCCTTATTTTGTAATACATATTCTGATTTTCTCTCCCTCATTCCTAAAAAAAAAAAGCCAAAAACCAAACAAACAAAAAACCATAAAAAAACCTTCCAAACCTCTGTGCTATTTTCCAGTGCTGAGTTCCGCTCCAGATGCAGATTCAACTCTTCAAAAAGTGTTCACTATACAATTTGCCTAGTCAGGTAAGTACAATTTACATAATATTTTGAAACATGTAGGCATAGAAATAGAAGCTGCCCCTATAGAAAGTAACCAGCAATGCAGTACAGAATACACTCTGGACAATAAATAAATGGACAGGTAACAGGGGACAGTGAGACACTAGTATTCATACCAAGAAAACCTAGTATCCCAGAACTAAAATTCTGTGGCTACAGATACATGATTTTACCAACACCTTCACTACAGAAGTTTGAATATCCTAGCATGGAATACTCAAAAGCCAGGAAAGAATACCCTAAATAAACAGTCAATAACAGATGACGCTTTTGCTGAGCAACAGATTATTAATTTAATGCTTTTTTCTCTTCTTTTTTAATACAGAACCTTTCAGACAGTCTGTAATCCAGATCTGTGTTCTGGAGAGCTAGCACAGCTTTCTTCCCTACTTCATTATTCTACTGTCTATCCACCAGCCCAAGGAAGAAATCCAAACTTCATTCCTCCTATTCATCATCAGTTCCTTTGGCCTTCCCCACTGTTTTCACATCACCATTTTTCCCATCAGCCTACCCACTGCCTTCTTGCTGGATTACAACAATAGTTTTTTAATACGATAGTTAGAAGAACATGGGTCACTTGATAGTAGGCAAAATATTTTAAGAGGGGGTAGGGTGAGAGGCCAGAAAGAAGTCTCCTAAACCCCTCTGTGTTCTATAGATTAAAACTTTTTCAGATTCTGAGGACTAATCAATCACTTTCCAGAAATATGCCACATGAAAATAAACCAGCATTTTAATCACTACATCCCCAGAGCAAGAAAAAGAAAAAAGTGACTATCTTCATCCACAAGAGTGAGACAACTCCCAGGGAACCAGTGGTCTCACCCAGTGATGATACAAAAATTGCCAGATTTCTGCTCCTGTGAAAGTGTCTAGAAACACCCTAAAAAAGGGCACGAGAGCTAATGTTAGCCCAACACTGAAGGAACACAATTTGTATAGTGATCACCTCCCTATTACCGTGTACTGCATAATTTAGGAACGGTGGAAATAACACCTTATGAAGAAACAGATTATTACCCACTGTACAGCGAAGCACTGTAAATTATATTAACTTACCATAGCTGCATCATCAAAGATTTGTTTAGTAGGCAGCTTTTGATGCTGTGCACATGATATTCTCTCTTACACATTGCCTTTCTCACACACGTTTCATTAGTTTCAAATCAAGGTAATGCTATGTTTGACTACTGTGACTCTGGCACTTTGCTCAACAGGGATATGACTTTAGAAATGCTGGCACAAAGATAAATCCAGGTTACCTGATGTCGGGCTGGACATGGAGGCTGCAACTGGCTTTCGCTTCCTCTTGATGTCCCTTGAACATGGTGGTCCCAGGTGTACATTTGCTTGCCTATAGAGAAATTAAAACAAATTAAACTCTGTTCCAGCATCACCTTCCTGTAAGACTCTCCAATCTTCTCTCTCTTCCAATCAACCTCCAACTCCCACCTTCCCATCAGCTTCTTAACTAGCAGGCAGCACAAATCAAAAGCTTCTCAGGGAAGTTTTGCTCACATTCTTCAATAATATACCATTATGCTCCCATTTCTTTTAAGAGCTCATGCACATAAACTGCTCAGAAGAATAATTATTTCTTAGCCTTTAAAGGATCTGGTTTTGTATTAACTTTAAAATAACTCTTTGCATAAGTAAAGATGTGATCAAGCAGTGATACGACACATGTCCTACCATTACTTCTATAAAGCATAACAAGTGTCCGCAAGATTGCTCTTTAAAGAAATGGTGTGATATTTGCTCCCTTACTCAGGAATTACTTTGCAACCTATTTAGTACTGTAGAGTCATCTTAGAATGTATCTCTATTCCAAACGTCCATGCATATTGTTTCCACTACAGTAGTAAGTTCATAAATTTAGGAATGCAAAACTGGTCTCATGCATTTTCAAAATTATTTCCTTATCAAAGTGCTGTGAAAACAGCTGAATCTGGCTTATGGTAATACAGCCTTGCTGCACCTGTAAACTGGCTGAAAGGCATAATCTGTCCTGGTCATATCAACTGTTAAGTCTGAAGCCTACTGATGACCACTTCAGTTTAACCATTTGCCAATTAAGAAGAAACCTGCATTATTGGGACTGACTTGAACTGAGCACTCCTCCAAGTTCTAGACATAGGAAGAAGAGAAGTTTAATTCAGAAAAGACAGTCTTGGCAGCAGACCAGAGAACTTTCTCCAATACAATCCATAATGAATACAAATGCATAATTTAGCAATGACGTTGGGTTCAAATCCCTGCTTTGTCTGAGATAAGAGTTTCTTTGGCAAGTTCCTTGGTCACTCTCTGCATCAGATCTGACATGCAAAATGCAGAACTACAGTGCAAATAAAACCCATTAAAGATTGTGAGGTGCTTGCATGGTATAAAGATTGGAACCATATAAATTTTGATGATTAAGTGATAAAAAGCTTCTGTGTCTTTAAAGCTTGTTATTTTGATTAAAAAAAAATCCTGAAAGTTTAACAAACTCATTTATCAAGTACTGAAATCTTTTACAGGTAACAAAAGTAAAAGTTCATGGCTTCATATTTCCATGCCAAAATCTATTTAAAAAAAAAAAAAAAGAAAAAGCAGCATATTTATAATTTTAGATGCTGAATTTATGCAAAACCAAAGCGTACTGTTGTAGCTATACAGAACAGTGTAGGGAGAACAAAAAATTTCCTATGCCAGCCAAGACTATAAATTGTTTGAATGCTGCTGGGTCTACCTACTTACCTGTAACAAATGTGCAACCACAAAATAAGAAAGAAATATCTACCATTCTGTCTTCTCAACTAAAATTCAAAAGTTCTACAAGAAGTCTACAAGATCTGTCATCTAAATTTGACATTTAGGAATAGTTTCAAAAATTTTTAAATTGTGCTAAGTTTCACTGACAGCCAATTTTTCAAATCAGGGAATGCATATTAATATAACCAGACACAGAAGTCTCCTGAAATAATGAACTACAGGCTTTCAAAAGTACCAGCACACCTATAGACTGCATGTTCAAATCTCATGTTTGTACACATAAGTGACTAACCTCTAAGTGACTTCACATATGCTAAAAACTGCTTTTGTACATGATTATGATAGTGGCTATATAGTATTTTAACAGAGTTCTACCGTGTATTCTGAAACATCTAGGCACACAGAGCCCAAGGAGAAGATAGTCTAAATCAAGTGGAACTTCAGTTTTTTATTTTGCATCAGTGACACAGTATTAGATTACTAACTAGATGACTACATAATTACATATAATAATCCAACTCATTTTATCAGATAATAAGGTTCCCTTTTTAATTTTACGAACTTACACCAACATTAGCCAGCTGACCCTTGGTGGAGAATCACTACGGACTAGGAAAGAAGTATGCACTATCACTTCCAAGAGACCTTATGCAATTTTTCCCAGTTCACAAATGTTACAGCTAGATTTTGAATAAGAGCTCCTGGCTCTCAGCTCCATGCTCAAACCACATCTACCCTTACCTCATGATTACACAGGGGGTAAAAAAAAAAAAAGAAAAATGAAAACAGAATATGAGAATCTCAGAATTCCTTCGTGTAGTGAAAGTAAAGGCAAATCATATTCCAGCTGGAGACTAATAGCAAGGACACTGCATCTAGCAGCCCTGCCTCTTACACACAAAGGCTCAGAGGTCATAAATTGTCTCTGTAACATGTATTTCATTCAGGTTTATCCCTTATTGATCACCCACACTTCAGTTAGTAAATCAGGAACCTATTGATTACTCACTGGCTCTGACTGACCTGGTAGTAAAAGTGTCACTTTCAAGTGGCTGGTGCACTTTACGGGCACCATAAATCTGCATGCAGGGAATCTCCAGGTGGTAGGTACCTTGGGAGAGAGAGGAGCAAAAGAATGCACGCAGGGATGATAGTCCTCATTAAGACATGGACAGAAAGGGTGTCTGAGGTATAATTTATGAAATATGCTTTTTTGGTAGATACCACACTTTTCAATACAAATTTCTAACCACTAGCTCACATACAGGTGCTATATCAGTAAGAGAATAGAATTGGTGAATCCCAAGTTTAACAGCAGACTCCTAGAAACACCACCACCGGGAAAGTCAGGTCATGGGTATGCACAGCATACAACATCGTCGTGGACAGGCTGAACTATAAATTGTGAAAGTCTCACTGACAGGCTGCAACCACGAATTAGTTTTTCTGCCAAAGTTGAATTTTAACAACTCTTCTGAACAGTTTAAAAATGACTCTGAAGTAGAATAGAACAGGGCTGAGAGGAAAGCCTGACAGAAAATGCACATTCATGCATTATCACAAGCCCCTCTGTGAAGAGGTCTGAGGCACAGAGCTTCGTGGGATGAAAGATCTGGGCCTAAACTGAGAAACTAGAACAGTACTTACTCTGTCGTTACTGGCTTTCAATCTCTTCTGCTAGGCTTCTATACTTTCTTCAATGTTGCACAAACAGTAATGAGAAAATAATTGCCTGGTTACTTTTGGACTACGGCTGGTTGATCATAAGAAAAAAAAACAAAGTCGCAGTGCTCAGTCACAGTTGGATCTGCTAGGTGACCAGCGACTAACGTGAAAACCTAGTTTACAGTCTAGAGAGGACTGACATTCTAACCTGGGAAGAGAAAAAGCAGAACACACCTGGAGAGATAAAGCAGGATCCAAAGTGCAGCTACGCTGATGGCTGCAATATATCCAACTCACACTGCAGCCTCTCACTGCCAGGAGTTAGTGAATGAAAAATTACATACATATAGACAAAATTGTTTTATATGAAAAAAGGTCTACAGTGTCTTTCTGACAGTGATGATTATTTTTTTTTTTTAATCACAAGCTAAAGGAATTATGCAGGAAATATGGATTTGTCTCTTGTTCTTAACATAGTACTTAAGGCACCTGATTCTGCATGCAGGTCACGCTGGAGAAAAAGCAGGCTTTGCTATGCAGAAAGCTGAGATTCATTGCTGTCTCTGTGTCAGAAGTAATGCTTCCTTTCTTTTCTTTTCCACATATATATTCTATGACTTTAGTTTTGTTTTGGTTTTTTTTTTAAATGAATTGTAATTGCATACACTAGACTCCTATCTCACTCCTACAGTTCAAGGTGACCATGTGCTGCACTATAGGGTCACAGGAGCTTGCCACTATTTTACATCTACCACAGGGTTTCAACAGAAAATTAGGATTGGCAGTACAATCTGTGGGAGACAATACAGAGCACAAGTATACACCAGCCCACAAAGAACCTTACCGAGCAGCATCAGGCCCCCGAAACCCTCACTACCTGTGAAGAAAAGTCTAGATTCTAAAGTGATGTCCACTCTCTCAAAATTTGGGGTAAAAAAATCTCACAACGGAGGGCTCTGAGAAGACCCTGTAGAGCTAATTGTGACAATCTGTGGCCTTCTTGGAGGCAGGAGGCACATCACACACTTGGGGGTGTATGCCTCTCGCTGTAATCTCACATCATCCAGCTTCTAACCCTATCCTTGGAGGAAGCAAAGCACTTAGATTATGTATTGAGAGGCAGCCATTAATCTACTGTCATACAAACAAGGGATGCTATTATCCTCATGTTAAAGTAAATGTTCAGAGACAGCCTTTTAACAAGGATACTGCTACTAAAACTCCACACAACCCAGCTGTTGCTGTTGTGATGCTATATTCCCAGCAAACACAGGCCAAACAAAAGGCGCTCTCTCTAAGCCCTGAAGTGTTACCTGAGGCTGTTGATGGTGGCTTCACAAAATTAACAGTAAAAGCAGAGTTCTTCCTCCTCTTTGACTATAGAGCCAGCTGGGCACCAAAGTCTGATCTGCACATAACAGGTGTAAATCAATACAAGTTGCTCATCCAATCTGCACGCAAAGCTCCCATGCATGCAAGTGGTTCTTGCAATCACATCACACTGCAGGTATTTCCTGTGCATAGCAGTCTCCTCTGCCCTGCAGAGCCTCATGGGAGAGCTTCTAGAGCACATTTTCAGATTCCAAAATCACTAACACGTCAGCTTACTTCTTAAATCATCCAAATCTCATAGGTCTTCATGCAGCAGCAGTCTGTTCCCCAAGTAAGCATTCTAATGACGTAGCAATTCCATTCCTAAAAGTCTGTGTGTGGCAAATGCAAGTAAACACATTTTCTTCTAGTTTTCCAGGTAAGCATTCCAAACAGAGACGATGTGATCCCATATATTGCATTCTCTATTTTCATACTGAATCACACAATATCTGTGCCAGAAAGAGTCCAAATATTTGCCAGACCTGCTGAGTACACAGATTTGATAATGGCAACATGCTTTATAGGCAAAGAAAGCAATAGCAAGTAAACAAAATTCTGAAGCCAAGGGGAATTTATTTTTCGCTCCAGAGAATTAGGATTCACCAAAATGGGAGCATTAGGCCTCGGACAACTGCATGTGACACTAGGTTGATAGCTGCTGTTCATTGCATGCCTGTCAGAAGAATTCAGTTATATCCCCAACTGCAATATTAGCCAGGCTTTAGCACAGGAAGACATGAAAATGCTCCAGTGAAATGGAAAAAGATTTTTAAAAAAACTAGGGAGAAAGATGCCTAAAGCAGTTGACAGCAGACATTTTTACATGAAGACAATTCCAGGAAGATGAAGATGTGTGGATAGGTTGCGTGGAATGAACTGGACACTGTCCTGGGCAAGTGGGACAGCATGAAATCGTGAACATCCGTTCACTGCTTCAGCTGCCTCAGGAAAGGTTTGACATTGCAGGCTAGAGCTATTCAAGCCTTTTCACTCTAACACCACCACCAAATCCAGGGTATGGAGCAACTGGCAGTTTACTAGGAGATGATTGCTCACCCCTTTAGATCTTTATCCCATGTTCTAGGCAAGATGAGAGAGACTTGCTTCTAAACCAAATTAAACTCTAGGTTTACGGTTAATATCAACTGAGAGTACATGCAAAGCGATTTTCTTCAATTCATCTGTACTGTTCAGAGGTGTCTCTAACATAATTCTTCAAATCTCCACCTTCAACATCTACTTGCCATCTGAGGTCCACTTTTCCTATGACCTCTAGCGGGAACATTTAATTGAGTTTTTCCACCCATAACCCTATTTTCAAGGCGAGGCAAATAGTAAATGGCATTAGGGACAGTTTATCTTCTACCTTCCTCTCTTATTCTACCTGCTATTCAAACTCAAATTGAAGGGAACACTGGCTCTAGGCTCTTCTGAAACTCCTACCCTGCCTCAAGGGAATAACATTCCACCAACCAACAACCCATAACATCTTCCCACTGACAGAGCGATTGAGTAACCAAAATCTAATAAGATATTCCACTTGAGCCTGTACAAGATCCTCTTAAGTAGAAGGAGTTCAAGAAGAAAATTCTGTTCAGACCACTCCTTTCTCCCAGAAAGGCAAATGGGCAGAGGGGAAAGAGGGGAAGGATCACTTGGGCTGTCCATGCAAGTCTCTACTTGCTTGCTTTTAACAGCCTGCATCGTCAAGCCGAAACCTTAACAGACAAGACATGATTAGCAAACGCTTTGTGCTCTTAAAGGAGAGTAATTATAGGCATGTGAAAAAAGGAAGAGATCCCTGAGGTACTCTTCCTTGCATGCCTCCCGAGAGGCAGCAGGGCCATTAAAAATTCCATGATGAAGAGGAAAAACAGCCTGGGAACAGCCAGGAGGCAATACAGCAAATTAATACACCAACCGTCCCTCGGGAGGACTGCAAGAAAGCAGGAAACTCTCCTCGCTTCACAAAATAAAATTATACCACTAATGATAACAGTCACCACACACACAAAACTGCTTCTAATGATGGGTGTGAAATTCCCAGTGCTGTGCATACACTTTGAATGAAATCTCTTCTCATCACAGACATAAAGTAAGAAAGGTAATCTTGGTAGTGTACAATTTATACAGTCTTTCAAATGAGACTTCCCAAGGAACCCTCCACATAGAACCTCCTCCTTAACACTGAAAAGCCTTTCTTGAACACCCCCAACTGTGCTCAATATTCTGGCCTTCAGCTCTGTTTAAACGAATCACTGGGTTACCAGTCTTCCAGATGAACTGCACTTCCAGATGAACTGCGCCAAAATCCACCACTGAGACAAAGAAAACATTTTCATAGGAGAGAAAAGACTCACCTGGTAACTGTACTCCATTGGACACATTCATGATAGCAGAAACTAAACAGAGAGAGGTAATTTTGCATGGCGCGATGGGCATCAGGTTGAAGAAACTGGATGTCCACAACATCAAGACAGTTTCTTCTCTAATACATTTCATATAATTCTCAGGGGATTAGCTTCCCCGACACAGACACAATTCTGACAGATTTCCGAGTAGAGTTTCTCCAGGATGAGGTGCAAGCTGTTAGGAGCTTACTAAAGCACAACTACTGGAATCGACTCCATCCATGGCAAAAGAGGAAGACATTAACTGGGGCAATGGCTGAACAGCACTTACAGAGATCACCTGAACCTCCTCTAAGAAAATGGACTACCAATAGGCTTAGCTCTTGAAGCACCTAAAGAACAACTATTGTCAAGAAAATGTTTCTGTGAGGAGCAATTTCCTTCCATGCACTTGGCAGCATCTTTACATAAAGCAAGCACCTTGCACTGAAGAGTTCAATCCTTGCCACATACATGCGGCCACATAACACATTCATTCTCTCCATATTTCTTTCTCCCATAAAGATTCTTGAGCACATTTCACACTAAAATAGGAACTACTTTCTCAAACTACAGGCACTTAAAAACACAGCCGCCTCTGGGATGGGACAACTTCTCTGCCAACATTCAGTAACAATTCATCGGGGATCATGTTTGTCAGGACACCAGCCACCTGTTCATTAGAGGAAGGAACCAAGCATATATTCCTTGGTTAACTAGACTACGCATTCAGCAAAATCAAGCAAACATGATCCCTCCAGGTTTAGAAATCCCTTGCCATAACTAGTAGCTTTGGAAAGGGCCTTCACTGATCATCATAAGGGTAGAGACTTTGCCCTGTTTGAATTTGTGAGCAGGATTTGTCTAGCTCTCCTTTCTGGAAGACAAACTTCTGTAGAGCGCTAAGTAAAACACTTGAGGCACAAGGAAGGTTATCCTAGCTGTAAATGAAGAGACCAATCAATCTTCTTACTTCATGGGCACAAAACATCCCCAGACTGGGGGCAAAAGCACAGAAAGAAACCAATTTGCTGATGCACAATCTTCTGAATTCTTTTTATTCTCATCCAGTTGAATGTTTAAGAGCTGATTTCTTCCTCCCTCTCCCTTTCCAGCTTTATCATGCTGGCTACAGCAGCATGAGGTCATGGTGCGACATCACAAAATTCCCTGCAGAAGCCAGTGGGAGGAGAGGCTTTGCTGGGTGGGTGCCAAGCTTTCGTTCAGACACATACAACCTCAGTACATTTTTCATGCTCTATTTGCTAATTAACAAGGGAAAGAAAATGATGAAGCTGAAAGTCCAGACGTTTCTTTCAGATTCGGTCCTTCATACAAGCACATAAGCAGAATTGTGTCTCAAGCAAGGCTCTGTCTCCTTGCACGGGGAAAGAGCTCAAGGGCACCTTACCTTTAGATAGTCACCTGCAGCACAAGAACAGGAGTCACCTCCAAGGCCAACACTTGAATTTAATTTAGGATTAGTCAGCAGAAGGTGCCTGAATAGCATATTAACCCCAACTATGCAGACTCAAATATTCCTCAACATTTGGCCAGACCAGATATAAATTTCAGCTACAGCAATAAAGAGAGATATCAAGCCATTAGACGTCACCTCAGGTGAGTTCTGAATCTGTTCAGAGGGTCTATTTTAGGCACCCAGAATTCCAAAATGCCTCAGCATGTCACCCACATGAGCTTGTCAGCACTACTCCTCTCATCTTGTTCTGATTTTAATAGTGGGCAACAATACTATGCCTATTTGTACCTTGTGCTGGTTTTGGCTGGGATAGAGTTAATTTTCTTCATAGCAGCTAGTATGGGGCTATGTTTTGGATTTGTGATGAAAACAGCATTGGTAATACAGGGATGTTTTAGCTATTGCTGAGCAGTGCTTACACAGAGTCAAGGCCTTTTCTGCTTCTCACACCACCCCACCAGCGAGCAGGCTGGGGGTGCACAAGTAGTTGGGAGGGGACACAGCCGGGACAGCTGACCCCAACTGACCAAAGGGATATTCCACACCATGTGACATCATGCTCAGCATATAAAGCTGGGGGAAGAAGAAGGAAGGGAGGATGTTTGGAGTGATGGCGTTTGTCTTCCCAAGTAACCATTACACGTGATGGAGCCCTGCTTTCCTGGAGATGGCTGAACACCTGCCTGTCGATGGGAAGTAGTGAGTGAATTCCTTGTTTTGCTTTGCTTATGTGCGCGGCTTTTGCTTTACCTATTAACCTGTCTTTATCTCAACCCACAAGTTTTCTCACTTTTACTCTTCTGATTCTCTCCCCCATCCCACTGGGGGGGAGTGAGCGAGCAGCTGTGTGGTGCTCAGTTGCTGGCTGGGGTTAAACCATGACATACCTATACAACACACTTGCAGCAACTCACTGCACAACCCAGAACAGATCAGATTTATTTCTAAAAGCACAGTATGTTCTGCCTGTCTGTCATACACTGTTTCATATACTCTAAGTGCTTAGTGTATTGAGACTCTCAAATAATCTGCATCGGTATGCTTTATGCTAAGTTTGAACACAGGTCTCCTTGGGAAAAGTGCATTAACCTCCAGGTCCACAATTATTGTTCAGACCACATAGTACTACCAAAGATAACCATGGAAGGGAAGTGAGACAACCCCAACAGAGCAGAGCAAGGGAGTTACCTGGCAGTGCAGCGTGCTGGTGAGCATCTTCGGTGGGAAGCATCAGCAAGCACATCCAGAGAGTACAGAGGAGATAATGGATTGAACTGGAAAGTCAAGAGATTTTATTTAAGCAAAGCGTAAAAAGAAATAGTCTCCAGATACAGCTGCTCAGATCTATTCCCTACAGTTGTTCATACAGTACAAGGAGACCTTTCCAACGCATCAAGGGGTGAGACCAGGTGAGAACTGACTCTCACTTCAGACAAAAGGCTAGCACGGGATGCAACAGCACATCTCATAACCATCTTCTCACAACAGACAGCCTTATAAGCACACTCCTCTTTCAACTCGCATTATTACAAATTCTGGTTGACTAACAGCATACTCAAAGAGCTCAACTGCTGCATGCCATGAGCAAGAAGTCTGCTTCCCTTTCAGGAAGCCTCTTGTCTACCTTCACATTGTAGAGAGAAAAGTCACTGTTATGAATGGTGCAAGCACAGAACCTCCCACAAAGCAGTTCCAATATTCCCTATGGTCGTATGTATCACTAAAACAGACCTCTAGAAGACTCAGGCCCACCAGGTTCAGCTCACAATGAGCTCCCAATTCATTCCACAGCAAGTGAGCTGGTCCTCCCACTCCCAACCCACCTCACAAGCTTTCTCTGCAAACTGCTTAAAACAAATTTCTGAAACACTGCATGGTCAGGCTAATCTTAGATCCTTTGTTAGACATACACTAGACAAATCCTGAAGGCATCAAACAGACAGCTTTTTGTAGAAGATGCAACTCAAGATTTTTTTTTTTTTAAAGGTCAGGACAGAAATGGAATAATCTAGTCAATCAATGCATGGAGCAAACTTTGCTCAATATGCAAATAGAAGGTTTAGACTGGTAGTTTCTCTGGGGTACCTGCATTACATTTCCATTCAGCATCTCCTCTTTATTTATAATTCACACAACAAGCAGGAAATTAATTTCCATGTGCTTTGCAAAGTGCTACACCAATCTCCAGAACACTTTTCTTGTATTACTAAGATTACTGATGCATTTTTAAATAAGGACAAATGAATAATCCACAGCTGTAGCATGACCGTCATAAAAGCTATCTGCAACTCTAGAACTCAGTAGTAGGCCTTGGACTTCAACCTTTCTGAGAAAGAAGAGGCACTATGAACCACAAAGCTGCTGCTATCAGGGAGCTCCTCCTTAAGTTGGACTGTTAGTTTACTGTCAGTGAAGTAACACTGCAGCTGCACAGTAGGGGAGAATTACCAGTAACCCTCTCTATCTGATTCAAGTTCATTTAAGAAAAATTTATTTTGGTCATTTTAAAGCTTATGTAGTTATCATTCTTATCTTTAGCAATATAAAAGTGGTATGTGGTATGTTCTTATTAACAGAAAATACACAATTGCACAAAGGCCTGAGAATTATTTCTTGCCATATATGTATTTTTAGTCACCTGAAGGGTAAAACAGATTTCAACCCTACTGCTCACCAACCAAAAACCAACTTGCAAAGGAATAGAAGGGAGTGTGCATGGCTAGGAACACTGTAACAACACGACTGCTCAAATGGAAGATCCTTTTTGCTTTCTGCTATCAAGAAACCAAGCTCTTATATCTTAAGTAAAAAAGCCTTCTAACACTGAAGCTATGAAAGACTTACTGAAGAATATAAAAGTGCAAACACAAGAGTTTTAGCTAAAAGAATGCCTATTTCTCTTGCTTATCACCTCTTACATTTTCCTGTTACAGCTGCTATTTAACTACAGTCAGCTCACCATTTTTTTCCCTTCTCTGTTGATGAGACTATCAGGTAGAAGCCTGAGCCAAACAAGACAAAACAAAGCATTTAAAAAAAGAAAAACGTTCCAATTCTTACGGAATTTTGAGAGGCCAAAGTTCCTCCTGCCAAGAGGCATTTTCCCTCCCACTCACTGTCAGAGAGGAAGGCCTACACTAACCTGAAACAGGGAGATAAACAAAAGGAGCTCCTGAGCTATTCAGTTTAAATAGACAATAGGCCAGAGACATGGGTTGTGTTCAAAGCTCAGAAGACATCAGTTACCAAAATGAGAAGGGATAGGGATGCCTTACCTCATGTGCACAGGCCACAGTGTGTGGGAAATCAGAAGCCGGCACTTTGTTCTTTCTAGAGAGAAGGAAACCAAGAAAATAAAAAAGGTAGAGCAGAGTCAGCTTACCTGGTTGCGACCTCTCTTCCCCATGGATGGTAACCAAAAACTGGAAGGAGGCAGAGTCGGAAGGACAGGTGGGAACAATGCCAAGGAAGGAGTGAACACGGGGTTGGGGGGGGGGAGCAGGGTTGGGGGTAAAGAGAGAAGGGGAAGGGAAGAACAAAGATGGAGGGAGAAGGAGAAAGATTAAACATCAGCAGGACTCATACTAAGAACAACAAATTTCAGATCCAAGGAAGAAAACTGGATACCAACAGCTGGTGAAGGCTGGACCCATTGCACTACAGTCAAGAGGTGCCACCCTTACCTATCCATTGCCTAACAAGAATAGCATTAGAGGGATGCCAAAGGATATGCACCATGACTATTTCCAGTGCTGACTACAATTTAAATACACTAATTGGGGAAGGAGACAGAACACCAAAGAAAGCAAGCAATTTCGCAGCTGACTTGTCAGCATCATTTCTGCAGTCTGGGTATGCACCCATAGCATGACTCCACACAGAAGCTTTTTAACTAACATATAGGGCTCTCGTACTGTGCAGAAGATCTGCAGTTATTGCAATGGCACTTTATAAGGGAGCGGGAAAGAAAAAGCTGACTGTAACCAAAAGGGCATTTGAGCAGTGTCCACACACTGGGGCAGCCTTATAAACAAAAGGGAAGTCAGCAATTGCAAATAAGAAAACGGAAAAGCCATCAGTAGAGGACTGTCTCCCATTCCACAGGTCACTGCATGCTTAAGTTACCACCCAGCTCATCATTCCCTTCCGTCCCAGGAAGGAAGAGGACCCTATAGCTCTTCCTCCCCTCCCAAAGTTCTGCACAACAGCTGTTAAGGGCCTTACTCTTTCTGGCGCGGATCACTAATATGACCTAGCCTCTCGGTGCCCAGAATGCTCATGGAGGTCTCCTGAAACACAAAGACAGATAAAAGGTTGCAGACTCTTACACAGTGAGCAGACATAATAGTTTGCTGCTGCCAATAAGAACAGATCTTACTCCCCTGGGCCACATCCTTTCCTTTCCAGCCCACTCTCAGCTGAACATATTCACTTTCTCCTTTTAGAACCTCAACTGAGCTGATTTAACTAATTAGAATGGCAGAAAATCATTTAGTTTTATTTGTGGGGCTTGGTTTTTATTATTTTAGTGATGATATTTGCTTGCACAGGGGCACACCAAGGACTGGACCTGTACAAAGTATGCAGCACAAGGATGCAGTTAAGAACAGGGGGAATAGCTGAGAAGTGCTTATTTCCAGGTTGCTGGAGTCAGCTGGGCCAGAAACAGGCTGAGAGACAGGACATCACACTGTCCCACTAACAATGGGGATTCACCAAGCACAGGTGAATGAAACAAGGGGTACGTATGAAGCTTTTGCCCTTTCTGAAAGCAGCAATTCAGCAGTAGGGACTCTAGCAGCTAAAGAAAAGGTAGATCCTAGGAGAAAGGACTTGTTCTGGGAACATGTTTCTCCCCGTGAGACACTGCCCTGTGTATGTGCTTGATGCTGGCATACACATACACACACAGCCTGAAGCACCAGCTGTTCGTATCTGCATGGCAACTACCTCCAAGAAAGAAATATACTTTGCAGTAAGGGTCTGAAGAAGAGGGTAAAAGGCTTTCACAGGTAAGATTCTTCACAGTTTGTGCCAGGTACATAGGCAAAACACGCTCAAAGTTTGGGGGGAGTTGTAGCAGCAGGGGTGAAAGATGGGCTATTTGTTACAGCAGGAAAATTATTAACTTAAAGTGCCGTAATGTTTAAATTTACAGTTTATTACTGTGTAAATTACAAGCCGTACTTTTGGTAATTAGCAGCTCGCTGGCGGGGAGCTCTGAATGAAACTCATTATTTATGATTACAATTTAGAGAGAGATGGGGAAGGGGGAGCAGTGACCTCCGCTGCAAATGACAAAGATCCCTTTAAGGTGATGAAGATGAATTAAACAAGTAAATATTATCCTTCTCATTTGGATCATTAGAGGTGCTGCCAACAGGCCCAGCCACTTGCAGGTGGCCTGAGGAACCTTACCCAAAGCCACTCTCTTGCCAGCTGAGGATTCATATTTTAAACACTGGTTACAACTAAGCAAGGTGAGTGGAAGAAAGAAGGGGCAAACAAGGATCTTTCAAGTGTGACTGAACAGAAGGAAGAAGTCGCACTCCTCTAGACTCTGGGCCCCTCTAACACACCTTGCTAACAGACTCTCTAAAGCCAGTCAGCTCAGAATATATGCTAATATTTTCAAAAGCACAAAGCGCATCCCAATAAAAGTAAAGCCAAACACAGCCAACACCTTCCTTCTCAGAAACATCTTTTACGACAGACAGCAGCACTCAACACTCCAAGATCTAGACCCGACCAGGTGTATCTCCTCCCTCTGTTAGACAGGCATCTGCAAAGTATTGCTTATTCCTTTAGAAACTGCACTAATATTTTGTTTGTTGTCTGCCCTACATATAATAAACCTAGTGAATGGCTCTGGGTAACTTTGTCTGCATTATTGCATATACCCTTTTATTCTTCTGTCTCCCCACTAAAAATGCAACTGCTAAAACCACCTTCCTTTGCTGCCATTCATATCAGTCTGCTTCCCTATCTAAAATTTGGCCTTCATTCACCTTTGAGTCACCTCTCTGCCCTTGTAGTCTCAGATTATGAGCATGCACAAGTCTTATGCCATCATCATTTTCCCCTACATTCTGTCTAAATCTTCTTGATATTTATGCTTCCTGTCATTCATCTTCAGACCTCCTTTCATACTGCTTTTAGCACTGATCAACTGTCTTTGCCACCCCAAACCTGCCTTAAAATCCTCTTAGTCACTCAATCAACTTCTGACAGTCAAAGCAGTTAAATCAAACAATACAAGAAACAGAAAATGTACACGGCCCCTTTCTGCAGAAAACAATTCACATGATATCTTAGAATAGTACTTCAGGACTGATCAGCATTGGAAATACAAAATTATTATCCTGCAAAAGGGAATACCTTGCCAACAAGCCTCCTCCGACCTTTTCTGAGACAACGGGCAGCAGCTCCTGGAAGGCGATTCAGGCGAGCATGAAATCCTGAAAACCAAACCCAGAAAAACTGAGCAACGAATACAGAAGATTCTTCCTGATAAAACCACTGGGAAAAACAGTTAGTTCAGTGGTCACATCAGCTCCTCTGTCTCTTGTTTCTCAATCTGCAAGAGGTAGATATGCCAAAAGAAGACTCAAGAATGTGGGCAGCTGGTATGAGTATTTTAGTATCCTCTCCAGTAGCGCAGCTATTTTTAATTGGATCATTAAAAGAAAACAGATCACTAATATCAGTTTAAATTGCAGCACCTATGAACAGAATCTACTCTTGCCATCACATCAGAAGTTCTCAAACACATGGCATTCCTTATGGACCTCACCTCTCTGAGCTGGCCGCGAGGGCAAAAGGAACGTGGAATCTGAGAGCTTGTCCAGGCCCGAGTCAATCCGCTCCACTTCAGATCGGTGGTCAGCTCCCCACTTGGGAAGAAGGTTGGGGACAGTGAATCCTGGAACACATTCTCCTTCATAAAACCAATCACTTTGCTCATCATCTCCTAAAGAAATAGGACGGAATTAGCCACAAGGAACATCAATGTGCCCTCTGACAGTCCCACAAAATACTACAGGTAGGCATTTCTGGATGCGAAACAGCTGAAGTCTCATTAGGAATTCCTTCCTGAAGAGCCTTATATTTGCATTCTGTTTCAATGATCTGCAGTAACTATGGGGCCTCACTAAATGCTTTAAACTATCCAACTCATCAGTCTACAGAATTTCCCTATAGAACAAAGCCCTCTTTATAGACCTGCCTAGGGCAGCTTTAGCACTCTTGCAAACGCATCTCATCAACCTTAGTTCAATGTTGTGTGATGTCTTATGCACAACTCTTTCTCCGAAGTAATTACTGTGACAGAGGTAGAGGCCAATCATTTGGCACACTTTATAGGCTGTCACGGGAGAGACTTCACAACAGAAGACCAGGCTCACAGAGTAAGCAAAGGGAGCATACTCACTGATGAGAAAGATCCCTAGTCTCCTAAGACCGCAACTAAGAGGAAAACACACAACAGTCTGAGTGTAAGTACTAACCACGCTGTGAGTCTGTCTCAATCAAAATTTCTTAGAATCTGTCAGAACTACAAACCCTCTGCAAAACTAGAGCAGCAGCAACAGAAATCATAATCAAAGTCTCCATAAAGCAGGGTCACTGTAATTAATGCAGTTGCAGTCTAAAACCGAACTGCATCAGACACCATTCATGGTAAATCTGCCTGGCCAGAAATCCCCTGAGAGCAGTAGCACGTGAGCAGTGTAAGAAAAAGCAGGAAGAGGGCAAAGAACCTGACACACTTAGCTTTTCAGTAGCCCAACTAAGAGAGTCCCATGTAATTGCAAGGTACTTCCCTTAAAAAACTAACACACCTCACCTAGGGAAAACTCTCATTTGCCTACCATTAAGTCTCAACTCAAGCATCCCCACTTACTCTCCTTTCCTCACCGACTTACACTATTCCTGACTGAAGTCCATTATGCCTACCCACACATCTTGCCAGGCAAAAGAAAAAAAAAAACCAAGAAAAAGAAAAAAACTCATCCTAATAAGAATGCTGCAATCTTGCACATAACAGAAGCAGCAACACCCAAAACCAACTCCAATCACCAACAGGTGGAACAGCCAGAACACTTCATCCCAAAGCTCTGACATTGCTTTTTATTTCTGTGATGTCAGTTGACCTAGCATGCTTGTGACAAATATATTTTACAATATCCCTACCTACCTTATAGTAAATTAAAACTAAGTAATGTTGGATAGTTCTTCTAAGTGATCATAATTTGTGCAAAAACATCCCTACAGTTTTGGATCTATGAGCATAGTGCACTGTCATATCTCAAATCACTACTTTCACAAGACAAACTTTAACAATCAGGATCATATACTAATACCTCAGTAACTTTCACAGTGAGAGATCCCAATGCATTTAAACAAAAAAAAAAACCCTTACAATCAAATTATAAACTAGGACCATTCTCTGCTTACAGAAGCGCACTGGTAGCTGAAATTGCAAAGACAACCTATTTAATTAGCAACAGCACAAATATTACATGACATAACCTCAAAAGAAGGGGGGAAAAAAAACTACATTCAATTTAAGTACACTGCTATCTTAAATTACCCATTATTCAGTTTGGAATTGTACTAGAAAACTATTTCTAAGGTGATGATCTGTGACAAAAAAAAAAAAAGTTTTGTGCTCTCTCCATCTCACTGAAGTGGAGAGCTGTTGTTTATTATTTACTTTACGACTAGAAATTGTCTAAAAAAAAGGAAAGGCAAATGTTTCTTATTTAACCTGAAAGTACAACAACATTTTTTAACCCTTTTTAACATAACTGTAAGATAAAACATCTTGGACAGAGAGCTATTATAGTATAAACTGTTTGAACAGACAGAGGCCTGATGACTAAGATGTCAAATCTCTTCTAGTACCTAGACAGGGAAGGCTGTAATTGGATTTTATTAATTTATTTAAGTGGTATATTCTACATGCTCTTGTATACTGGGTATCCTACTTTTAGTAGCAGCTGAAAGTTAATGCCTAAAACAGGGTATAAAACCAGGGCAAGTATATAGAGCAAGCATATAGATAAGTGTATATATCTACTTATCCAGTCTACATCAATCTTGCCTCGCGTGATGAAGTAAAAATTCAACACTTCAGTCACCACCCTGCTTCGTCATCTGATATGCAAGCACTCAGTAATTTCAGCTCCCCCACAACAGTCATCGGTAAAAAGAGAGGATAAAAGATTTGACTTTTCTGTTGCTTTTGAAGGATGGGAGGCTGGAAACAGTTATTTTTCAGCAAAGGTCAAAGCTGATATTTGAAATCCCTACTCTTAGGCAAAGTATTATAGCCACCTAAGATCACAACAGATCAGCCCTACAGCCTAACATATCATCAGAAAACATGTAAGCATATTTGCTATCACTGTGTTGCCTCACACACAGATACCTGGGTCAGTAACAAGCTAGTGGAAGCAGCATTTCCTACTGAGTTACTGATACTACTTCCTTTAGCACTCTCGTATTCCCAGAAGAGATCTCATCCAAATCTTAGCTTATGAAATGTGACAGAATCAGAGTGCACACCAGCACAAGCTGCGCAGAATTACAGGTGTTTAGGGTCACATTCCACCTGCTCCAACTATAATAGTCCTGAGTGCCTATGTGCCTACTACAACCTCTTTCACACTTACTTTTGCCATATCCCCCATAAACTGGACACTGCGCTGTCACTGATAAATAAAACCAGATTACACTCCACACTCAAACCTCCTAAGAAACCATTTCTACAACAGGCATTGAAAATACTAGGCTCAATCAGTACTCACAAGAGCAAGAGAGGAACGTGTATTTAAAGAAATAAAACCTATCACATATTACTATTGTCTTCTTAGAACAGTCCGTTAGGTGACTTGTCAGTACTAACTGATTTTTTTTTCACATTGCCTCTTCCTGCCTATAGAGAAAACGACTAACAGATTCAGGCACTAATGGCACGTAGACAACAGTTAAAACACCTATAGAAACAAATCAAAAGCTCTGCTCTTTCATTATGGAGAGCTCTAAAACTCCTCTTGCATTTCCGTGCCTTTCCATAATAATAGCTTCTTATACTTCAAATGTTATGGATCTGATACACAAAGTATTTCAGCAGGAAGAGTGTACTGTTTTCAAAATCACACCTTTGTAGCCCTCAGCTAATTTCTTAACTTCTAGCCCCTCCCAGCCACTGGCCTTTCTCCCATACTTCCCTCTGTCCCTCTTCAAACATAGATCTTTCTTTGTATTTTTAAAGAAATTAAGAGAAATTCCCCAGCAACACACGAGGAAAATCATAGGACAGTTTTTACCTTGGCGGCCCTCATCATTGGTAAACAGGCCAGTATCACTGCTGCTGCATACACTGCTGGTTTCACTGGAACAAAAACAAACAAAAAACCCCATTGTTACAATTGCAGCAGAGACAAAACAAAAACCACATTATTACATTGTACTAGCTTCTCTGAGCCCAAAATGCTTTACACATCTCACAGAAATTGCATTTCAGACACATAGCTGGCTCTAGCATGGGACATAATTGCTTTCTGTTAAAACTTAGCAATGCTGCATCACTTGAAAAAGAGTAGAACCTGTATCTAGTCTAGTTCTAAGTTATCAAAAAGTAATTAATACAATGGCATTTGCCTCGGGTACTAGAGTTAATAACCTAACTATGACATTGTCTGGAATACTCACTAGGAAATTAAATGCAGTTAAAAACTCTGTCCTTGGGTCACTTAACAGCTACTGAAAACCCTCTGAAGTTTTCTACTTCAGATTCCTTTTTCTCAAAAATGTTATACAGGTACATAAACCCCCCTTCAATCTACGGCAACTTTTATTTTATTTGGAGGGAAGAGCAGCTAGTACATTCACAACTCTTCAGCTAAATACCTTAGCACAGCATGACTTGCTGCTGCTGAATGCAACCTCGTTACAGCACGCTTTGCATTTGCTGAAGCAGTTACAGAAGACTTAATTCTTGAACCAAAGAATTAAACTAGAAATTAATGTGTAGAAAGTCGCTAATTGACTGTAAAGCTGGATGAATATTTGTAGCAGAAGCACATGCTCAGGTCAGTCCCAAGCATCTGATGGCTTTAATGCCGATATTAAATCAATCCTTGGACACTTCAGGCAATACTTCCTCTGATTTAGCTGAGAGATATCAGAACAAGCAGAAACTACTTACTGTCCACCCCCTTAGCACTAAGACCTTAGATGCCAACATCAGGTATAACTCAGCACTAGAATCAATCTCCGATCGGAGCTTGCTGTTAGAAAGCATCTCTGGGTCTCTCTTTTCCAGGGAAATTGGATCACTAGACACCAGTGTCAACTGGAGACCCCTCGATTCAAAAGGCTGAAGGATGAGGGATCACAAGATGCGTCACCCCAAAGAATTGCAGGCACATAATAAAACACCATTTCGTAAGCATGTTATTGCTCTTAGAAAATGCACTCTAGAGTGTAGCCAAATCAACTCATCGTGCTGGATATCTACAAACCCTGCATCTTCATCATTGTATAAAGACCATTTAAGCTTAAAGGATGAACAGTCTGTACATGATTCCCACATTTCAGTATGTAAGTTAATATCAAATTCCAAATCAATCCATTACAAAGTTTGGCCATCCATTCACCCTCCCACATATACACTGTAGCAATTAAGGCCAAGGACTGAGAACCATGAGTCATTCATTTCATTCCTAGCTCTCCTACCAACTCACTGTATGACCCTGGGCAAATCTCTTAGCGTGTCTGCTTTCCCTTTTGAAAGCCTGGATTAATAGTCCTCACAAGCAGCAGATGTGAGGACTGAGTGACTGCTTCATAAGGGTTTTAGCATCCTCAGAGGAAGGGTGCCTGAGAAAGGAAAAAGCATTAAGTCAAGATTCCAGATCATATTAACAGTACTTTAAGCATCCTGTTGTATTGAGCTCTTTAGTTCCTTATAGATACGCGTTACTGCCAGTGCTTTACTGGAACAAACTTTCACAGATCTCACCCTCTTCACCACTCCTTTTACACTTCAGGGCTGAACACAAACTAGACTCCTACACAAGCCTTTCTGCAGGTCCAGTAAGCACTGATTAATGACCTCCACTTGCAAAGGAGGCTACTTACCTTAACCATGAAATAATGAATGCTATTGATCTGACAAGCTACTGCTATAGAGTGTTATTGATCACCCAATCTTTGGTTAAAATGGTCCTCATTTAGCAATTTCACTGTCGCAAACACCTGGAGCAAAGCATGCTTATAATTAAATAGTTTGGGGGAGTTAAAGTGAGAGGTGATGGACAGAGATCTCAGGTTTTCCCCATTTATTCTTTCGCCTGAGCTATTGTTTGTGTCAGGAGGGATATTGATTTTCTATAAAAATAAGAAAACAAGAGGCACCGAGGGGCTGCAGAAGGTCAGGCTGAGCTGGAGAAGGAGGGGAAGCTGAACACTCTGTCTTTGTCACTTGCCTTCCGAGAGAGGAATTTTTTCTTTACGGAGAGACTGACCTCCAATTCATCAGCTTAGCCTGGCTCTTGACTGCCACTGCAGGCTGTCATCGAAACAGCTCCCTTCCAAAGGGTAAAGCGACTGTACTGCATACTCGGGATGAGCACTGGTTACCCTCCCAGGCCAGAATACTGTACTGGTTTTGGCTGGGATAGAGTTAAATTTTCCTCATAGTAGCTCTATGGGGCTATGTTTTGGACTTGTGACCAAAACGGTGTTGATAACACAGAGATATTTTAGTTATTGCTGAACAATGCTTAAACAGTGCCAAGGCCATCTCTGTTTCTCACACCACCCCACCAGCGAGTAGGCTGGGGGTGCACAAGAAGTTGGGAGTGGACACAGCTGGGACAGCTGACCCCAACTGACCAAAGGGATATTCCACACCATATGATGTCATACTCAGCATATAAAGCTGGGGGAAGAAGAAGGAAGGGGGGACGTTCAGAATTATGGCGTTTGTCTTCCCAAGTAATTGTTACGTATGATGGAGCCCTGCTTTCCTAGAAATGGCTAAACATCTGCCTGCCGATGGGAAGCAGTAAATGAATTCCTTGTTTTGCTTTGCTTGCACACATAGCTTTTGCTTTACCTATTAAATCAACTTTATCTGAACCGATGTGTTTTCTCATTTTTACTCTTCCGATTCTCTCCCTCATCCCACTGTGAGGGAGTGAACGGGCAGCTGAGCTGCCTATCCAGGTTAAATCACGACAAATACATCAGCATCAAGCCAGTGAAGTCACACAGCATTGGTGGGTCAGTACAATCCCCAGTTTGAAAAAGTCACGTTAAGAGTTATGGCACTTGAGAGTAGATTAGACAAACTGCGCATCTCTCACTAGTAAGCACATCATTCAAAGTGATTTTTCAAGACAGCTCTTGTACTATGGTTTGTTCTGCCCTCAAGCCAAACCCAGACCATTCTGGGAGTACTCAGCTTAGACCAACAAGAGAAAGAACTTCAGCACTCAATATATAATTTGCCTTTGCTTTATTATGGCTGCAGGGAATCTCAAAGCATTAAGGGACAGAAGGACATGTTACTTCTAACAGTCTTAGCAGTTAACTGTCACCTTTGTACAAATATGCAAATGGCTACTTAAACTAAGACCACTTGCTTCCTCTGTTGTTTCCACAACCATTTATATATCAGGCTTTCAGTCGTGTCATTACCCAATTTAGAACTATCATCGTTCCCTCATCATGTTCCTGCACATCTCTCCTTCTCTCAATTTGTGTTAATCTCTTGCCATGTTTGGCAAACAATTTCAAAGATTTCATTTCACACACACTTTGAATCACAATACCGCAGCACATCTTCCTCCAGAAAAAGAGTGGGTGCAGTCTCACAAGCAAACTATAAAAACTACCTCCTCATTAAGGATCCATATCCAAAGCTTTCTCTGTGAATGGGAGTTCATCTACCGAATACAGTAGGTTTTTGATCTGACTTAGGATAAGGAGCCTTCTAGAAACTAGAGAAAATGCTGGATATTTTAGCATTTACAGAGATTCATTCCTACATAACAAAGAAAAGCAAGTGTCAGTGGAAGGGATGAAAAAGAAAGTGGGGGGAAAAAAAATCAGTTATGAATATGCAACTTAGTTTGCCTAAAAACACATTAGTTTTGTGACACTCCCCACTGCTAGAGGAGTGAACAGTAGTGGAACAAATTCAGTATCAAAGTGTTCCGTGAATCACCAGATCACCACAGACTGCTTGCAAGTCCCACAATCTGTATCAGTCACTTTCCCTCCCATCAGCTTGTGATGACAACCATACCATTCCATCTCCTAGGCATCCAATTTTCTTCTCCCTTCCTCAGGATATGCCCTTACTATACATCTGTGCAAAGTACTTCTTTTGTACGGTACCAGAAAAAACAGCTAGAGCAGAGTGAGAGTGAGGTAAGCACAGCCAGTTTCACTCTGCTGCTAGCAGTAAAGTGCTATATTTAGAGCAGCAGAGACCAAAGCACAATCCTTCACTGCCGTGAGGGATACTCTGCAGTGAAGAGGGTTGTTTGTATTTCTCTCTCCAACTTTGACCCTCCCTGGTGAGTCATAGCACAGATCACATGTGGTGTTGGAGAGGTCAAATATTCCAACCCCTGGATTTCCAAAGAGAATCCCAAGGACTTGGCAGCAGATGGTAAATGTCATTTGATGCAGACACTTGCACAATAATTACTTTGAGAGCAAGGGACAACTGAGACAGAACAAAGTGATCCTCCAGCATGGTCCTCAAGTAACAGTCCGGACAAAGCTGTTTATTTACTCTTTCAAAGGCTGGCACAAATAAAGGCTGGATGAAAGCCTGCTGGTTTAAGTTCAAGTTTGACATGATGGAACAGACTCTGACTGGTAGAAGAAAAAACCCTCAAGGAACACTGTCCATCACTGCCACATCAGGTAAGGGTATCTCTCAGTCCATCACCACTGACATGCAACACTCAGGGGCTACTCAGCATGTTCCCTTTCCTGGACTACCAGCAAATAGCTCTGAAAAGATAAAAGTGCTTTTAACAACTCATAGCAAAAAGGCATCCACTAGTCTCTTTACAAGGTCCGCTTTGTACCCACTTTTTAAGCAAACAATAGCCACTTTTTAAGGCAAAAAATGACCGCTTTTTTGCTACTTCCACCCTGTAATGGTTACATACAGACCACACTGATTCAGTAAAAATGCAATAGTGGCTCCCTGGATCAGAACAGTGAAGACATGTTACAACCTATGCTTTTCACAGTCTCCCAGAAAATACCATTGAGAAGTTTGCACTTCCAGCTATTATCCACAAAGTCCTCGATAACCAAGTGCCACCTCTCCACTCTGACAAACTGCGGGAGCTAGACAGCCAGAACACTTAAATGAACCTTAACATATGCACAATTATACTGGATCAAACAATTATACTTTCCAAATCCACTGTCCTCTCTCTGATAGTGCCTATTACAGTGGATGCTTGAGGAAAGAATATGAGAACATGACAAATACAGACCGACTGTTTCCTCTGTATATTCCTCCAGCTTCTAGCAGTCAGCAGTTTAAGGACTTCCTGAGCCGGATCTTCCATCTGGGCTGTAATGCTTAACAGCCCCTGATAAATCTATGCTCCACATCCCCCTTTTGGACATATTTAAATTTTTGACCTCCAAAATGTCCCACAGCAGAGTTCCAAACCTCATGTTTCATGAAAAATAATACTTTTTTTTTGTTTTAAATGTTTCCTCAATGTCTCCTGCTTCTTACACAATGATAATTAGCAAATAAATGACCGTATCACTTTCTGTATGCCGGTCATTAAGAAATCTCCTCCATTTGACTCTCAGCAGTTGTTTCTTTTCTAAACTGAAAAATCTCTTCGTACAGAAGTTTACAGTTTTATAACCCCAAACCTTGTATGGAGAGACTAACAGTCACACTCAAGGGGAAAACTTCCCAAGAGTGACACACAAACAAATTCAGACCATAACATTTACACTTCTTGTTTTCACCTCTTGTATGAGATTCTGCCACATATTCAAAGTTCTCCAAAACTGGACATGAAGACATGCCAGACTCCACTGTTTGCACAGGCTTACCCTGTAAGTATTAATTCAGTTTCCCCCAACTGATATCTTATCCCCCAAGATAACTTCTTTATCATCTCACTACATTTTCCCCCATAGCTAGCCTTTCAGGACCTTATTCCAGATCCAGAGTAGAGATGCAGAACTGCAAACAAGATGTTTTGACTGAGGTTCACACAGCACCTGCCCAGAGGGCTAACGGTCACGATGGGAGATCTGTCTGTTCTCTATTACTACTTACGGTAAATTCTGAAAACAAGAAACTGAGATCAGTTCATATCAATCATGCAACACAAGGGCCAACAGTGGATTTACTCTCCAAAACTCAGGCCACAAGCATGCCACTTTGTAGCTGCAGGGCCACAGACATTTCAGAGGGCTCCTTGTGTAAGAGGAGCAAGAAACATATCAGCTTGCCAACTTTTCAAGGAAGTGTTTTGGGTCATCAGTACAGCATTGACAGGAAAGACTCGGAAAAAATCTACAGTTTAGAAGTAGCTGAGCTATTTCTCCTCTTCAAAAAGAGAACAGTACTGAATAATTTTCATAAGAACTTCTAAAAGCAAGGCACAGGATTTACAAGCAGCTGCAAGCAAGGCGGCCATCTGAAGCAGAGGGAAGAAACTGAGATCTCACCATTCTGACATGTTTTCATCTGAGCCCTGTTTCTGTTCATCAGCTTCACACTCCATCTGCTCCTTCCTTCCCCCTTTGCTGAGGAAGGGCCTGTTCTCTCCTGATTCACAAAGGCCATGACTGGATGATGTCCAAGGGGCATTTTCTTTCCAGCGTGAAAGACGCTGTTTCTTGGCTGACTTGAACCTGCAGCCCCTCTCGTAGTTCCACTCTGACACCCTGAGCTTTTGCTGGAGACTGGCAGCCACCTCTGATGTCACACGTTTGACTTTCCGTCGGCGCCTGAGAGGTCGACAGGGCGCGTTCTCTGTAAAGGAGTCTGACTCATGCCACGAGTGTTGCTTGCTCCTCAGGGTGGCACTGAGAGCTGGGTGTCGTTTAACCACTGCCATGTCATCAGAGTCACTGAAATTGGCTGTCAGCACCTCACGGCAATCCTTGACAGCTTCGTCCAAGCTTGACTCCGAGGCCTCGCTGTAGCAGCAGGCATGCTCTGCCTGATGTGTGAAGTCTGAGCGTCGTTTACGACCCCGTCTCTTGCGAAGCTGACGCCGCTGCTGCCGTGGGCTTAGAGCCATCTCTTCCCATAGATCATCCAGCTTGTTTTGTTCTGAAGTCTGCTCTAAGGCTGAGGCCAAGTCATGCACCAGTTCATCCATTGGCAATGCCTACTAAAAATGACAACAAACAATAAGCACCAGACATAAATGCCACTACCAACACATCACTAGACTACAGTATGCTATAGCCTTTGTAACATTAACCAAGCTACACACTTACTTTGAAGTTGCCTGGGAGAACCCAATGCAGGACAACTGCCGCTTCTTGGGCTAACACTCACTCCTTCCTTTTGCAAGGGTTAAATCCCTCTTCTAACCATGGCAGCAGAGATCTCACTACTGCAGCAGTTGGGTCAAGTGCTCTGTGTCTGAAAAAGGCCTTAAGGTTGCATCTTTTGTGTTGAAGCAACATGCTCTATTACATATCCTAAGGGTATGAGAGCCTGCAACTAGTTCACTACCTGGTGTCGGCAAGCCACAGAGAAAGGTTAGTCTGCTCGGCAAAGAGATTGAGTCTTCCAAAAAGTAGACAAGCAACAAAGCTGAGAGTAAAACAGACAGTAAAACAGGTAGTTTGCAAGCCAGAATCACTTCAATAGCAAAACAAGGCACACGGGACCCTATGCTCCTTAGAACAGGGTGTATGAGACCGAGCCCCAACTTCTACTGCCAAAAAATCCCGCCCCTTCCACCTCAGGGCTGTCAGGGAGCCAATACCAAAGTCCTGGCCAAATCCCTCACCTCGCCACCTCCCTCTCCCCACCCGTGCCTTGCAGACGTGGGATTTCTCTCCCAACCTCCTACCGAGCTCAGAAACACCCGCGCCCCCATCCCGGTGAAGCACCTGCTGCCGCAGGCCGCCTCCCTTAGTCCGAGCGCCCTCAGGGACCCGGCCATTCCGTCTCCCTCCTCTGAGGAGAAGCCGGTACTTCTGCCGGACAACCGCCGGCCCCACGGGGAAGCCCTGCCCTTACCGCCCCCCTCACGGACCCGCCGCCCTCCATCGGGCCTCACCCCGACCCCACTCACCGGCCAGCGCCCCGCTCCGCCAGCCCCTCGTCAACGGCGCTTCCGGCCTTCCCGGGCCACTTCCTCCCCGCCCGCCCCGCCTGAGGGGCGGGTCTGGCGGCGGGGGGGGTTGGCCCGGCCGTGAGGCCGCTGCGCCGCCGATCCGGCGGCGCAGCGGCCTCACGGCCGGGCCAACCCCCATCCCGCCGATCCGGCGGCGCAGCGGCCTCACGGCCGGGCCAACCCCCATCCCGCCGCCGCGGCGCAGCGGCCTCACGGCCGGGCCAACCCCCCATCCCGCCGCCGCGGCGCAGCGGCCTCACGGCCGGGCCAACCCCCCGCCGCCAGACCCGCCCCTGAGGCCGGGCTGCGGGGCTGTGAGGATCTTGATCGCTTCTCAGTCGATTTACGCTGCGGTTGGTGCCGCGGATCATTTACCTGCTAACAGGGCAGCCCTTGCCATATGCTTACCCTTCAGGTGCTTGGTTATATTATTTTTTTTAATAGGCAACGAATAAACTCGGTACCCAAACTCCTCCATTTCGCTGCTGGCACATTTAATTGCGTATATCAGGATGGAAATTAGTTACCTCCTAAATTAAACCTCCCTGTGTTATTCCTCTCTCCTTAAGCCTTGCACCTCTTTTCCTATCATTTTACATATCACCGGCAGCCATCAGAGTAAAGCCAGGTGTGACCTTGCCACTGTCCAGTTTTGCTTAGCATTCCCCTTTATTTTTCATGTTTCATGTTGTTTTTTTTTTAACCCAGGTGGCTGCGTTCATACTCAAGCCAACACTGGTTCATTTTTCAAGTAACATTTTACGAGGCAGCGTATCAAACGCTTTGCTGAAGTCCAGATATATTATGTTCGTGTCATTCTCTTAACTAATTTTGTGAATTCAATCAGAGAAAGTAATCAGGTTTGTCTGACGTGAATTGTTCTCTATAAATCTACGCTGCTGGTTATTGCTCATAGATCTTTTATCCTTTGTATTTTTACATTTTTTTCCACCTTGGTTTATTCCATCATGTCACCAGGAACAGAAGTTACTCTGAAAGGGTGATAATTGCCAAGATCGCTGCTTCCCCCCCCCCGCTCCTCCCCCAAAAGACTGGTACGGCAGTTGCTTTTCCTCAGTCCTCTGGCACCCTCCCTAGTTTGTCAAGATACTTCAAAAATAACCGAATCCTTGAGTTTGCCATTGATTCCTACACCCCAATAGGACAGTCATCATTTTGCTTCACTGAGCTCTCTACATGCCATTTCTCTAACTAGTCCTTTATGTCAGTCTGAGCTGTCATGTTAACATTTTCATTACCTTTTAGTTCTCGGAGAAATTTCCTTGGAAAAGAAATATTAAAAGAAGAAAAACAGTCAATAGGTAGATCATTTTTATCCCATTCCCAATAGCTGACTTCATTTAAGTTACTTTCTCCGCACCGATTTGTTTGTAAGATTCTGTCCTTTTGTCTTTTTAACCCTTTCCGTGGCAGTAACTCACCCTACTTGCCTGCAGTATTTTGTTTTCCATGCCAGTTTCCTATTTCCAATACAGGGGTTTTCTTTTTACTCTCAGATCTGAGAGCCAATCCTTCCTAAAATCTAATCCTGTTTCACTGCTGCAATCCTTTTTCATGCTTCAGGATATAAAACAGCTACAAAATGTCTGGGTTAGAGAGAAACTCCCCTGATGGGAAGGTTATTCTGTAAACATCCACTTCAGAGCTTCTTACCCCTTCATTTCAAGCACTCGGTACTGGCTGCCGTTCCAGGCAGGATAACAAACCAGACAAACAATTGTGTACAAGAAATCCTGTGTTCAGATGTCCTGGGGAGATGTCAGCAGATGCCCATTCTAATTTCTCTTGTTTTCCCTTCATTTTCCCAAATAGTTCTGTGCTGTTTCTGTTGGTCAACAAACTGTTTTGCAACTGGTATAAATTTTACTTCACCCGTCCAATTTTTTCGCCATTTTCAACACTTCAAACCAATTTCAACAGATGTTGGCAGCCTTTGGCCTGAGTAAAGGCAGCAGGTTGGTGTACAGGGTTGATTTTCTGGGAGAGGACAAGAGCAAAAGGTAGGGCAGAAGCTGCTTTTGCAATTGCAAGAGTCCCAAGAACTCAAAGCATTGATGTGTACAGAGAAAAATCAGAAAATTGGGAATAGGAGTTGGAGAAATACAACGGGGCAGTTGGGTTAATCTGGTTTTGAGCGGTTTATGGTATTTCTGTCCTGTCTTACAAGGTTCACTCTGAAGTGACCATAAATTTTGAATCCTTGCCTGCATTCAACTTCATCCTGTGTCCCTGGCAAATTATTTACTCTCTGTGCAGTTTGCAGGTTCCCTGTGTGGACAATGGGAACCGTCCCATCTTCTCAGCACTAGTTTTGCTGGTGAAATGCTCTAGGGATACCAAATGTTCAGCACTCTTATCCTGACTGGATTGTTATCCATCACTGGGCTTTGTACATACAGATTTCTTTTTCCTGCCCAGAGGCTGTGGTCACCAGCACTGAACTGTTCCTGGGCCTGGAGGCAGGAGAGGAGATGTTAGTGGTGAGGGACGTTTCCGAGGCGAGCAGGAGAGGAAGCTCAGCTGGATGCTAGCAGCATGTCATGGCAGCGCCTTTGTCCAGCTCCCTCTCCAGCCGGCAGCAGGAGAGGTACGGCCTGGTAGGACGAGGAGAGTAGAGGGGTCGTTGCTCTACCCTAGCAAATGCTCTGCCTGGTCCCATGGTGCTTTTCAGCAAAACCTTCCAGGGGTTAAAAGGAAAAAGAGAGAGACAGAAAGGGGACAAGAGACAAAGGGAGGAATAAAGTAAAAAAATGTGCCGTGAAGCTTCTTGCAGCAAAATGCGGAGAAAGTCATTTCCAACTTCTTTCATCTCGGAGATGAAGCCACTAAATAAAAGGGCAGCGCAGAACACAAGGGCTTTTAATCTGTCTCATCTCCTTCATAATAACTGCAAATTTTCCCTGGGCTCCTGGGAGTGAGCCTCTTTCCTCTGTCTTTGCCTTATCTCCCCCCTCCATATTTCACAGCCGGCTCGGCTCCCCTCACTCGGCTGCCCCCGGCCTAGTCTCCGAGAGGCCTGTGGGAGCCGCCAGCTCCCAGGGCCTCATTGTTCCCGGCTTGGGAGGAAGCTCAGGGAGGGAATTGAAGGCAAGTCAAAGGGAAACGGCATCATCGCTGCTTCATTAATGGGAACCTTTCAGCAGAAAACATATCAGAGCGAGGTCTTTTCAGAGGCAGTAATTAGCAATTTGGAGCCTTCCCCCCTCAGGAGATGCAGCTGCGATCTAACAAGTGGGAGCAGTGCTCGCCTCCTTTTACGCTTCATATTTATTGTTTTTCATTTTCTCCATCTTCCTCCCATTGTCCAGCCTCCTCCTCGCTGTCAGATAAGGGCCCTTTATTAATCACTCCCTTTTAATTCTTCATTAATGATAATAACTTTCTCTGGCGTGCAGAGAGGAGTTAATCTTTCCTGGGTATTGAGAAAGGACAGGGCTGAAAGGGAGGGAGTGAAGAAGTGCATGGTGGACAAGGCTATACCACCACATTTCCCTCCCGCCCCACCACCCGGAAGGAGTTTCTGAAGACTTTGGTTGTCGAGCTGTGAGTTGCCCATTGGAAAGTCTCCAGGCTGACAGTTTGGTCAAGCTGTGTGGGTTTGGTGGGATGTACCCTGGCTCAGAGATACAGCCCTTACCAGAGACAGGTATACTTGGGCCAGAGGAAGAGACTTTCTCTGTGTGTCTTTGCAAAAAAACCCTCCGCGTCTTGGTGTGATTAATGGGCTGTGTCTACTCATCTTCTAAGAATGCTCCCTCAGACACCTTCAAAGCCCGGTTTCCCAACTGCCAACACTGTCCAAGCTTAAACAGCACCTGAATGTGGAAAGAAATGGTATCTGGGAGGCTCTGCACATGACAAGATCCTCCCTGGTGCCTCGCCCCAGCAGCTGGCACAGTCTGTGCCTTGGATTGCTCCCACCTGGAGGTGCCAGTCCGCCAACGTGGACATCTGTGTGAGGTGACTGCCACCAGGCTGGCTCAGCATGGGCAGCCCAGTGACAAAAGCTGGATGAAGATGGTAAGGAGAGGAGGAGGCTGTCATGCAGGCTGTGGCCATGTGCGTGGGGCTACAATCAGTGAATTCAAGCCGCAAGAACATGGCTAGGGAGGACAGTGCCGCAATACCCAACACGCTTACAGATCTTAGCTTCTCTTCCTAGCGTTTTGTACCACTGGTTTCATGGGAACCACTGCTTGTAAAGGCCACACAACTGATCTTGCCTTCTAGTGGTAGCCTCAGCCCTTTCTGGGTAGCTGGGCATGCCACTGCCCCATTAAGAATATTTTACTATGACCAAATATGAGGAAAAAAGGGATGAATGTTACTGTCACCAGGATAGGTGGCTCCACAACCTCACTGAGAAGTGTCAGGTTGGCAACTGTGGGAGATGCTGAGGGAAGGGAACAAACAGCATGAGGAGAACCCAGGAACTTCAGTGCAGGAGGTCAAGCTCATCAGTCAACTGCAGAGACAGCTCTGTGGCCTTCCCTCATACGGTGGTCCCATCCTGGTGTCATTCCATGGGTGTTGCCAAAGAAGCCAGCCACAGTTCCAATTAGTGACTCCCATGGCCCTGGAAGCATGAGTCCCCACATGCTCACCTGTGACAGAGGTTACGACAACACCATCAGTATCGTTGCGTGTTGATCTGAGGCAGTTGTCCAGCAGCGCTGGGAACTGGGGGAGAAACCAAGCTGCCGAGGGAGTCAGGGCAGGAGCGGGGAGAGACAGAAAAAACCTGAAATTTGGTGTTTTCATTTGCTGCTTCTGTGACATCATTTGCAGGGCAGATATCCTGTCTGCATTCTTTTACAGACCATGGTAGTAGGTATTTTTTTCTCCACAGTCAATACTCTTTCTCGGCCCAACATCGGGACTCTTGCCAATGGCTGTGGGGCAGAGAGGGTCAGTTTATTTCTGGTTACTGTTCTACAAGCATCAGCTTCTGTTTCCCTAATATGCTCTTTTTCTCAAGTGTCTTTGAGGGTGAAGTGAAACTCAGGCCTACATTTATGTTCCTCTGAGTAGTCTGCTACCAGTGTCTTTGGTGTTCATTTAATGTGGAATTTGAAGGATTCCTGATGGTCCCAATAATCAGGGATGACCTGTGTTTCAGTGTCCTGTGACAGACCTGTGCTTAATTTCCAGTGGCCCTAGTACACTGTGGGGAGATGTCTAAAAGAACTTTCTAGCTATGAACTTGAAGTAATATAGAAAGTGAGGCTGGCCTGTCTGTAAATGTTGCATTTTAATATCCCAGTGGGTCAAGCTAGTCCCATTAAATGTGGGCTGGCTTTTAGGGCTTACTGTTTGCCCACAGCATCTCTGCATGAGGCCAAAAGACTTCACTTGCACACAGCAAATGGAATAGGTTTTCACACTTAACAGCAATAAATGAATTTTGTATTTTAAAACATGCATCTTTTCTTTAGAGTCAGTGAATCAGATCTTCTCTGGTCTAACACTGCTCCCCTGCACTGGCAGGCCAGCAGGGTCTGTCAAATCCTCTCCTTCACCCTCGCTGCCCCACTAGTCATAGAGATGCCCTGCATCTTCTGGGACTGCTGCCTGCCTTCACACATCTGGCAGAGGATGGACAAAGTCTGCATGGCGGAGACAGAATGAGCTGAAGTGAGGGGAGCCAGGAGGTTTGTGGAACCTGGTGCACATGAGGACTACCCTCCTTCCAGTATTGTGTGCTGAGCATTGAATAGAGATGCAGATCCTACCTCAGTCAGGATTCACGGGGACTTTGTGGTTGCTAGCCATCAGCTGAGCAATGATCATGTGTGGGGTACATGGTCGGGACTTGTGACAAGGTGCCACTCCTGCTGATAGGGCCAAGTCAAACTCCTGATTGCTGTGGAGAGGACACTGTAAATATAGGTGTGAGACAACATAAAACAAACATGATGATTATTGTGACAGGTGAGAGACAAGGCATCGCAGATGCAGAGTTCCTTGGGGAAGACATTTTAAAAGTGAAAAGAAATCAGTTTTACTTGGATGCTTCCACGGAAAGGACATGGAAATATAGTAAGCAGGATGTTAATAATGCTGTAACTTGGAAGTAAGAACTAAATAAAAAGACAAACTGAGCGCAAGCAAGGCAGGAACTGAAGAACCACTAAACAAATTACAGGAATCCCCTTAGTCTTGCAACTGAAAGCCTGGTCATGAAGCTATTCATGTCTTATCTAACATGTTTTATTTGATAATTTTTTCATTTGGCAATAGATCAAGGACTTCTGTAGGACTGGAATGGTCTAGGTTCTTATTACGGTGCCTGTCCACCTGCCATTGCTGGTGTAACAACAGTGGCCTCTGAGCCACCCAGAGGGGCACTCAGCAGTCTCCTAGCCAGCCTCAGGGACCCAACTAAATCCCCTGAGGATGCTTTGATGTTCAGAAAAGAAATACATTCGTCATGGCAGCAGAGAGCTGGCAGTGGCACCAGTGGTGCTGGTGAGGGCTGGAACATTGTGGATGTTAATGTTCGGTGGCAGGAACTGAGTGCTAGCCTGCCCTCAGCAAGAACAAGCAGTGTTTCAAAAGCTATAGGCCTCAAAGAAAGCCAGCACAGCCAAGTGTGGGGATCACCCACAAGGACTGGTGAAGCCTCGAGGAGGCTGGAATTATGCCTTTTGCAGTTACAATGATTGCAGGTTTTGCTTCCTGCAAGTCCTCTGTGGAGTCTCTTGCTCCTCTCCTGCTGTCCTTGCATCTTGCAATTATCTGCCTGTTGTAGTGAGATCAACTGGTATGCAGGAGACCAGCAGGTCTTATATAGGGCTGCAGGGCATGTTGCAAGTATGCATAAAGTAAGCAAGCAAGGGTTGCCAGAAGGCCTCATTGGATGCATTGTCATTCCTTATTCAAGGGGAAGGTGAATGTGCTCTACTCGCTGGGTGTTTCAGCCAGGGGCACACTCATTGGAGTAGCCCTGCAGGTTGGCTGGCATCCAGAGGTTGGGCTGGTCCAGATGGCTTATTTTTAAACATGGAGCTATTATGCATATGGGATCTATAAATGTGTAGCTTTAGAAAGCAACCAAGAAGACAGCATTTTCTGAGTCACAAGTGTTACTGGAACACAGTTGCATGCACCAGCAGCCGGCTCCCTGCCCCAGGCTGCACTTAACCTCCCCCTGCCCTCCAGACCAGCCTGCAGCTAGGGCTCTCCTCCCTTATCTCCATGTATTTGCTCATTCCTCCTACCGCTGCTTTCTTTCTGCACAGCGTATTTGCCTGGTCCTTGCCTCTTGTTGCTCAATACCCAAGTAGATCTGCTGCAAGCCCCTGCCCCTTGAGCAGATCCTGCTCGCTGCCTTACCTGGCTTTTGTGTGCCAGGTGCTGTGGCCTTCCACGGCTGTTCCCAGCATTGCACCCAAGCACCCCCTCCTCCTACCCTGTGCTGTGGCCAGGGGAGCCTGCGGTGCTGACATTGCCAAGCCTTTCGGAGGGTTGAGAGCACTTCATGGTAAGGAAGAAGGCGGCAGTGTGGATCTGCAGGGAGGGGGAGGGGAGCAGCCTGACAATCCCCTTCGAATTATAAACATATCCTCTTTAAATACATTTCTAAGGATAACATTTGTATTACTGCGTCCTGTGGCTGCTGATAGGGCCCTGCTTATCACCTCAGTCTCTCCTCCTTTCTCTGGGCCCTGCTGGGAGAGGTCCCTATCTGGAGCCGAGCTGGCAATCCTCCACCAAGCAATTGTTTCAGTCCAGGGGAAAAATTAATTTCTGCCTATCGTTAATTGAGAGAATTGTGTGGAGAGCTGGGAGGGGGGCTGGCGGGGAGAGTGGGGGATGGAGTGGGGAAGAGAGAGATCGTGTTATTAACAGTGTCCCTTTCATAACCAAATACCCTGATTTCCATCAGTGAGATGAGAGGCTCATTACAGCAAGAAGGCGATTAGAGAACTTGGAGGAGCTATCAGGCTAAGCAGGGAATTCGGGAGGGACTCCCAGCAGAAGGGCAGCCACACCAACCAACCATCCCCTCTCACCCTCATTGCCATCTCCTCCACCCCTCTTCTCCCTGTCGGCTGCAGTGACCCCCTACCCACATCTCAGGAAAAAGCCACAAAGAAGTTCCAAAGATCAGCAGGTTTAGTGGCTGGAGAGATGCTTTACATGGTGGCAGAGCCTGCACACTCATAACCAAAAGCCCACTGGAGTTGTTCAGCTCCTAAAGGCCCAGCTGACAACTCACCTTAAACACCTTTCCTGAATGCCAAAGAAGAAGATGCGCAGAAGTGTTGGCCTCCCTCCCAGCTACGTGGGGAGGTCACGCATGGCCGTTCAGTGTCTCTCATTAGCTGATTCCTCAACAGGTGGCTAAAAACTAGGACCCCTGACTGTCTCACTCACAGAAATGATGTACAAGTGGAAGAAAACTACCCCAGACTGTACTCTGATCAAGCTTTTGCACCACTCTTTCCATGTGTATCTCCTTCTGAGCTATTTCCCCTATTTTAGAGGTATCACTGCTGTGATACAGCACACCAGCCCCCAAGCCATCTCATGCACCATGTGTATGTCTTCATGAATTTGCTGTCCTTCAGCTCACAGTCACTCCCCTGACAAATAGCTACAGAATCCCCTTGATTCCTGACATTGCTAGAAATAACTTTCTCCCCCTTCGGGAAGGTAAGCAGCCTTGAAAATTCATCCAGCCCGCATAAACACTAGGGGATGGGACTAGGATAAAAAGTTGAACTTCTCCTACCTTGCATGTGAATGATGCAATGAAAAAAACCCCATCACTTTAATTTTCCTTCTTTTTTCAATATAAACCTTTGGCATCCCAGACAAATTTGCAGTGGACAGGAAGATAATAAAGATTCTAGTAAATTAATCTATCCAACCCATTACTCCCATAGTTAATACTAGTTAATGCTTTAGTTATTAGGATGTTTTTGTTGTTAGTCTATTGCCAATGCTGTACTTAAGACTGTCAGAAATCCTGTTCTGAGATGACAAAGGGGTCTTTGGCAAGGTCCATACTGGAGAGAAAAGCTGCAACAGAGAAGTCAAAATGTCAGCTGAGCAGCCGCAGATTGGAAAAAATTACGGGGACTGAATTCTCCTCTTCCTTTGACAAAAGTCATTCCTCTAGGTGCGGGATGAGGGGCAGATTGTCTCACTCTATAGACTGCAGGAAACTCAATCCAGCATGGCGCTCACAGTAAATTGATGTGAAAACAGAAATACTTTTAGAAGGTAAATGGGCTACTTCTCATCTAGATTATGCAGGAGAACGTGAAGGCAGACAAAAGTGCTCACTGTCACAGTGTATGGAGTTCTGCATAAAGTAGCACAACCAACCTCTCCTAACTCCCATCCCAGGCAGATCTCCTACCTCTTCTTTGCCTAATCCCATCTACCCATGACCATGTGTTGAGCTCTAGTAATCTCCAGCTCCTCTGGGAGATCCAGACAGAAGCAGACCCTCCACACAAGGCAAGGCCTCCCATTTTAGCACTGTTTCATTGCTGACAAGTAGAGGACATGTCCAGGAATATACGGTCTCTTGGAAAGCTAGCGGTGGTCACCAAGAGCCATTCAAACCTTAGCAATTTCTCTTCTTTCACTTATCCCCATGGGACAATTACTGGCAAAGAGCAAATTGTTAACAGGCAGTTAAGCGTAGGCCCAGTGCCAGACTTAGAAATCTTTGAAGCCAGAATGATTTGCGAGATTCTGTATATTTAGCCTTTCCTCTTTAATGAAGTGTCCGTTTCTTGCTGATTTCTTGTGCAAATCACCAGTAAAACGGAAATGGAGAAGAATGCTTGTCATAGTTTGTGTGTTGAAATTCTGGGTTACTCATGTTGTCTTCTTCTAACGATGCTGAGGGCTTAGCCTTGAATTTCTAGTATCACCAGTCAACTAATGAATAAAGAGGAAGATCCCCTATTAATAGGTGGCTCTGGTCTAATACAATTGATAATAAGGCCAACACGGCCTTCAAGCATGATAGGCAGCCTGACCCAGGGACTAAGCACTCAATCCTGGGCAGTTGGACACAAATGCCCTCTCGCCAAGCCTTAAACAGCTGAGACTCCACAGAGGCTATGGTAAGCTGGTAGCCTCCAGCTTTGGATACCCAGTCTGAGCTATTGTCTTGCATGCACATAGCCCAGGTTGCCTTCAAGTGGGGAAGTCTAGGCTTGCATCTCAAACCAAAAATGATCAGGCATTTGCAAAAGCCTCCACTACTAGCTGTTTTCTTCCTCAGACAGTATTCTGCCACCAACTTTGCAAGGCTGCAGCAATGAGGTTTGAGGAAGAGCTTGTATGGCTGCTTCTCATCCCCCCACCCTGCAGCTCATCAGGAAGTAGAAAAGGGGAGAGACTGCATGGTCAGCCTCCCACTAAATCCATCCCAATTGATGGCTCTGAAGTGTCAATTATAATGACTAGAGTGGAATGAGACCGGGAAAGGGGACAACTGGAATATGTAAAAGGAACAGAAAGGGGAGGTGTTTAGGGGAAAAAGAACCAAGTAGTGACAGTGAACCAAGGACAGTGACTGAGATAACACAAGAAGATGGATGGGAAAGAGAAGAGAGGATTACAGCTTCTCAAACAGGGGAAAGCACTGAAAAAGGGAAAAAGAAAAGACAGAACTTAAATATTACAGTGATATAAGATCTACACAATCATTTCATTAAATGGGTCAGTGAGAAAACAACACAGAAGTTGATAGATGGTATACAAAGAGAGAAAAAAGAAAAAGCAAATTAACAGAGGGAAGGTGGGGAACCAAACAAGACAGTACATGCAGCTTCAATGCTACTGAGCTAAAATGACCAATGTTCCTATTTATTATTACTTTCTTGGCCATCACCCTGTATCTAACTTCTTTTTGCCTCTATGTGTTTAGTCCATCAGCGTGGGATTCAAAAGGGACAGCATGATTAATTTGACCACATGTTTCTGTATTATCATGCATTACTCCAGATCTTATAATGAGTCAGCTATAAAAAACAGAGCATAACTGAACCCCACCAAAGCATGTGGAAGTATTTCAGCAAGTAAGAAGAAAGCTCCCTCGCACACACAGAGCCAGTCCTGTTGAAACCCTTCCTGGTGCTCACACTGCTTGGGCACTGCTGGGTGATGTAGAGGACCAAACAGTGGTTCAGTGGAGCCCTTGGAGAGAATGGGATGAGGGTGAAAGTGCTGAATATCAGTTCACAGGGCAACTCCGAGATGCTCTGATGACCTCTGGTGTCCCAGGGAGTCCCAGGGCAGGGCAAGGTGGGACAGACCCTATGCTGGCATAGGGAGCACGCACTTCCCAGCATCTTTCCTCCAGTTTGGCACAGAGAAAGAAGTGAGGAGATTAGCCAAACTCATGGAATGAAAGAGAGCATGACACCTGTACAAAGAGGGACAGGCAAACAAACAGAGCTGCAAGCAGAGAATATGAGAGAATTTCAGGAGGAAGAGTTTGAAAAACAGAAATGTGACTACAAAGAGAGGGGAGTAAGGGTGAATTAGACAGAGAGAGATGGAGACATGGGCTGTGTTTGGAGGAAAAAGCATAGGGGGAGAAAGGAGGGGGCAAAGTCCGAGGCACTCGGTGAGTTCAGAACAATCTCCATTCTCTACAGCGCTTTCTGTTTAAAAAAATAAAAAAGGAATGATGGAGAAGGGGAGAGAGTCAGACAAGTTTAATGATGTGTGTTCAAAGCTCAGATTGGAAAAATGACAGAGAAAAGCAGCCTGTTTCGGCTCTAATAAATTGTTCTTTGCTGTAAGAGACGCCTGTCGCAGCATTAATACAGGGCCCTAATACACGGGTCAGGGTTAAGTAATTTTCTCCGGCAACTTAAGCGAATAATGAAGCTGGCAGCGGCTAGTGGCGCAGTGGGAGAGATGGCCCAGGCCGCCAGCACTTTGTCTTCATTTATTATGCCAGCTCTCATGATTTGGGTACTGGCTGCAGCGACGGGAAGCCTCCGCCGAGGAGATATCGCTTCATTTCGGCAAGGTAATGAAAGCTGGGATGGGGGGAGGATAAACCAATTTGCTGGCTGACATGGGAAGGAGTGATTTGCAGACCTGGGTAAGGGAGGGGGGCGACCAAGCGAGAGGAAGCACAAGGCTAAACCAAGGGGGGTGCTCAAGGCCCTTCCCTGAGATAATGGCACCGTGTGTTTGTGGGGAGGGCAATGGAGCAGGACCAAGCAGGAGGGGATGGTGGGGCTGGAGTGCAGCACGTGTCAAGACCTGAGGGTGTGGGGAGTAGGGAAGAGCCACCAGGAAGAACAGTGTAGGCAGGAGAGGCTGGCGGAGGAGGAAGCAGCAGGAGCAGGTCCAAGGGCTGGTGGAAGTGGTTGGTGGGGTAAAGTTGAACATGTAATGGTGGGATGATGGAAGACAAGCAGAGAGCAGCCATGTAGGGGAAGGCAGGCACAAGAAGCAGGGTGAAAGGGAGAGCAAGGGATGTTGTCCTGGCACTGTGGGGAAGGGAGACGCTCACGAGCAACTTGTCTAAGGCATAGACACTCAGGAACTGCAGTCCTGGAGCTCACTGAAGTTCAACCCCAGGGAGCCCATCACTCTTCGCACAAGGAAAAAACTCCAGATGAAGCACAAGGCAACCCTGCAGCCACATCCCTCCCAGGAGAAGAGGGAAGTTCTGTCTCCTGCACTCCATCCCCACCACATGGGCATAGGCAATCCATCTCCAAGCCTACTTCTTCAAAGCAGATTAGCAATGACCAATTTTGTGGCTTAACTCCCAAAACATGGGTGTCACTCTGACTAGCCTGGGCATACTATATGCATGCTCACAGTCCCCTCACAGTAATCACCCCTGCACTGCCGTCCTCTCTTCTCAACCTGAGAGGATATATGCCTAGCGGCTAGGATGCCATCTTTGTCCCTGCTCTAAAATACCTTAATCACTCAGAGCACATCCCTACCTCCTTCGACCCCCATGTTCCTCACTCCCAAAACAGCAAAGGGAATGGAAGCAACAGAGTCAAGTCTGGGACTCTTATAGTTTCCTTCCTCCCCCTCCTCTTGATGTGGGTTAAGGATTTCCAATAAGGACCAAGTGTTGGAGGCTTAACACTGCAGTCTCTGGAGAAGCAGGCCAATTTCACACTAATCTTCCCCATGAAGGGAGAGAGCATCGGAAGCAAGAATTACATCAAAGAGAAGTTAATGCTGAGAAGCAGACGACAAAAAGGAGCTGCTTTCAGTTTCAAATGAATACACACAGCTGGATTAAGAGATCAGGCAGCTCAAAGCCTGTATCACAAGCTTTGGTACCCTGGATTTAGCCAGCAGGGAAGAATTCTGATCTGGGGGCTCTTTTGAAAGGAGAGGAGGTTCTTTATGGAGCACTGCAGGTATTTGAGAAGATCTGGGTAAAAGACAGGGAGGCTGATCTCTTGGTTTGGCCTCCACTGACCTCTTCTAATAAATATCATGACAGACTCAGATAATGAGATGGGTTTGCACAGCCTACATAGCTCCTGAAGCCTTTTGGATAGCAAGCGGTTACTCTGTCATTTCCCCCTGCCCTGCACAGCCCTCCCTCCTGCTTTGGTATGGGGCATTGCAGTTGTGTGGGGAATAGCCCTCCAGGTCCTGAGATGCAGGCAATCCTTTCCCTCATGGCAGGAGGTGCATTCAGCTTCAAATGCAACTAGCAAAGGCAGCTGAGCTCCCTGTAATATAAAACGCACCCTCCACGGGAAAGGAGAGCAGAGGGTGATTGCAGTAATGTGTCTGTTGTCCCATTTTAAGTGGTGCTGAAGTGAGTCCCAGCATGCTCCCCCCGCTGGGAGGCTGACAGGTGTAAATCCCGCGATGAATGAAGGCACCGAGCCCTATAAAGCTGGTGTCTCTCCACGCATCTCCGCTCTGATTGACTTGTCGGCTCTCTAAGGCTGACTCTATCAGCTCCTCGCTGCCTCCAATTCCAGGTGTGATTTAGTTTGGAGATGAGAGGTGACAGTTAACATTGGTACTCGTCAGTGTAGATCAGACACAGTCACGCTGTCTTCTCCTGGCTCACTCCCTTGCCTCCTCCCCCATGCTCCCCACCCCTCTGGTATCTCCCACTTCTATCTGCTGCTCTCAATCTCCCTGCCTATCTTCATCCAGTCCCTCTGTTTACCACCATATCCTTTTTGCCTCCCATCACCATTGCCAGAGCTCATCGTCAGTAAATTCTTCCTGTTCTTTTGTCTTTTCTGTCCCAGAATAACAGACTCCTAATGCCTTCTTCAAGGAAACTTCTCTTGTGCAGACTAGGAACAGCTGTTTTGTCTTGTCCTTTCCAGTCCCCTGTAAAGCTAAGCAAGCAATATCTTTGCTATCTAAGTAGCAAATACTCTATTTGCCAAATTTAACCTATTTCTCTATTGATGGGTTGTTCATTCGAGTTGAATTCTCTCGAGTGTATTTGCTGTTTGGAATTCACCAAACGGTTTTGAGGAATGAATCTGGGCTTGACGACAGAAGAAAAGAGGGATCTTGCACTTGGTGTGCGAGATTACAACTGAATTGTTTGGTGTGGAAGGGCTCTTTGTAGTCCATATGCTGTAATATGGAACAGCCCTACAACCAAGGTTTCTGACACAAATGCTCAGATTTCATATCTGGAACTCCTCCTTGATTTAAAATTTCCAGTTCACCAAACATTTCCTGCCAATACCCACTACCTATAACCCTTATGGAAAAGGAACACAAGGGAAAGGAATCCCACTTTTTATTAGCGTTAATAGTTGCAAAAAATCTTGGATGTATTCACACAGCTCTTTTTAACCCAAGTAACTTTCTACTCTATGTCACTCTTGGTCTCCCATTTCCCAATCACGTTCAGTTTCAGTCCCTAGTACTTTAAGTGACAGGATTTCTTTAAGCCACACTAAAAAAGACAACTGTTCCAGCATCACCAAATAGGAGGTAACTCAGTGGACAATGCATTGGTTAGGTTCATCCTTTTCCATTCCCAGTTCCCACCCTTCTAATTTTCAATAACTTTTGCAGCTGATTCCCAATGAAGTATAATCTTTTTCTCTTTTCCAGGGGGTGGTCACCCATCATCACAGGCTTCACTGTACCAGAGAGTTTGCTCATAAATTTACAGATTACTTAAGCTGGAAGAGACTGAATGGACATTGTAGGATGGGATGAGAATCCAAAATGACCTTGGCAAATTGGAGAAAAGGTCTGGAAGAAAGGAGGCAGGTCAGCCACAGCACCACGCTCAGCCATCAGGTAGGAATAACACAAGCAGATGCAACTATACAGCTAAACGGAAGGTGAGAGACTTGCAGAGCCACATTGCCTCAGCACAGGACATATCACATGCATGTTGCCCTCAGAAATGATAAAGGAGATGGGCTAAAGCTCCCTTACATACTCCCTCTCCAGTACATCTGAGCCTGAATAATCAACTGCACAATCATGGGTCTGGAGAAGAATCAGGTAGGTAGCAGCACTATAGAAATGGATGTAGGGAGGAACAGTGGGTCACAAGTTGAAGACAAATCCCCATGCCAAGCTGTTCTGAAAAGGCAAACAATGTACCGGGCTGTACAAAAACGACAACAGCCTGTAAGGCATAAGAACTAATCCTTGTGCTCTCCTTAGTGTTAATAAGGCCTGAGCTGGACTTCTTGGCCCTTCCTTGTTCCTCTCTGGACACTGAAGTTCAAGAAAAAAAGTGGATGAGCCAGAAGGACCCAGGGAAGTTAAGCAAGAATGATCGGAGATCTAGAAAACCTGGCCTGCAGGGAAAAGGCTGTAACTGGGTTCGTTTAGTCTAAAGAAAAAAAAGACCGGAGGAGACATAATGACAATCTTCAAATACATAGCAGGCTGCTTTGAAGAGGCAGGGTCTTTGAAGAGTAGGAGAAATTGTAGCCTAGAGAGGTTGTGGTAGCACCATAATTTTTCTTAAAGACCAAGTTAGGTAGCATTTGGAAGGAATCACACAGATATCTTTGGGCTGGATTAGATGAATTTTCAGCATTCCTTCCTGCTGTATTTTCTCTGAATCTGCAAATATATTGATGATACTGTGCTAATGTGACAGGGACTACCCATAACACGTAGTCCCTTCCAGAAATAAACACCTGGCTGAAAATCTGCAGTGAAGCCACACTACCATGTGAATGATAATAATATGAGGCATTAGCTAAGTCCTGTTTATGCTTCCCAGCATGGCTATGACAAAATGAAGCAGAGAGGAGAAGAGCCAGTATACATGTACCATGATACTGCTGAGAATCTGAAGGAGTGTGTCCTTTTCTCTGCATGAAAGGCCAAGATGCATAATTTGGAGACTAAAGATTGCCTGCTGCAGATATTGCTGAGTTTTGTGATTCTTTCTAAGTTTAGGTATTTAATGATAAATTAAGTTCTGAGCCCTTGAGCTTCAATGAGGTGTGACAGTAGTTCTGTCCAGGGCTGGTGAGAAAGGCAATGTTTAGAATACACTTGTCCTTTAATTCAGACTGCATGAATAATATTTACTCTAGTTTATTCAGTGATATTTTTCCTCTAACCATAAATTATTCCTCTGGCTGCCCTTAGAGCCATACCAGTGTGGAAATAGTAATGATATGAAAAGCTACTGTGGTTGATTGGTTCCTTCTTGTTTGATATGTTTTGGATTGGTTTCATTTTGTTTATTTCAGGTAGCTTTTGCTCTCTGACATCTATATGTAACCACTCATTCTCAGTAACCAGGAGGTACCATGAACAAGATATATCCCTGGCCTATGGATCACCAAGAAGTTCCATCTCTTCCTCTGAGAGAGGAATAGAGCAACTCTGACTTACATATTCGCCCCTTGAGTCTGAAGGGCTGTCATTCCCTGTACTGTCAAACAACGTTAGTCAAAAGCTCAAAGTGGCACTAGGTACAGCTGTCCACATCACCATCCTCCAGCTACAAAAGCTTAGGGGAGGACCTTAGTGGTGGGGCACATCTGCCTGTTTCATGAACTTCCCTGTGGCACACTGATGACAGCCACTGTTAGAGGCTGGATATTGAACTAGATGGACCACTTGCCTAATCTGCAGGGGTATTCCTACATCCCTTGATTCTGAGGGCATGACAGCACAGTACTGCATGTTCTTCACCACCATCCCACACATAGTCCAAGGTCCTAATACTAAATTCAGGCTTGTCTATAGTGAGAGATACCCATGCTATCTGTGGCTCACCAAGACAGTTTGAGTCATTGAAAACATGGGAACTGGAAATGCTCCCATGTATACTCTTGGAAACTGGAGGTTGGGAGCTCTCAGTCCCAGCCTAGGGAATACCTTGATGAAGTGGTTCCCAGTTACAAGAAGAGCAAACTAGAAATTCAAGTTTAAGCAATGGAGCCTTAGGAAGGCACAAACAGAACCCTTGGGAAAACTTGGATACCCTGGAATTACCTAAGTCAGATCAGAGACAGAAACAGTGAACTCTGAAATATTCCCACGATCTTCTCAGTTCTTGCCCCAAAGCTTAGCAGCGCTGAAGCCTGACCATACTCATGACTACACTCGCTGCTAAGACATTTCTCAACATTATCTTAGCCTCTCCAGCCCCTATCTGCCAGCCAGCATTCTTAATCTTCTCGTTGTCAGAATCTAAATTATTTCTCTCATTTATATGGCTGTATGACAGCTGTCCTCCTGTTCCATCCAAAATCTTCTCCAGGATAAAGATATGTACCTCTTAAACTGTATTCATCTACTTTTTCCTCATTCTTTGCTCTACTGAAGATCCCACCTCTACCTTTAGCCAGAAAGGAGACATTCAAAGATATAGCCTGCATGGTGTATCTGGGAGACTATTTACCCAGGCAGCCTCATCTTGTCCACAAAAGACTCCCAACAGGGGAATTGCAGAGGGAAACGGGCCGTGTCAGCACAGAGCACTGGGTGACTGAGCCTGCCAACTTCTCTGTCGAATCGCCCCCAGCAGAGCACACATACATCTCATTTTTTAATGTCTGAAGGCACTCTTGCCAGTGTTGTGTTGTCAGTGTTGGGGTGCAGCAGTGGAGGGAACTTGCAACATTTTAAAGTGGCCAAAAACCTCTCCAAACAGAGGGCTGCTTCCTGATCCCAGCAGAGATCCCTGCAGCTTTCTGAATGCCCTTTCTCTCTTTCTGGAGGCTGTAAGTTCAGTATGGGGAACAGACTGGGCTTTACACTTCGTAGTTTCTCTCAAAAACAGAAAGCCCCTGCCTCCCATAACCCCAGTGCCTGCTCTCTCCTTGTGTCCATCCACTCCCCCTCCCTGCTCCAGCACCTCCCTCCCCACCTCCAGCCTGGGTGACGATCCATGAAAGCCCCCAGCAGTATGTCACGGGAGTGATAATTACATCCCCCGCTCGCATCATGCCGCCTGCTGCTGACCTCTCACCCCTCCTCTCTTTTAATCACCCCCTGGCATCAGTCACTCTGACAGGGCAGCAGCACGAGCCACGTGACCTGTCAGCCCGGGGACATGACTTATAGGGCCCGGCTGGTGGACAAAGGGAAGGGAGATAGGCAGCATAAATCTCCAGGGCGAATAAAAGAGAGTGATGGGGCACTGTGCCGGGGCCTGCGTTAGCAGATTCTCGGCCTCTTGTTATTCAGCCCAGAGTTATGGTGATGAGGAAGTGGCCGAGAGTGACACGCGCTGGTCCCAATCAACCTTGCGAAACCTGCAGAGACCTAGAGGAGCCTTAATGTCACGCATGGCTGGAGAGCCCCAACGAGGCAGGCTAGGGCCAGGGGACCAGCCAGAGCAGTCCCCAGTCACCAGAGGCATCTGATCAGCAAAAGCTTCAGCTGTCAGAGCAAGGCACTAAGTCACACAGAAGAAGGACAAGGGACCCCAGAGTTGTACCTCTCCACCTCTACTGAGCACAGCTGCAGCAGAATTTGCGCATCAGAGCACCCACCACTGGCTCAGGACGCAGGTTTCTCCCCGGCCAGCACATTCCTCCAAGTTCCCTACCAGTCCTCTGCTCACCTGCAGGCTCCCCTGCCATGGATCTCCTTTCCGCCTGCTCCCTTGCACTCACCTGTTGCTTGGTAAGATAAAATCACTGGTGCATCAGTCAGCTGCTGCCATTATAAAGGTACAGGACATCTGGGGTTTCCACCAAGGAGCAGTCCCCTATTGCTCCTCTTGGGACTGCAGAGACCTTTTACTTTTGTACAGGGCACAGGAAGGAGTGTGGTCCACTAACACCTGCTATGATGGGTGCTGCAGTGGACAAAGGGCACCAGAAGGACCCATGTGGATCATCAACTCCATCCTATGACAGTCACCACCCAGGGTCCCTACAGGTCATCTCGTCCCCCTCATCCATACATTCTCAGGAGAGAAAGTGGCAAGGGAGAGGTGATGTCCCCAGTAGTACTGTAACTCCCCTAGTATCACACCTTCAGAGAAGAGAAGTCCAGGAGCTTTAACCCAGAAGGTGTAGGAAGAAGAAGGAAGCCCAGAGATAAGAACCGGGGGCAGTTTTGAATATAGTGGAGGAGAAATTAGGGAGAGGGAAACAACTGGGAGGAAGTACATTTTCTTTCATTTGTTTGAAAACTGAAAGTGGCATCTGAAATTGTAGCTCTTCAGCTGAAAGCCAAAAACGTCAATGACTTTCCCTTGTGCTTTGAGGAGCAAAGTAATGAAGCCCATTTCCAGCTTTGGGTGCAGTAGAAACAACTGACTGAATACAAGAAAGTTGAAGCCCAGCAACCAGGAGGGATTTGGCTCCATAAACATCTTTATCTGGGAACCACCGTGTCTCAGGTGCTCAGAAATGTGAAAGCACTGCCGGCAGAGTGGGAAGGCACTGTGCAGACCTCTTACGCTGGTGCCCTGTCCCCATCCTGTCCTGCGCTGGCAGTGGCTCCTCTAGACTTCACATCTCAGCTGCACAGTAAAAACACCAGCAAGGCCAGCTGCCAATGTTGGCTGTTCACGCTGTGCGTAAGCACCACCTTTGACCACCTCCTCTTGCCCTTCCCTGAGATCTACAAATACACAGCACTTGCAGCGCTGCAGCAGATATCCTCTCATTTTTAAGAAATGCCAGTTGCTAAAATGAGAGGTGTGTCCAGGCAGTGATGGGTGAAGGTCTGCTTGTGCCATTCCCTGGGCCAAGGCCTGTTCTTGTATGCCAAGATGTCCCCACTCATGTCCCAGGTGAGAGGTCCCAGACAGGGCTGTACAAACCATACAGCTCAGTGCTGCTGTCGCAGCTAAATGAGGGGGAGAAGAGAGGTGCTGAGACCTGCTCTTGGACCAAGCAGAGGGCTCGGCACAGCCACAGCAGCATCCCACACGTATCCTGTACTCTCCCCCCACAGCAAGTGCCCACTGCTGCTGACCTCCTAGGTTTTCCCATCCCTGCCTGCAGCCCCCCAGCCCCTGCACAGCACAAGGCAGGGAGGGCTGCCTCCCACACAGAAGAGACTTCAGCTAGGCTGGGACCTGGAGGCAAAACAGCTCAGCCCTGGAGATGTGACTGAACAGGGCCCCACACTTCCCTTTCTATCCTTCCTGAAGGCCTCCTCTCCACCGGTGACTTCCTTCTGGGCTGAGGGGGAAGCCCTGCAGCCCCCAGCCTCCTCGCCAGCTGGGTCCTAGCCTCCGAGACAGGAGCACACAGCTCGCTACGCTCCTCCCCCCATCTGCCTTTTAACGATGATGGAAGCTGCTGTCAGCATGCAGCGACAGTAATAAACACTCTTCTTAATAACACAGGGTGTCCCTTTTATTAAAATGAATAGACTTCGGTGGTGAAGCCAGGCTGCCTGCCTTGCAGCCTGGTGTGGACAGCAGCCCTCAAGCAGAGCAGTTTATCTGCTGTAATTACTACAGCAGCTTCGGCTCCAGGACATTCCTGGTTACGGCACTGTACTGTACCTGCAGGCAGAGACACAGGTACATAGATAGACCGAGGTACCTACCAACACATAGGCACACGGAGAAATGCAGGCAGATAATTGCCTGTGTGCCTGCAAACATGTACAGTAATCTCTGAGATGCACAGACACAGCAGAGTAGGGTTAAATGTATCCACAGCCAGGCTTTTAGGCATCCTAAATCCCACTGAAACCAGCAGCAGCAGCTGGTGTCACTCTTTCTGCTTCTCTCGTGCATAACAGGTATATTACCACACATGTGCATAAACCACACTGCACTGAAAGCAGGGGGAGGAAGGCAAATACTTGGTCTGTGGGTGAGAATCCCCTCCTCCACCAGCTCACAATGCATCTGCTCAATTTTTCCTGTTCCCTGGTCGATGAGAGGTCACAGGATAAATGTATTTCAGGTTTTACATACCAGTGCAACATGTTGAAAAGAGCTGATGTGGCATCCCTCATGTCCACCCTTTCTGGGTTTTGCATCTCAGTTAATGTATTGGTTTCTCCCCCATGGGGAAGCTGTCCATTTCCCAAGCACCAAATTCAGAGCATCTCTGTATCCCAAGTACTGACTGTCTTTCACCCCGCATGCTGTAGCCAAACACCAAGTTTGGGATTCACAGGACAGGGAAGGAAACCATCTGACATGATGCTTTCCAGTGGTTCTTTTGAAGGTATGTTTGGACTGGCTATTACGCAGCAGCCTCTATGCACGCTTCCTGGCCTGGGAAACCAAAGCATTCCCCTCCTCTGCCGATCTAGTTTATTTTCTCAGCCTTTACTAAGCTGGCTGGTTCTGCAAATGTGCCCAGCGCTGACCTGAGGCTACATGTATGTGGAAGAAAAGCTGCACTGGGAAGCACTTTCCTCCTTTGGAGCTCCCTCAAACAGAGATTATCCAAGGGAAAAAACTATCAGAAAGACAAATGACAGTAGCACGTCCCAACATCTGCTCTGCAGCCATCTCAGAGCAGTTTTCTGGGCTGCAGAGACCCAGCAAGACCAAATCTGGTCCACTGCATCTCACTCTTCCCAGAGCGAGCACAGAGGAGCAGTCCTCAGTTATTGCATCATTTCTCTGCACCTTCAGTGCATTAAGGCAGGTTTCTGCATCACTGTCATCAGAAGGCCCCAAACAGCTCATGCCCTCACAGGACTCCAGCATTCAGGAACACCTAACTCCACCTCACCTTGCAGTGCTCCTCACATAAGAGCCCGCAGCAGGCAGCAAAGCTAGCAGTAGACAATTTAGCAAATTTAGCAATGGGGTAGAATAAAAAAAAATTGATTCATGTGCAGCCAGGAGAAGCAGTCGGCAGGACCTCACCATGAAGAACCAGACTGAGGTACGTCTGCCTTTGTTATCTGTGAGAGACTGGCATCTGTAAGCTCTTCTTAGAAAATATTCCTGGCACAGGATATTACAACCTCACTGGTTTCGCTGGTGTTTAATACAGCAAGAAAGACTAGAGCAGTGGAGCAGATAGAAAAAAATGAAACAACGGATGAATGAACCAGTCTTTTTCAGCTAGTGACTTCCTGGGCTTAGAAGTCAAATGCATCACAAGAAAGCTGCAGACATGTTGTTTATTCACATTTCCCAAGTCACTCATATGCCATGTCCTGAATTGTCTTTCTGCTCAGTGGAAGGTTAGCAAGGATATATCAGGGGGTACAGTTGATGAATGCAAAACAAGACAAGGATCTAATCTAAAAGGCTTCCAAAAGGTCAGTAGTATCCCAGAATCAGTATCTCTAGCTACCTGCAAACTGACTACACCACCTCTGTCAACAGTACTTCCACCTTCCCAGACCCTGGCAGGGATGCTCCAAAGACCACTTCCCACCACCAGGATTAGACTTCCAGATCCACATGGCTCGCCTTGCTGAATCACTGCCACCATGGGCTGCAGGTCAGGCTGGGGGCTGCCAGCGAGGCTGCTAGCCTTGGCTTTCAGAGCTGCAAGCCTGTGTCAGTGGAGAGGGCTAAACCAGCAGAAAATAGCTCAGAGGAGACTGGGGGAGCACTGACAGAGCTCTGAGGGACAGTCTGGCTTTGCAGTCTACCTCATCCTATCAGCCTTACTTAATAAGCACAGACATTTCACCCACTTGTCACCTTAAAAAAAAACAATCAGAAGAGAAGAAAGTAAGGGAGAACTTGCACAAGAAGCTGAGCATAGGAGCTGGGCAGAGCTAGGAAAAGTTGCAGCACACCCTTTGCCCCACCTACTAGTGATTTTACACAGGGGACGTGCAAGCTCAACACAGCAGCAGGGCTGAGATGGAAGCCGCATGAAGTCCACTTGCCCGCTCCCAAGGCTGCTTCTGGCACATTCAGTGCCTGCAAGACCAGGCCAGCTACAGGAACTGGGTAACTCCTGCCCTGGACAAAACCACCCTGCAGGACCACTCCTGAAGCCAGAGGCTGCTGGAGGGGTTCTGACGCTGATGCATTGCCTGCACAGCGGTGATGGCTGCTGTGTACCACCACATATGGAAAAGAAACAAATTTTCCTTCCCCTATTGGGAAAGCAGTTGAAACTTCATTCACCACAGCACTGGGCCCAGGCCCTCACATCGAAGGGAAGCGCTGGTGTCACTGGGCTGTGGCTCATTGCCTGTCACCAAACAGCGCACAGAAAACGCAAGAGGGAAAGAAGCCGCAGCGTCCTGAGCAAAGTGTTTGTCATAGATGTGGATACTCAACTCCTGAGCAGGTCTTGTGCTCTGGGTAGCCTGCAGAGGAAGATTTTGCTTGAGGATGTGGTTCACTATTGCTACAGTGAAGTGAGATGCATAGGAATGTGGACGACCAATCCTCCAAAAATCTTAGCACCAGTAACACCATTCCCCTCCTTCCACTGGTGTCAGCTCCAAAGCAGCATCAAGGTTTTGCTGCTGGTGCTCTTTGCTCGGATGCTGGAGGACTTTGCAGCACCCATCAAGCACAAGAGAGAGTTGCAGAGGCATGGGCACACAGGGGCAAGCTGAGACCCACAGCCGACAGCCTGGCCAGAGGACGAGGAATCAGGAGAGCACCAGCTCTTAACCAGCTCCTAGAAAGCTCAGACCATGGTTTTGGCAAATCACTTTCTGAGCAGGTGCCTGGGTGGGCTGACCGAGGGCGAAGGGCTGTGGATGCCATCCAGCTGCAGAGCCCTGCAGTGCTGAGCAGGGTGCTGGGAGGAGATGGGAGCTTGGGAGAGCCGAGCAGCAGAAGGCAGATCCCAGGGACACTCTAAAGCAGTTGACATCCAGAGAAACTGAGCCAGGAGAATTCAGCCCTATGACTTTGCTGGGCTCGCATGCTTTACGAGGCTGTGACATGTCAAGAAGCAGATGAAGAAATTATTCTGAGCAAGTGTATTTTTCTCCCATTGCCCTGCAGACAAGCACACACAGATAAAGAGAGACCTCTAGTGATGCTGGAGGGACTCTGCCTGTCCTCCCCCTCCGAGCATCCCTCACAGCGAGAAACAAATGTCTCTCAACTGCTCTGACTAGTGCAGTAATCGCCTTTCTCCTGAGCGGGAGAAAAACAAGGGCTGGTCACAACAATATCCGCTCATCCACGGAGGAGGTGGAGAGGTGGTACTCAGAACAGGGGAATGACTATGCCAGACTGGGGAGGGTTCAGAAAAACTAACGAAAGTAAGTGAAATGGGCTCAGGTCTTGCCCACACCCTGCCTCTCCAGTTGCAGCTGCCTAAGCTCCAGCACGGTCCTGGGATTGGGCATATGACTCAGCAGGCATATGGAGGGTGGGTAATTGCCAGTGCTGGGAGATGATGTGCAGTTCAGCTGCAATTTGGAACATGTGCCTGAAGTTCGCATTCAGACAGAGAGGGAGATCAGCGGCTGCCAGCTCAGCGTGGCAGGAGACAGGAGCAAGGAACAGCAGGTCCCTGGCTGAGCCCAGCCATGCCAGGAGATGCTGTATCCCCCTTGCACAACCCTGACAATTGCAGCATCTCGCACTCAGCTGCAGGACGGAAGAGTGTTTTTGGCTCTTGCTGAATTCAGCCTCAAAGCTGCAGTGTCCGGGTGCAGACAGAAAGGATGATGGACAATGCATAAGGGCATGTTCACGCTGAGCATCCCATACCCAGCACAAACAGAGAGAAGGCAAGCAAACAACACTGTTCACCTTCCCAACTCTCTGCACCAAGAAGGGCTGGACACAGAGCCAAGAAAAGAATTTCTAAGTCTACTCAGACACAGAACTACTACATTAACTTTCCCAGTATGAAAAGGGTTTGAGGGGACACATAAAGAGAAGAGTGCTAGGGGCAGACTTGGCTATGGCAGAGGCACAGCGATTGTGCTGTGCAATGTCAAAAAGGAGACAAATATACCTGTCCTGTTGCTCGCAAACGCAGGGTGAGAAAAGAAGGTAAGGGCTCCTGCCAGCCAGAAGAGAAGGCCTCTCTCGCCTGCTCCTGCCACCTTCTCTGCAGCTCTGAGCTGCGATTACTCAATTAGCAGCTCCCACAGTACCTTCCTTCCACTCAGCGGTCTCTCCTGTTGCCCAGCCAGCATGTAAATCAAAAAGGAACAGCTCTTTCCCTGGGCTTTCTTTTTCTTGTGCTAGTCCAAGCATCGGTGACCTCCTGTTGGGAGAGGGGGCAGTCGTATTTTGCTGGTATGTTTTATTTTCTGTGCTGCATGAAGAGTAATTGTGGAGAGGAGGGAGAGTGCAAGCACGAGAAAGCATGTGCGCTGCCAGCCAGGCCAATGTCCTTGTCCCACAAGGTTATGGATCCATTTTAGCTGAAATAATAATAATAAAAAAGCCTCACAGAAGCAAGGGATTCATAAAACAAAACATGAGCTGGGCATTTGGCAGCAGCTGCCCACAGAGTGGGAAGCACAAGTCCAAGTCTGGAGGTAGACAAACTCTCTATCCTGCCAGCAGCTCAGAGATTCCAGGGAGGTGGCAGGGCTTGCGATAGTGTGCGCAGGTGTGTGTGCAGGCATGTGTGCACACATGTATGCAGAGATAGCTGGCACAAGCCTGCTTTCTCTTCCCCTGCATACTTCATTGATGTTATTTCAGATACTCAGTCTGGCAGAACTCAGAGTTATTCAGACTGAGAAGCATATCTGATCCAAACGGGAGCAAAGCGAGAACAGCCTGCATGGTGATCTCCCCCTCTGCGTCCCAGCATGCTTCCCAGTACAGCAGAAATACAGCTTTTTAACAGCTGCATGGGACACTTGCACTGAGTGTTTCTCTTTCCTGTTTAGAGGACAAACATTATGAAGCACAGAATAACAAAACAGCTTATGCTTGAGACAGAAGAGCCTCCCCTGTGAGAATTCAGAAAACTTTAGGGATTTGCAAGTGTTCTGATGAAATCCCAACAGGCATGTGAATATTTCCAAGTGGTAAATAAGGTCCTGAGGACCAAATTCAAGACTTTCTGAAAAAAACAATGATGGTACACTTCATTTTGCTTCATATATAGTGAGCTTTAATAACAATTACCATTTCTTTCTTGTAACAAGCATGCATGATGCTTTCCTGACTGCAGAGGACATCTTGCTTGTTCATTTCTAGTGCATCAGGACAGAGACATTTAGATCAAATGCAAAGGGAGCTGGGATGAGTTAAGACTACCTGGTACTTTGGAGAAGTCAATTGTATAATAAATTATGGTTAGCCAAAAAAAGTACTGAATAGGTTAGAAATTCAGCCAATGTTGTTGAAAGATAAGATCTGTTTCTTCCTGATAGGTGTTCTTATATTAAAAAGCCCTACAGTTAACTAGGGAAGCTGAAGGCAGGATCCGAGCAGCCGGGGGGGCGGTTCTGAGTTTCCTGCTCAGAGTGCAAAGGATTAGACCACTGACCAATGTCCACATCAGCCTAGATTGTAAGTGGCTTTTGCCCATCAATTCTCCAAGCTCAGTATCTCCAGGCTAGAGGTAACAAACTGGAAGAGCAAAAAGGAATGGAAACTGAGGACAAATAAGAAATGCTTTTCTAAAAGAAAACCAGCCATCCTTAGTTTACTAGAAACCTCTGAGCAAAATTGTGAGAAAAGACGACATCATTACCTGGACTTCCAAAAAAAAAAAAAGTCATCATCTTGAAGACGCTGCTGCTGAAGCTAAGCCATGACGAGGCAGAGCTGACAATGAAGTTCTAACATGGGATTAGAAGAGGAAGGAGTAGATTGCTAATCATGGCATAGCTAAGGAACAGCTTTGGGATACCAGGATGTGACCTCTTAGAAATGCTGTTTGATGCATTTGTCAGTGCTTAGGGGTGAGCAGAGCAGTGGCAAGATTTGTGGGTAAAACCTGGCTGTACTAGCAAATCCAGGCCAGAGAAGCAGGGAGCTTCAGACAGATGGATGACAACAGGCACACAGAATGCTGGTGGATGCAAGGCAGCACACATTCAGTTGCTTGTGTTCATCAGGCCAACTGCAGCTGGCAATTTGTGTCATGGAGCAGTGAGGACAGGCTGCTCCTAAGGGAGCGTGAGCTGGGAGCCAAGGGTGATCCCAGCCCAGGCAGTGCCTTCACTGACCAAGGCACAGTCCTGCAGCACCTGAGCATGGCAGGCAGAGGCAAGTGTTGGTAACAGGGTCCATCCACAGCCCTGGACAAGGCAAAGTAATGAACCAGGTCTAGGGTTCATCCAGGGAGTCCCATCAGGAGCAGCAAGAGATGGGGCTGCAGACACTGCTGCAGCACAGGTCTGAAGTCCATCCAGGAGATGAGGCCAGAGACAGGGCTAGAGACAGGCAGACCTACAACACAGCTCAGGAAGAGAATGAGTGGCCCAGGCTGAGCTTAAATGGAGCCCCTGGGGAGAGGCTGTGGGTGGGGGTCCCAGATGAGACCACTCAGGGCAATTAAGGCCTATTGGTGCTATCAGGACCCTGACAGTTTTGCTTCATGTATAGACCCCCTTCACATGAGGTAGGATCATCCACATAGGGAGTTCATGTGGAATTGCCCTTAGTGACAGCCTTCCTTATACGCTCCTGTAACATTTGGCCGCCTGCACTTATGATGGGGAACATGTGTTCACATCCCTCAGGAAAGGATTTAGCACCATCTAGGCAACAGCATTAGGAAAAAAAAAAGGCAACCACAAAAAAAAGGTAAAAACCACCAATTCCCTCAAACTGCATTAAAAATAATGCAAATGCATTTCCACTTCTCCTGAAGAATAAAAAAAAGGGCATGTAATGGGAATACCTCTTACTGTAGTGCACAACTAGCCTGTAGGAGTTGCCAATGGTGTGTGGAGGATGTAAGCCCAGAAAAGGCTCAGACACTCGTGTGGTTTAGGGGAACACCCACAGTTACGGCAGGCAGGATTTTAAAGACAACATGTAATTTGTGAACCTTCCTTGTCAAGGGCACGTGGCGACCGCTAAACATCTTGGAAGGAGGAAAACAGTACTCTCTGGGTGGCTTAGCCCCTAATTGTCCCTTAGGGCATTTCTTGGCCTTTTTTTCTTAAAGTCTTCAATTGTGGCCACCCTGAGCACTGGGGAGGCAAGTCAGTTCTCTCTGCCTGGCCAATTCACGTGCTAAGGGAGTGTTTTTTTCCCCAGCACTCCAAAAGGTGCTGCAGGATCAAACAATAAAGTGTGTTTTCTGTCCTGAGGAGTGAGCTGTGCAGACAGGAGAGAGCATGAAACCAGGCAGGCAGCCGGGAATGGTGATCAGCAGAGAGTGCAAAGGCAGCACAGGGGCTCGTAAATATAATGTTTTGCTGTTACTCTGGAATGGCAAAGACACGTCCTTGTAGGAGAAAAACTGTACAGATTGCTTTATTATTTTCAGTCCAATGAAATTAGCTGGAGTGGAGGGAGAAGTGGGGGAAACAGCAGGGAGGAACAGCGGGGACAGAGGGTTGGTACCATGAGGGCACCCTGTGCTCGGGGTTACACAAACCCCAGTCCCAAACCCGCCGAGCTGGGTGATGCCTTGGAAGCACAGTGTGGCCAGGTGAATTGGGGGTCCTTGCAGCTGCGGCAGGCCCTGCTGGCACCCGGATAGAGGTCCAGCAGCAGGGCCCCTCCAGCTCGCTGCAGGAGGCTGCGGGGACCTCCAGTTCCCTGCTGCTGCTTCGCAGTGCTGGGACCCCACAGAGCCCCACGCCTCTCCCTGCCCCTTCCCTGGTCTGTGGCCTACCCTGCTCCCCTCCCTGGTGCCGAGAACAATGAGACCCCACACTCGCCCCATCCATCCACCCCACAGGCTCTGAAGGAAGCAGCACAGTGACTGCCATGCCCATAGGCACATTGGTCACTTATTCCCCTACTGCATTTAGTGATTTATTTATTTGATGTAGAAGCCTTTGCATGCTCCCCCCACTCCTCGTATCCTTTCGCCATCTGTCCGTTCATTTGGAAATCTGTTCCAGCTGACCTCGAGCTGACCAGCGCTTCCCTCTTCCCTCCGTCCTGCCATGGGCTCCTCCAGACGTCCCCAGCTCAGCTCAGGGGCTTTTAGCTGACTATGCAAATGTCGCCCAGCCAGCTGGTGTCTGCCTCCCAGAAACACATGTTCAAAAGCCCCCCTGGATGGCCAGGGGGGAGGAGGGGGCAAGTCCCCATGCCCCAGCCTGGGGACTGCACAGAGAAAGTTACTTAGCCAGGAATTATTCAACAAACAGATGGGAGGAGGGAAGGAAGGCTGCGGAACACAGAAAATAAGAGCGCGGTGCATCTGTGTGAGCGTGTGTAGGTGTGGGTGTATGGGGGTCCCAGGCAAGTGTGTGGGAAGTGCGAATGAAATCACTGTGTGAGGATGGGTGGTGATGGAAGGGGTGTGTGAGAGAGATGTACATATCAGGGGAGGATGTTGCTGATAGTTTTATGGCCTTTTCCTCCTAATGACATCTTCTGCAGCATGCAAAAGGGGCTCTAATAGCACAGCATAAAGGAGACGCACCTGTCAGAGGGCCAAACAGCAGGCCTACGGAAACAGCCCCACAAGAGAGTTACTAAAGCAAGGCAAGGCCAGGAGGGCTTATTTAAATTCTTCTTCAAGAGCTCTCTCTTCTCTCCATCACCTAACATGTGACCGTCTACCTAAGATCTCTAGGTCTCCATGGAGGAAGAGGGTGGAGATGCTGAAACTGGAGCTGAGGTTTTGGGGAGGGATTTGGGACTGAACCAAGGAGGGAAGAGAGCAGAGGAGCATTGCCACAGCACTCCACCAGAGCTGATAACCACTGTAGGACTTACATGCCCAGCCAGAAAGCCACTCATATGCAGCAGTCCAGCTCACTTGGGTATCTTTGCAGGACACAGGCTGTGACACAGTCATTTCCTGAAGTGCTGGCAAGGAACAGGATTAACATGATGATGCCTGCTAGGTCTTTGCCATGCATAAGGTGAGAGGAAGGCTTGGAGAGAAAAAGACAAAGCATCCACAGTGCCTCTTACGGACCTCCTCAGCAGCCTAACTGCTGCACCCAAGGGCTAATGCATCCTCAGTTTCTCAGGCAGAAAGAAAAGGTTGGGTGTCTGCATGTAATTATACAGGGCTTCGACACTCTCTCTACAAAGTAGAGAAACTCCTTTTTGTTACCTTTTTCAGATGCTTTCCCTCATCTGACTTCAGGTGTCTGGGTATTTACTGATAACATTTGAGCAGGGGGACATCAAGTCACATATCACTGCCTTCTCTAGGCTAAAGGAAAATCAGGATATTGGCTCTTAAAATAAAAGAACAAGATTCTTCCTTGTAATAGCAATTAAAACTAGAAGAAGCCAAGGTACCTCTCCCCAACCTAAATTTCTCCTGTCACAACTGCAGCTCTGGCCCTCTGATAAGGACCCCTTGGGCTCCCTGGGAGAAGGCAGGATGGCAGCTCCAGATGTAGCTGACAGATGATGCTCTTCCTGGCCATAGGCAACAACTGTGAAATGGTGAGCTGCCAGGAGCAGCTTAAGGCAGAAATGCAGACCGTGTGTGCAAGGGAAACCGGGAGGTTACAGCATCAATACAGAGCATAGGGGAGCTGCTGGACATTGGAGATGTCTCTTTTGTATCCTGACCACAGGTGACAATGAAGCCTGTCCCTGAGTCAAGCCTAATGGTAGAGAAAATGTACATTGTGTGAAAGAAACCCAGGCAGTACCACATGCTCCTTTCCACTGAGATTAACAGGACACCAATGAAGATAACCAGGGCTGGGTTTGTTCCCCAAAATGTACTTGAAGTCTGAGGTAATGAGACCCACTGTTCAAGGATGGAATGCACTGGTCCTGCTCGCATCCATGTCCATCTCATCTGGATTTAGAGTGGCTCCCAGGATGTCACTGGGTTTTAGAAAGACCAAAGTGGAATATGTGAATGGATACTGCCATTCCTTAGGTGTGTGTTTGATGTGGTTGGTTTCGGCATAAGAAATAAAAGTGGTGGTGGTTTATTTTTTTACTGAAGAAGAAATTTGGGTTATTTTTGCACTATGACAAGGCTCAACAGAGGCAAAGCTAGGGGAAATCACAGGACAGGTCAGCAGACTATATAAGCATAGAACCAGATCATCTTGTTTCACATATGCTAGATGCTGTATGATAGGCCTTGGTCATCCCGGAGATTATGGGGGAGGTACCTGACAGGCTTAGCTCCTTCAGGATCAGGGGCTTGGGCTGAGGGGAGCAAGGCAGCCCTGTATTGGCTGATGCAGTCATTGGAGCAGAGACTTGTAAGTGCATGCTTTGGGCACTATAAGACCAGCTGAATGTCCCTGGACAGTTTGAGGCTGAGAGAGAAGATCTTCTTCACCAATCTGCTGTAGCCTCTCTGGGGCCTTCAACCCAACCTCCATGGCAAGCACAGCAGAAGCATGCCATGACAGGCTGTCAGGAGCACAAGATAAACAGGCTGTACTGGGTTAGTCCAAAGGGCCATCCAACCCACTACCCTACCTCCAACAGGCAGACTGGGAGCAGTACTGGAACAGGGCGAGCACCATTGTGGGCTTTAATGTGAAAGAAAGAGAGACTGTATCCCATTTCTTCCAGGGCCAAACAAGCATCAGCTAAGCATAGCACGAAGCCAAAAAGAGCAGAAGTTACCTGTACTCAGTGTGCACCATTTTCCTCACAGTCTTTGATAGGATCTTTGTGCCTTGTATTGCAGTCCTCTCCTAGCAACGTTTTGTTGCTACATGGCTTTTTCCCAGTAACTCTGATATCCTGAGATCAGAAGTCACCCACCAAACAGGGCAAGAAGGAAAACACACAGCTAGTGAATTTACCAGGGCACGGGCTCTAGCACTGGCAGTCTTTGAACATGGGCAGGCTCCTGGCAGGGTGCTGGTCTCCACCAGCTAGTGCCCTCCCAGGCACTGTCCAGCTGTGATTTGTGGGGGGAGCACAGGCAACACACTGTTCCCCATAAGCAGAACAGAGGAGGCCTCATCGTGCTGTGGTGGAAGAGGTTTGGGACATTTCAGCATGAGCCATGCCCTACAGCTTGAGTTTGCTTGAATATACTTGTATGGGCATAACCGCGGAAGCCCATCGAAGGATACCAAAGGGAGCCTGTTTCAAAGAGAAACTCAGAAACTGCAGATCAGTGGAGTGCCCTCCGATGCTCAGTGCTTAGCCAGACTCACCGAGCGAGAGCCAGCACCTGGGCCCATAAATCCACAGCCGAACCATAAAACCAGAACTTGAGCATCCAGTTTAACGTGGACCCAGGGAGTCATTCTCTCCTTCTGGCTGCCAGCGTGCAGCACTGGCTCGGCCTCACAAGCAGCCCTGAGCCTCTGTGCGAGGCAGCCGGCAGCCCTCCCACCACCCCACCCCAGCCGAGCAGGGTGCGGGGTCCCGCCAGGTTCCCCTGTCTCCACGGGAAGGCTGTGAGGCATAGTGCATGTGGGGAGGGTGAGCGGGCTGCATCTCATGTCTCCTCTCCCTTTGTATGTACCTCCTGGTACGATTATTAAACACAAATTACAAAAGATGTGACCCAAACGATCTTTATTTCTTCTTTCACTGAGCGGTGCCTGCAGGGTCCTGATTCTGAATTCCGTTTCAATTACTGATACCATTTTAACACAAAGCAGCTTCTGTCTGCAATTACCGGCACTGACGGTGGCGCAGAGACAGCTCCGGTGGCAGAACACAAAAGCCTGGCACCTTCCGCATGTTTAGAAACTTTCATTTGCTGTGATTAAAGGCAGAAGATGCGGGAGTTGTCTGTCTGCAGAAGTGCACTGTACACCGCACACGCTCCTTCACGGTACAGTCCCTGAGAAACCAGCCCTCAGCACTCACCACCACCAATCACTCAGAAGGACTTTAACTGATGTTCCAGCCGATATTATGCAGACAGACTGACAGAGTTAACCCCATCATGCCTTAGCTTAGCAAGGAAACTCTCTGCTTTTACTGCTGGTAAAACCGAGCAGCCTGAACCACAGAGACACCGGTATGGGCTGGGGCACAGGGCAATGCAAAGATGAGTGTTTTTCTTTTACACTGCAAAGCTAAAACACTAGTTAACAATTTACAAAATACACTGTCTTCACTTGCAGCTGAAATGCACTCTCCTATAAATACAAGGGTAGGAAATGCTACATATATTACTGGCACAAATTAACACAGGGAGAGGTGAAGAGGAATCCCAGAGCCAAATGAAACTGGTAACAGGAAACACACATCTGCTGGAGTTGGCAATTACCTAAGACAAGAGGGGTTGACACCTGAAATCGTGGGGCAGGGACCCAGCTTTGCATCTTGTTGCAAAACCAGCAGCTCCACCCACACAGCATCCTCTGGTTCTCAAGCAAAATTCACAGCGACTGCAGTTTTGACAGCTAAAGTCAAACACAATGGAATTCAAAGAGTACATTTCCATGCAGTGGCTGCACATCACTCCCTGCGGCTGTATCTGAGAGCCCCTTCTCTGCCTTGAGCTAGGGCACTGCCTGCGTGCTGACCCACCGACAGCCACACACACCCCAGGGTCACCCAGGCCTGGGGCCAGGGAGGCAGACACTGGCCCTCTTTTGCCCAAGTCATGTAGGTTAGTTTTTGCTGCTGCTTCTTCAGCGTATGTGGCTGTGTCTCTTTGTCCCTCAGCCTCCTCCACAAGCTCATCTTGCTTGTGCATGAGCCTCGAGCTTATTCTCATCTTTGAGACCCGTTCCTTCCTTTCTGTCCAGCCTCCACCAATGACACCTGCTTTGTTCCCCCTCGTTCCCTTTTCCCACACCATACATAACGTACCAACCATTTTCCACATGCTCTTTAACACCACTGCTCTCAATGGAGTCTCTGCAGACCCAGGAAGAAGCTGATCGCAGGTGCTGCCAGCTGGTGAGAGGTCTTGTTCACATTTATTTTGTTAACCAGTTTGCTCTTTTTCCCCTTGCCTGTTCCTTGCCATGTGGTTTATTTTTCTCAGGCAGTGATTTATTTCTTTCTCTCGTATGTTTGTTCAAACACGAGTGCACAGCACCAAGCACATGTGAGCACTGCAACGATGTGCAGTGCGAGTGTGCAGCCAGGGCAGCCCTGGCAAGCCCAAGCCCACACGGCAGGCAGAGATGCTGCATCCCAGGGAAGGCCGTGCTGCAGCTCAGCAGCAAGGCGTAGGTGGCTGACATGCCTTGGCTAGGTTGGCACAGGCATGGGGAACACTGGCCATGGAGGCCCTGGCTCTCAGAGGTGACACAGTGCCCGGCCAGAGCTGCCTGCCCAGCTGTGACCCTCGGGAAGACACTGTCATCTTTCCCCTTCAAAACTCTCCCATAGGTTGCATGGATGGAACGAGTCTTGAGACTCTTGGCCACAAAACAGGACTTAAGTTGGTGGTTTGGAGGTCAGGAAGGTGGTTTGCACCCCCTTGCTGCACAATCCCCATTTTCCGACAAGCCCCTGGGGCCCCTCAGGCTCCACGGCCCCATTGGGGAGTGAAATGGGGACATTAAATCTCTCAACCCCTAACGACAGCGCTGGAAAGGTCTCTGCCCCAGCGGTGGCTGGTGCCCAAATTCCCACTGGTTTTCCCCATCTCGCCCTGTGGTGGGGCAGCACGTTTCACGTGGGCCCGGCCGAGCTGCTGTCCCCGGGAGCCAGCGGAGGGTGAGGAGGGGGCAATTTACAGCCGTGGTTATTGAGTGGTGTGTGAGCCATTTGTCACGCTGAGCCCTGGCACCTTGTTCTACCTGTGTTGTGCGTGTTTTATTGGTGTTGAGCAGAGGGAGGCCGGAGCAGAGGGGAGTCTGGGAGGAAAGGCACTCAAGTGAAAAATGAACCGAGCCAAACAGGATTGAGAAAGAGAGAGAGAGAGACATGCAGGGGAAGGGGGTGAAGGGGCCAGATTATAAAACACAAGACAAATGTCCCCACTGGCAGCAGGGTTAGGGAAAGAGAGAGGGAAAAATGAAGGGGGGCAGGGGAGGAAAAAGAAAGAGAATAAAGACACTGCCTTGTGGCCAGCACTATCCTAGTGGGATCGGCGATGCACATGTAGTCAGAAAAATAATTCTCAGTTTAACGAAGCAAGAAGAGGGGGGCGGGAGTGGAGGAAAGCTACAGATCCAAATGGAAAGTGCCCCAGGGTGTCCAATCTGCTGGGTTTAAAAAAAAAAAAAAAATCATTTTGCCTCATCCCCCTCCTTCCCCCACCGGGGAGCCGGCTCCTTCCCCATCCCCCCAGCCGCCACCACCAAAAGGAGTGGGACTGGGGAGAGAGCAGAAGGTCTGTTTAGAATTTCACATCCCTTCCATCCTGCTCCCTCAGTGCTAAACTTTTAAGACAAAATCATAAAACGAGGTGCTTTGTTGGTGAGGCAGATTCAGAGATCTTCCTGTTAGGAACAAGAAAGGAAAAAGAGAGACAGAGAGCGAGACAGAGAGATAGTTAGATGGAGGGCTGGCTTTGTGCTTGCAACAAGCCACTAAAGGTGCATTTTTAATTAAATTTATACAAAATGTGTCAGTTTTATCTCTATGTTTCAAACCCGACTCTTTTCTATCAAAGTAAAGTATTGATCTTCACTGCCCCAAGCTACCCGACTGAATTAAACAGAATAAATAGAAGAAGGACTGAAAGGGCTTAGAAACAACTGCAGAGAGGCGAATGTTTAATGGCTCCACAGTCATTTGCTGCAATTAAAAAACAAAACCGTTTAGAGGGGCTGTTAACACCTTGAAGTCTGAAAATCCTCACTTCAAAAAAGCCCCAAAACAGCTTCCAGGCAAAACATTTTAATTGCCATCAATACTTCCAACCTCAGCCATCACTGGTGCGTGTGTACGTTGTACAGATAGACAAACAGATCCCTGGGCCCAACAGGGCAGGACCCACTCAGCTGGTGAGATACAGGTATGCTCTATATGGCACAGAGACACCTCCAGTCAAGAAAAGGCGTGTATCCAGTATGACCCAGATACATACCCACTTCATGTAAGCAAAAAAAACATTTATCTGAGAAGTTAAGGATGGACGTTTTAGACCCACACACGTATTCCAAGTCTGTTTGCCTAATGTGATGTTGCCTATACTGAACATTATTCTCAAAACTGGTCATACTCAATTGCATGTCATGCAAGTCACAGGCATCTTACAAAGCTCTCTCTGTGCCTGTCTTATGTCACAAGAAACCATCACAGACTTTGTGCTGCAACCAGTCCCACTCAATTAAGAACTAAGTGTGTTGGGGCTGGGGTACCCTGTGACAAGAGCCTACAGCCCCTGGGACAGACAGGGCCCACAATTTCGTTAAAGGCTCTTGACCATCATGTGACTTTAAAAAAAAAACCCAACACATTTGCTTGGTTACTCTTAAGGCAATGTGGTACTGTGTGACTTACCAAAGCCTTTCTGAATGGCCTGTGCATCCCTCAGCATGGAGAAGATTTCCCATCCCTACTCTGTGGTCCTCTTCTGCTGAGCTCAGCAGAAGAGCTTGATTTGGGGGACTCTGTAGAGAGAGACAGCAGCAGGCTGAAGAGCCTTATCGGCTTCAGGCTTCCAGAGTTTGCATTGGAAAATAGTTTGGCACATTGACAACTCATCCCTTTCCCTGGGTATTTCTGGGACAAGGGGAGCAGGCTTATGGTAGGAAGCTGTTTTTGCAGGAGATGGTTACGGTTTCCTTACTCAGCAGGGGTACTACCAGGTGGGCAGTGTGCTGTGCTGCTCCTGGGGAAGGTGTTTTGTACAGAGACTATGACGTTTTACTTCGTGTGTTTGAAAATCTGGAAGGAGCTGTGTAGCCTGAAACCAGCTTTTGGTTGAAAAGCAAAAGAAAACGAATACACTGTCCTTGTATATCATTTCAGTTAGTTAGTGAAGTAATGTGGCTGAGGCACTGGATGGATGCTTGGAGGGGCTGGATTCAGTTCCTAGCTGTGTCACAGTCTTACTGTGGGACCCTGGAGAACTTGCATTATCAGCCCATGACTCTGGTCCCTGTGTATGAAATGAAGAGCATCCAGTCCCCTTCACAAAGGGACAGACAGGGTCTTAAGTCTTTGGCACCATGTGTTTGAAAGCCATGGAGGTCAGTAAGAGTACCTCTATGGGGCATAGAGCAATATAGAGGGGCAATACCAGAGATGGTTTTGAAAGAGCTGGGTCAGATCCCTGAAGAAGGGGAGCCACAGCACTCAGCTGGGCAAATCCAGGCTGCTTCTCATCCCTCTGGGTTAGACGGAGTTTGCTATCTGGACTAGCTTTGAGCTAGTTCAGGTATAGCTACAATGGCCTGAACTGTTATCACCCATTTATTTAGCAGGTTGATTCACCAAGCCATACAGCCATCTGTACACATAACCCCACAGGCCACAGGGAGCCACAAGCTTAACTCCAGTTTGCTGCTTTGGAGCTTGAAGCACTTAGAAGGTTGCTTGACTTGCCAAATTCTTTGGCAATTTCCCAAGGCACTTTTCTGGCTTTGTGGGTAGTTGTAATGATCAAAGCAAAACTTCAGCCTGTCACATGGACTGCAAGTCCATCTTTTTTGGCTGATTCAAAGTGTCCCACAACACCAAAAAAGGTGTCCCTCATCATTTCAGGGCCAAAAACCATCCTGAGAATTTTCCTTACTTGGATCTGAAGGAGGGTTGATTTTTGCTGAAGGAGCAGGGTCAGATAATAAAAGCTCTGACCAGTTATTAATGCACCAGTTTAGGCAAGTGAACTCTGCATTTTCTCATCTTTCAAACATTTTGTTCAACATTAAGTAATGATCATTCATTGTCTGCTATCAATAACTGGATACAAAACAGCCAGACTCTGTAGTTTATTTTCCAGCACTGGGTAGAAGAAAAGTAAGGGAAAAGATTTTCTGTGAGCAGCAGGACGTTTCACAGGGAAGCAACAGCATGAATGTCACCATGCACAATTCCTGCCTGTGATTGTTACAGAATCACATGTTTTTAAAGGATCTTTTAAGCCATGCGCATGGGTTTGTATTGTGGCAGCTCCCACACCAACATCTGAACTGCAGGTTAACGTTCATCCCAGTCAGCTGAAATGCTCAAAAGCAACAGAAGCACAGGGACAGAAGCCAGCATGCTCTGCTTGACAGGATTTCAGAGCTACGCTCTCGCTTGAGCATCAGGAAGTTCTGCCCTATACCCTTCCTGGGTCCGCAGCCTCTCAGGGGTGAAACAGCCCTACAAATCTGAGCCAGTTGCCATATTCTGTAGCAGAGGGTACATACGCATTCAGTCAATGCTGCAACTTGTGCATCTGAAATGAACCGTTTGGGAACCAACAAATATGCATTTTTAGCGCTAAGGTTGAATACTCCTGCTGCTTATGGCCGAGCTCCTGCTGCTGCACTTCAGAGCGTTTTGCTTTGTTACGGACCCCTGATTAACACTTTCTAAGCATTTCAGCCCACACTCCAGTCACTTTACAGATTGCAATGAATGCAGATTTGAGTTTATGGGTTCATAAAAGTGTGAATTAGCACAACAATTTTCCCGCAGCCCATTTGCACAGCCCTTCCTCGAGTGACCTGTCCCTTCAGACAACACAAATATTTCAGCTCAAGTGAACTGCCCGGCGAGGCATTTTTAGGAGACTAGAATGAGATCTGTGGCCCCAGGAAGCAATGCCTGTGGGAGCACAAAGCAGGAGCGTCACTGTGAAGCCCAGCGCTTGCATCAACATTAGAAAGCGCTGAGAAGCAAAGTCCTTTAGCCTCTGTAGGAACTGCAGTGATCCCAGCAGCCCCAGCAGTGCCACCCACACAGGCTCCGAGCCTGGCATTGCTATTGCCACCCATTCTAAGCAGAGAGGGGTGAGCAGAGCTCCCCTGCCTGCCTTGCACTGGTGCAGTGATGCCTCTCGCCTCCAGTACAGACGTAGTCGCACAGCCCTGCACCAATACACTGGGTCAGACACAGAGTCCCCAAGATGAGCACCTCACAGTGACCCAGTGCTGTGCTTCTCCGCACACATGCGCCCTAATCTCTTCCAGCCTCTACTCTGACATCCCATATCTTTGTGCTGTGGAAAACACTGTGACCCGGTAATCTGCCCCTTTTCCTGCTCTCTGCATATCACTGGTGTGATCAGGCCTATCTCTGCATGGAGGAGGGGCTGGCTGACCAAATTTCTTTAATTAAAAGAAAAAGGATCAGGTTTATTCCAGATAAGCAGGCAGGATTAAAATAGACAGAAAGAATAGACAAGGGGCAGCTGTCAGCACTCCAGCCGATCCGGCGTGATTATTAATAACGATAAGCAGGAGAAGAGGGCTAATAAAAGGATAATGAAGTGGTCCTGAAAGTGACAGGAGATGGAGCCTGATAAGAGGGCCTGCGGCCCGGATCTGCTCTGGCCCCAGCGAAGTCTGAGCAGAGCGGCCTGATGGGGCAGATCTGGGTAGCAGGGCACCAAGAGGAAAGGTTTCATCCCCCCAGGGACCACAGCAGAGATTAATGGGCTCAGGAGCTCTGGACATCAGTGTCATACAGCATTCATGACTGAATCAATCAGGATGCTTCCCAGGCTGTGGACGCACGGAGTGCGGGTCATCCCCCCAGATAAAGCACGGCCCTGGGAGGATTGGTCTTGCCAGGGCAGCTGACTGTGGATCCCTCGTGGTGTCCCACAGCTGGGATCCTGCCTCGGCCCTCGCTCAGCACTGCACAGTGCCAGCACAGCCCGGGACTGGGATACCACGCTTTGAAAGGGAGCAGAAGTGGAAGAAGCTGCTGAGGTGTGGGGGCAGTTGCTGGGAGACCACAGAAGCAGCGTGGGACATCTCTGCCCTGTCTGGGGATCACCCATTGCTCTGGTCTCTCCTGGCTCTGCCAGCTCTCCAGGCCAGGAAAGTGTCCCATATTCCAGGCAGTTGTCCAAAAAGGTGGAAGGATGTGGCTGAAGAAAGAGCAGCCAGTGGAGGGTTGGCTCTGGGTGCCCTTTCCCAAGGGAAAGCTCACACACAGAGCATGGAGCACAGGCAAAGACTGCTGCAGCCTGGAAACAACACAGTGCACCCAGCTGTACTAGCTGGATACAGCTACTGGCCATGGCGCAGGTCGGTGGAGGGGAAATAAGGTATGGAAAGTTATTTCCTAGGAGCCATTAAACAGACAATGAAATCCCACCTAACAGCAAATTCAACCTCTGTCCTCTCTTTTGAGGAGAGGATCAAATCATCTGTAGAGATGCACTGGGAAACAAGAGCCTCATAATATGTCAGATGGCTGGAGAAGGGAGGAGTGGGTCAGGGAATGCTGTAGGAGGAATTAAGGCTGTTTGGGAAAAACTGGATTAGTTTCCATTCAAGTCGGTCTCTTTTCTATTCAAACGTCCCCTTCTCCCTCCCAAGTCTACAGCATTTCTCCTTCTTCAGAGCGAGAAGGACTCTGGCCATGGGCTGCGACATCCCACCCAGGCCAGCAGGCAGGCAGGCGGGCGGCTGGGTGTGTGCTCAGCTGGAGCAGCCACGCCACCCCCATGCTCAGCCACGGGCAGGCGGCGAGCAAGGCCCGAGAGAGGAGCGGGGAATACGGGCTCTGGCTCGCTCTGCCTGGTGCTGCGCTCCCGCCACTCCGGGTCACCGCGGCAGATGCTGGGAGCATATGCCATGAATTAATTCCACTTTCCCTGAGACGCTCGGTGAGAGCAACGGCGGTGCCTTTCCAACTTATTAACATAGGAGCTCCCCCCACCTCCCATCACTTTGTCACACTTAATAAAACAGCCAGCCAGAGTCCCTTTAAGAGGCTTTTTAATGGAAAGTTGCTGGGTCTGGCTTTTTTTCAGGTTTTATTTTCTACATTTTTTTCCAGTGCTGCGTATGCTGTCTCAGACCAATATTCCCCCACCACCGACAAACTGCACTCTAGTAAGGCACCTCCACCAAGAAAGTCTATAAATATTGTATCTATTATTATAAGCAAAACCAGAGATTCCTAAAACTGATAGGACCTAGAATTAATTTTTCCTTTGTGCACTTCTTTTACTTCATCTGTGATGAGGCTCGCCATTTGCCCGGGTAGTCTATTGAGCTCTGAGCCTGCTAGAGGCTATCTGCGGGTAGGTATTTACACCCATCCAGAATCCCAGCAAGTCCTTGGGCAGACACCCCAGATCAGCTCACTGAGCTAAACATGCTGTTGACAACACACACTTCAACGGGTTTGCAGCTCTCCCTCAGCAATGTATGAACAGTGCGGAACAAAGAGTAAGCAGGACACAAGACTCTCTACATTGAATTGCCATCTTCGAATTGAAGATGGGAAACACTCATCAGGTATATGAAAGCCATGTTTGAATCGGGAACTTGAGGTTCCTCGTTTCTAACCCTGATTCTGCCACAGATTTGTTGTGTGGCCCCGGGCACACCACCGCATCTCACTTTACCCCTCTGTGATACAGGTCTGTGGAGACGAAAGGAATTACTGCTCTATTCCTCAGCTAGGCACAGCCCGCAGGGCTGATCTGAGTTCCTAGGAACCAGGTGCACTGTTCTGAAAACCGCTCTCACTTCTCACCTCACCTGAGGATCAACCAGAGCTACACTTTTGCAGGCTACAAGAAAAAATTTACACCTGCCATTTCTTCCTTTGCACACTCTTTCCACGGGACTTTTCAGAAATGCAGGTTCCTGAGGCAGCTTTGTCACAGCCAATACACACTGGTGCGTCACCACGAGCCAAGAGCTGGCCTGGGCATACAAAAGCACCTCATCATTTCTTTTTAGCAAGGAGAGTAACAGGAGCGGGTTCTCCTCTGACAGCACCAGGACTTGAGAGAGGAGAAGCAAGAGGTCTCAGTCACCTTCCCAGCACTGCAATGAAAACATGACTGTGGAAGGAAGGTGGGTGGGAACAGCTTGCTGGAGGAAGGCCAGGAGCCAGACGCTCACCTTCCCTCCCCCAGCGGGGGAAGGAATTGAAAAGACATGGAAACAAGTCTCAGTCTATTAAGTTTATTGAAGGAAATTAAAGAGACAACTTGATCACAGTGCACATAAATACTGAAGCAAGGAGAAAATATCTGACAGCATGGCTTAACTGGGAAAGGTGAAAGCATAAGCAGGCTTAGGGAACAGAAAATGAAACTCAAAAACTGAGTATAGAAATAAAACAGATTTTGAAACTGTTAGAAAAACTAACCAGGGAAGACTTTCAAATATACTGTCTGCCTTTCTAAAAGACAGGCAAAGCTCAGCCACATCTCACTGGACTCTGCCATGGCCTGTATTATAGCAGGTCAGAGTAAATGATCAAAGCCACCTCTTCCCACCTTAAAATAGATGAGGCTGTGATTTTTTTCAAGCCCTACTCTCAAACTCTGCCCGCGTATTTGCTGGGCTCCCAAGGTCCCAGAGTGGGCACAGGCCTGGCCCACACACACTTGCCTCCTAGCCCAGAGCATCCCTGCCCAGGGTCCCAAGCCAGAGGGGGTAGCCAACAGCACCCAGCCCCAAGCACACTCTTCTGGGAGATTTTATGTGGCTTTAGAGCAGCTCCTCCAGCATAACATGACCACTGCTCATCAGCAAAGGCCTCATTCAACTCCCACTATGCTTTTCTTGTGCTCTGTTCTGTCCTGGCTCTCTACCAGCACCTGCTCTGGCCTCACTCCCCTCCAAATTTTATGCATACTCTGTTCCCAAATCATTCAACCTCCTTGATCCTCTTGCCCCTACCCTGCCTTTCCCAGAAACCCCACTCTTGCTCCTGGCCCCCTCCTCCCCACACCCTGCCTCAAATGGCCCTCCCCAAGCCCTCGCACATTCCTACCTCTCACCGTCTCCAGGAGGATCTCTGGGGTCCGATGTCCCTCCTGCTCTTGTTTCAAGGAGTGCTCTCATCTTCCTCTTGACTCCTGTAGGGTCCCTGTGGCCTCTGAGGGGCTGAGCACCTCGGCACAGCCCCGCTCCACTTCTCATTCCTCCCTGCTGGGAGAACAGCCGGACAGGAGTGCTCTGCCTACCCAAGATGATCAGAGCAGCTCTTGGAGGCAGAAGATGGCTCTGCGAGCATTCCTGGAGACAGCCCAGGATTGTTGGTGCAGTGCACAGCTGCTAGAGGAGCAATAGGCTTGGCATGACTCCTGCACAGAGCACTCAGTAGCTACAGTCCTAACTACTGCTTAGTTACCCACTCTTAATGCTCCATGTGGCCAGCAATGCCACCTCCCCCATGCCACATATCACACACCATACCTCAGAGGCTGGGCAACCAGAAACAATGGATTCATAGTTCACTGTTGTGCTTTAACCCCAGCCAGCAACTAAGCCCCACACAGCCACTTGCTCACTCCTCTGCAGGGGGATGGGGGAGAGAATCAGAAGACTAAAAGTGAGAAAACTCGTGGGTTGAGATAAAGACAGTTTATCTAGTAAAGCAAAAGCCGCGCACACAAGCAAAGCAAAACAAGGAATTCACTCACTACTTCCCATTGGTAGGCGAGTGTTCAGCCATCTCCAGGAAAGCAGGGCTCCATCACGCGTAACGGTTACTTGGGAAGACAAACGCCATCACTCCAAACATCCTCCCTTCCTTCTTCTTCCCCCAGCTTTATATGCTGAGCATGATGTCACATGGTGTGGAATATCCCTTTGGTCAGTTGGGGTCAGCTGTCCCGGCTGTGTCCCCTTCCAACTACTTGTGCACCCCCAGCCTGCTCGCTGGTGGGGTGGTGTGAGAAGCAGAAAAGGCCTTGACTCTGTGTAAGCACTGCTCAGCAATAGCTAAAACATCCCTGTATTACCAATGCTGTTTTCATCACAAATCCAAAACATAGCCCCATACTAGCTGCTATGAAGAAAATTAACTCTATCCCAGCCGAAACCAGCACATTTACCCACTCTCGTGCCTCAGGCCTGGGCATTTTCAGCTTTTGTGGTCATTGAAAACTGGTTGATTTGCACTGGGTGACTGCATGGTTTTATGAGGTGACCCAAAAGCGCAAGGCCTCCTATGCTTTGTGACACTGACTGAAGGGGGAAGGGTGGGCTCACCTCTCAGCCTCCCTTTCTCTCTCTGCTCATGTTGTTTCCCTGCCCTCCTCCTCAACAAACCGTAGGCAAGCGCAGCATTGTAGTAGGAAGACAGTTACTTTGCTGGTAGCGACATGGTGCAGAGACCCAAGTTTCAGTGGGGGTACTGGTAGTCTGTTTTGGGCCGCTCCTGCAACCACCAAAGTTTGTCCTCTCATTCTCAGGACACAGAAAGTTATGTTCGCTTCATGCTTCAAAGAGGCTAGAGTCTCACTGGAAGCGGATACCACTGAATAAGGTGATAGCAGGCAACCAGCTTATAGGAGCAGTGTGGATTAGAACCTCAGATCAAGTAAAAGGGAGAGAACCCACACTGGATGGTCCTACAGTTTGCAATTGAGAGGAGAGTGCCTCTGCTTTCTCTGTGATCTTTGAAGGATGAACTGAGCAAATCCATGTCCCATCCCCTCCTCCCTTTACCATTCTCTTCCTCTCAGGCTGGCTTGTAGGGTTTTTCTGATCTACTAAACTACTTTAGTTTGCTGATTTTTTTTTTTTCCTGGAATGTAGGAAGCATTCTAAATTCTCTTTGGCCCAGAACCATAGGTGTCACAGAAAAATAGATGCTAGCTCAGCTGGGAAGCTTCTGTTCATACCAAAAAAGGTTTCTCTGCTCAGAGAAAGACTTCAGGATTATCCTCCATACACTGGCCTCCCAAGCTTCTGTCTCACCTAGTTTTCTAGTTATAGATGAGACTTCTTGGTTGTAAAAAACTTAGTGTCTCCTTGAGACAGACGAGCCTCCCCTTATTTTGGTCACCCCAGACTGGGACCCAATTGCTTCTCTCCTGTTGGTAGAATTGTTTGGCCTATCAATCAACTGTGATCTGAAATTTTGCAGATTACTGAGTTCAGTGAGTTATTTGACCTGTCCTGCTGCCCGTACAAGGGTGGGGATGCAGTGCTCTATTAGACCAACCAAACAAGCTAAGAAAAGCAGCACAGCAAGCCTTTCTCCCAGCACCTGCACTGTCCCCCAGAAGTATATAGCAAGATTCTCCACCAGGACAAGGCTTTGAAGGACATTGGCTTAGAAGTCATGTTACTGTTTCCTGCAAATAATGACCATGGTTCTATGGGGACAGGGCATTAACAGCTAAATGGATTTTTCTTTAGATGGCAATAAGAGTGGGTTACTTGGTTCCAAAGAGACACCCATCAGGGAGTTACCTTGTTTCACAGCAGCAGGCTCCATTCTTTCACACACGTGGAATAAACAGTATTTTCTTTGCAGACTACCTATTGCCTGAAGCTATCTCTGTTCAGGCTGTGATCTCATCTGATTGCAAAAGCTAAGCGGGGTTAGGCCTGGTCAGAACTTAGCGGGGACACCTCAAGGGAAAAAAGAGGTTCTGTAAGAAGCCGTGTTGGCAGTTTAATAGGGACTGCTGCTTCCTCTGAGTCAATACAGAGGTAATGTTCCAGGAGAGAGGTTAAACTAGCAGGGGATGGCTGGAGGCTGCTGGATGAAATGTAAAACGGGTATCCTGACAACTTGTGGCATCTGTTGTGAGGAAGATGGTAATCTTGATGTCCTAGGCAAACAAATCCGATCAGCCTAAGCTTCTCTGATAGCCAACAGTGAAAAGCACAGTCCATTGTAAGATGGTCCACCCTAGAGAGGCTGCATTTTGGTAGAGGAAAGATTGACTGTTGCAGTTATCTGTAAAGGTGCTAGTGAGGTGGAAGTGACTGTTCATAAGTAAATATTTTATTGTGTTTAGAATTCTTAATCTCTTTTGAGAACAAAGATTTTTATTACAAAATACCCCAAAACTTCTCCCGAGCCAGTTTTCCTATGAAGCAAGGTCCTATTTAGTTTCATGTCTGAAATAAATTCTCAAATACAAACAAGTGAATAGAAAATTAAAGTGCTAAACTATTTACAGGGGATACATGTATGAGGCGTCTGGTGTACCAGTGCTCTAGGGCAGACTGAAGTGGTCCTCTCTCTCAGACTGTCCCAGGTCCCACTCAGTCACTAGTTCTGAGGACACCTCTGTGAAGACATGGTCCCAATTCCAGCTGACATCATCCTACGAAGAGGAAAAATACAAACATGCTGAAATGTTACTGGTGACACCCAAAGGTCTCTGAACGATGCCAAATATTCAAGATGAACAGCAAACTAAATGGCAACTGCCCCTGCCAGGGGAGTCCCAGATTCAGTTGGCTAGAACAAGAATCCTAGCCAGAATGAAATGTGAATCTCTGCTATAATTTAAAGATTTTGACAGAATTATTCATGTTCCAGAATTCCGTAAAGGACAGATTTTTTGACACCTGTTAATCTTAGATACTCCCAGGCAGGCTGTAAAGAGAAGCCATAAAAATCTGCCACCCTTCTGCACATCTGCTGAAGCATCTGCAATTCTGAGCTGCAGAAATCCTTTGTTGCAAGTCCTGAGCCTCTGCCCCCCCAGTTGTACTGAGGTTGTTCTGTCCTGCTTTAACACATCCCTCTGCCCACACCCCAAATGCTTTCTGCTTTTGTCCCTCTGTACCACCCTGCAGACCTACCTGGAGCTCATGGTGGCTACCAAAAGACAATACACAGAGCACTGTTTCTGCAGGGATCTGTGACAGTGCTAGGCCCTTCACATTTTCCTTACTCGCTCTTTCATACTGAAGGGGGCGAATCATAGCGATGCCATAATCTCACACAGATAAAGCCTTATATACCTTTAAAATAATCTGCTGGGGAAATCAGACCTCCATCCTCTTGGACAAGCTCCTCTTCACAGGCTCCTCCTCATCTCCCTCCTCCACCCGACTGACAAAGGCTTACTTTCCAAGTATAGTCTGAGACACATAAGAAGCTTTTGCCTTGCTGGTGTTCCCACAAAAGAAAGACTCACCTCTCGTACTTCATGCTCTGGAGCCAAAACTTTGGTGAGAAGCTTCAGGTCAACCTCTCCATCCTATGAACACACACAGTCACAGTCTTACAGACAGTGATAAAGTGGACACCATCATTTCACCAGGTAGGTCTTGCTAGAGATAGACACATTTGCCTCATAAGGGGCATGTACTTTGTCCAGAACAACAGCAGGAGCCTCATCTGAGCAGCAGATACCATACCCACACTATTTACAGACACAAACAAGCATGAAAGCCACACTGCAGAGAGGAACAGACTTGAAAGCAGACTGGAAGTTGTTTGGATGATAGGGCTGTGTATTTTGTGCAGCTGAGTATCGCTGTGGAGGATGATGGGAGCCTGGAAGAAGAGGGAGTCGCATGGGTCACCCCATAGCAACATCCACTTACCAGAGTCTGAAAGGCAGCATACTTCATAAGATCTTTGTCCAGGTCATGGTAGGTCAGCACTCGGTTCACCTGCACACTGCAACCAGAAAGGGTCAAAGAACAAGCCTGGGTGAGTGTGGAAGCACATTTGAGGACAAGGGTGGCATGAACAGGAATCTGGTGACACCCATCTCAAGTGTCCACATCACCCACGTGGACTCTCGAGATGGGTGTCCCCAGACAGAAGCAAGTCTCATTCAGCAAATGAACAGTCTGACAAATCTGCATGCCAGGCTGTGCGCATGCATAAAAATAGGTTGTGGAGTGACCACAGACTCCCTCAGAGAAGCCAGCACGCCAGAGAGAAGATCCACAGACTAGCTGCAAGGGCAAGAAAGAAAACAGGAACGTAGTGAACATTGGAACAGCCCCAGGAGGCTCTGAGAGCCCCACCATACAAACTACAGAATAGCAGGGACCTTGTGATTTCCATGTCTGAGCTGAGTCACAGCTATCAAATACAGTTTCTTAAAATGTAGCCTCCAAAGAGAAACACGGGGTAGGGAGGTAATACACTGTTGTGCCATGCTTCCCTTCACAGGTGATGCAATACTATAGAAAAGATCTATATTAATTTAATTTGTTTGTGTCTGTCCATGAAAATTACTTGTCTTTTCTGTTGCAGGGAGACTATGGATACAGGAGGAACAGATGGGATTATAAAAAAAAAAAAAAAAGAGAGAAAACAAAGACCTGAAGTCTGGTGAGAGACAAAGTAATTTTAAATTTTCTACTATAAAGTGTCATTTAATTTTGTTAACAGCTATTTAACTACAATACCTACTCCTTACTTGTGAGAGAGGCATCTGTGGTCAGGAGTAAGATATCCCACCCCTCCAAATAAGGGTCAATAGAAATCCCAGCCTGTGATCTTGGCAATAGGTCCAACAGGGCAGAGAAGACTTTACTGATACATTTATGATAAAACCCCCAAAACTTTCATTTTTTAAAACTTGCTGGTCTCCCTTGAGCTAACCCCAAGACTATTCTGATAACACCTTCAAACAACAGGATCATACTTTGCAAATTAACTAAGCGCTTGAGTAAGAAGGATATCCTGTGGAAGGCAAAGCAGCTGACGACCGTGCATAATCAAAGCGTGTGTGATAATACACGTGTACTGGAGGCATCTGAGGTTATACAGGCAACCTTAAATCAAGCAATTCCTAACTTTTGAGAGTTTGATTTTGCAACATCAAACATGCTAGTCTAATGTAGGTTTTGTATATATAGAGAGAATATGCAGTAATTGCTTTCTCTGTGTAATAGGAAACAAGAAGTTTGCACTGTTCAGCTTGGAGCCCCACTGCCACAATAGACAGCATCGAATCCTGCTGAATAGCACTGCCACTGACATCCAGAGAGAGCATGAGATAAGACGGAGTTTAATTTCACCAGCCATTTCACACTGCTGATGGAGAGTCTCAAGAACACCTGGCAGTGATCTTACCTGGGGGGAGCTGCCACTTGCATGGCCAGATCTTCCTCCTGGACTTCCTCCAAGTCAGGGATCACAGGAATGTCTGCAACAAGAGACAGCAGCAGCAGCAAGTGGGGAGTGTTACGCTCTCCTCTTACTAGAGACAAAGGTTCCCTTGCTTCACAGATACGAAACAGCCTGTTTCTTATTAGAGGAAAACACAAGAGAGTTATTTACAATTATTAAAAATATATTGTTTAATATTAAAACAAGGCAATAAAGCTTTGAAACTTGGAGTCAAAAGCAACCTTGCAAGAGGACCAGATTTGGGCTGGGAAGGACTCCATAGCCATGGACCGTGCATTTGAACACAACCTTGAAGCTGAAAGAAGCTGGCTGCAGTAAACCCCATTGCCTACTTGCCATCATCCTAAGACTGGCAAGAATTTGCTTCTTATGAGATGTGTTATCATTTGCTCAGCTCAGCCACCAGTCACCTGGACTCCATTAGAAATGAAATGTGGGGCAGAAACTGAGAAAAGCCATGTAAAACTGCATGCTGAAGGAGCTGCTGGCTGGCTCTCAGACTGTGCAGAGGCCTGTGACATTTCCTGATAGCTGAGGAAGTAAGTGCTGGTGGTCTAGCAGATACAAAGATGAGGGAAGATGCACCTAGTTGTAATGTCATAAACCTTTTCGTGATTTCCAGTGTGACCCTGGAATGGCTGATGTCTGGGTCACTGGGTATTCCCCAGCACAAGGACTACGGCTACTCCTAAAAAGGACGCTAGAGACAAAAGAATGGAGGAGAGGAGGAAGAACGGTGCACACTGAATCCTGCTAAAGGAGCAAGGCTCTGAGAGCATTGCATGCTTTTTGATTTGACAAAGTCCTGTAAACAGTTGGAGATTGAGAGAGCAAAAACGGAGAGAAGAAGAGGTAACTGGAGGTGCAAAGCAAGGACAGAGTACACCAGCACAGAGCTCCATTAAAGATTCAAGGCCACAAAGGCGCTCCAGAGACCCGGAGCCCTCAGACTGTGGAGAAGCTGGTGGTTCGGCTCTGGGAAGAGGTTTCACTCCCACAGTGTGCGACGCTGGAGTAAGCAGGCTGCTCCCGGCTCTGTCGGCAGCACAGCCATGCTACTGCTGGACAGCAGCAGGCGGCTAGGCCTGGCTTTGTCCCGTTTTGCAGCCCAGGCTGAGATGAATATTCAGGAGCTGGAGCGATGTTCCCACCTGTGGCACTCAGGGCTCCGGGCAGGGTCTTCCTGAAAAGCCCCTTGTTCAGCCGCCTGTCAGAGCTTCGCAGGCTCTCAGCTGCCCTCTCCTCCTGAACGTCCACTGCGCATCCCCCCGGCTCGCTGGCCGGCAGGGCAGGAGGCAGCCCTCGCCCAGCTGCGGCAGGACACGGGTCAGCCTAGGCCTTGGCGCAGTGGCCGTTCGGAGCTGGCCACACAGTAGGATTTCTCGCTAATTGGCTGCCTGGCGGAAGGCTGAGCGGGACAGGGGCTGCCGCGAGAGCCTGGCCACAGTGAAAGGCAGTGACAGCTTGGCTGGCCTCAGCAGAGCTGTGCCTTCTAGCTCCCCAGCCGCCCAAGGAGCAGGTGCCTGCAGAGCAGCTCTCCGACTACAGCTAACTTCCCAAAGACATTTAAAGGGAAACTGCAGCAACAGGCCCCCAGGCTGTCCCTTAGACGGAGGAGGCATATGCAAGAAATGTGTCACCAGTGCGTCGCTGGGCATTTGGGGCAGATCCTTCCCCCCTCTGCTTGTAGGGACAATACACAGAAGAAGCTGCTATCCTGCTGGCTCTTCCCTGCAGGGGCTCCCAGCTCTTGGTAGAACTTGTAGCAAAACGCAATTACGGGACAAAAGCATCTCCATGGACAGACAGACTGACCTGTGGAGGCAGCTGGTAAAACCTGCTCAGTGGTAATGTGGGAGAAATCCCTGTATATAAGCAACAAATACCAAGGAGGGAACAGACTGGTGAGACTGATCCAAGGGGAGGAATGAGGCACTGTGCAGAGGTGCCCTGTTAGGTCCAGGCAAACGAGCATGGGAATGAGAAACAGTCTAATCTCTCCTGAGCTAATTTATCCTTTTCAGCAGGAGACTGTGAATGTTGCTCAGCAAACACAACTAAATGAAGAACTACCTGGGAACAGAGCTGCCCTTGCCCACAGAGCAGCATTCCCTGTAGCAGGAGAAGGTCAGATCCTTATGTTCTTTTGACAGCAGAAATGTGGAAGGTGTTTGCAGCAAACTGAATTTCTTCACTTGGTGCTCATTTTGGCAGCTATTTCTGGGGTCTCCTCTTCCCGGTTCCCTTTTGCTTTTGTTGATCTCTTTTTGCACTAGAGAAAACTGTGAACTTAGGGCCCAGATCAGTGATGACCCTTCCATTTTGCAGGTTCCCAAAGAGTCCTGGATTTGCCAGTGCTGGTTTTATCACATTGCCATTGAATTCCATAGCGACATTCCCAAATCCCTTGCAGAGCGCTACCTCTACTCTGTATTAGCAAAATCCCGTCAATCATGTAGAAATTCTTTTCAAAAGAAATTTGGAAAGGCTCCGATATTTTATATGTGCTTTGAAAATATTTCAGACAGAAGAGCTGGAAACGCTCTGGGGGCTCCTGCCAGCCCCTCCAACAAAGGCCAGCACATGGTTGTTCTTACTGCAAACTGCGGATGATTTTGTCCATTTCTAGGCAGAAGCAATGCCCTTTAGGACTGTCAGAGACTGACAGGAAACAGAACAAAAATGTTGCAAATTATAAGAAAATATCAGCTCCCCAGGCTAACTGCTATCAGTGGCAAATCAGCCCTGAAATATTTGGGTCTCTACTTCACTTGTTACTCATAATTTCCTCTTCCCTCTGCCAATTCCCATGGTGCCACCTCTCTAGAATCCCTCTCCCTTCTCTGTACAGTTTGCAAAGTGTCTCAGTTCCCACTTTATCACCAAGGACCCAACCTTCCCCTCACTCAGCCTCCAGCTCCCTAATTGTTTTTGTTGCTTTTCTTAGGACTCACACCTTTCTTCCCAGTAAGGTCTGCTAACACAGCCAAATCATGGCACTATGTCAGCTGCAGGGGGAAGAAGCATGTGGACTGCAAGAGTGGAGGCATATGCTTTACTTTTAATACCCCCATTAGCTGCAGTAAGGTTACTTACATATAACGTTAGTACATGCAGAAACGTTCACAGGACCATGTCCTCCCAGTCTCGCACTGTAGCACTCACACAGCTTTTTCTAACAACAAGGTTACATTACAAACCCACACTTTGTGTACTTTGTTCTGTGACCTGCTTTTTTCCCTGCTGTTCAGTGTGAGGGTTTCAGGACATTTTCCATCACGCTGATAAGCCTGTGGTTTTGGTGGAGAATCTTGACATGTACTTTACTGTCCAGGCTTTCATGCCTGAATTCAGTGTCCAGGTAGGTAAACTTTAGAAATGACTGCACAATGTACCTACGTGCTAAGGAGCTGCCTGCGTACAAAAGGAAACACCTTCACAAATACCAGGTCACCGCAATGAAGTGAACAAATGGCCTGTGCATTACAAAAAGAAAATGTTTTGCAGCTGAGAAGAAGGGATAGCTTCAAAACCTGGAGAAAAAAGTGATTCTCTGCAGTCTAGCTCTAGGGTTTGGGGGCGGGGGGAAGGTTGCATTACTCAGCTGCATTTTGGAGGAGAGAACAGCTTCCATAGTCTTTAATATCAATCCAAACTATAGGCAAATCTCAGAAGCAACATGAAAATCTTACAGCTTCAGCTGTTCTTCTCCCACTTTCCTGCAGACTTTGAAATCAGGACAAACTGATATGATACTAATGGTAAGAAACATTAAAATAAAAGTTGAGTTACTGGTAAAAAATATTAAAAAGGGGAACAAATTGAGTACAAACCATCTTACCAACCTTGGTCTCCCAGCCGGCCTCCGAACACTGTGCTGCAAGGTACTGTTACCTGTGCTATCTCCCTCAACCAGCCTCCCCCAGACAGAACTCCTCTGAATCTCCATTTCATATGGTAGATAACATTGCCAGAGTGAGCGCTCCTAAAAATGACACTCACTCTCCCCCCGAGAGTGAGTATCCTGCTTTCATTTTAGCTGAAGGGAGTGGAGAATAGGTAGACACACACGTCAGGTAGCGTTTTACAAGCAGAAGAAATGAGTGTCTGCAACAGAAGATGGAGGGGGGAACATAAAAACTCAGTGCATGCAGTGACCTTAAAGAGGAATGGATGAGGCTTCTCTTTATGGCTCAAAATGACTGGGAACAGAGTAACACAAAGCCTTTCCCCATGGATTTTTCAGCCCATAAAGAAACAAGATATTGGCTTTAGAAACTGCTTGTGGTAGAGAGGTGAAAAACTGAGTGAGCACCAAATGCTGGATAACAAGTGCAAACTCCCCTCCATCTCCCAGATGACAGTGAACAAGAGTGAACAAAGGATGAAAGCAAAATGAGTGTATCCATGCAGAAGTTATGGTGGGATAGGAAACACCAGTACCAAATGTTGGCTAACAGGAGAGTTATAATAAACTGCACCAAAGTGATTGTCTTGGAACATCTAAGTCCCAGCATATAAGTAAGAATAGTATTTTTATTACAATAGCTGCACTGAACTAGGTCTTACAAAAAAAGAGCTTCATGGCTAAGTTATGGCAAGACACCAATAGCATAAGGCAGAAGCGTGTGGATGGTAGGAGGAAAAGATGGAGGGGGAAGACTGAGGGTGACCCATGCTACATGCAAATAGCCAAACAATAAGAAAAGAACAGTGGCTTTTTAAGTCATAAACAACGGAGAGCTTTATGTGTTCATATTAGAGCACATGCAGTAACCATCACCTTTTTTACCTCTTCGCAAATAACTTACTGAGGAAGACAACCACAGAAAGCAACAAGCAGAAGGTAGAAGAACCTGCACCACCTTAATAGCCAGTTGCTCCTGCAAGTTGGCGAGTTGCACTGCCCCTCCCAGGCAGAGCTGTTTTTTGCTTTAGTAGCAACACCTGCAGGCTGGGTCCCTTAAAATCCTGCATGCTCACAGTAGGATCTAGTCCTAGCCCCAAAGAACTAAGTTCTCTGTTAGATACAAGACAGCACATAAGTGGGGACAGACAGAACCTGTTCAAAGTCAGGCAATAAATCAGTGGCAGAGCTGGATCTAGAAACCACGTCCCAGGTCAGGCCTGCTGTTAGTCAGTGGTGTGGTTGCTACTTTCTCCCTGAGTTGCTTTAAGAGTCTCCTGAGCCAATACCCTGATACCCAAAAAATTACTCCATCCCACATAGTCTGATTTGCTTCCCCCAACTGGGTGAGCATTTCAAAGGCCAGTTCAGAATGGACACTCTTGCAGTGGGGACTGTGCTGCCCTCCCTGTCCACACATCACCATATCCAGAGAACGCAAAGAGGGTAGCGGCTTCTGGAGCTGGCAGTCCCCTGCCACTAAGCAGGCATAAGAATGAAACTAACTTTAGTTTAAGTTGCTTGCTCATACAATGTAAAACTGAAATAATTACAATATCTCTGCTGCTGCAAAACTTTGTTTTACTGAATGCTGTTACCTTCTGCATCACGTTTGGGGAATTTTAAACAGGCAAATGGAAGAAGGTCTGATTGAAGATGAAGTTAAGTGAAAGAAATTGGTCTCATTTAGCACATGACAGGATTCATCTGTGTTCCCAAGTCCACTGAGGTAGCATCATGGGCGTTTCATATTCATGAGCTGCTGAGACACTGTGTCCCCTCATTTACAAAGCACCGTGTTCAGCAAATTCTGTCCCTGTGGATACTCCGTGCATTTCATGGTCTTGTCAGAGAGACATCAAACACTTCAGTAACCAAATACCAGAAAATGGCTTTAATTAGCGCATCTCAATGCAATAAATAATTTTTCTCTCTAAGTGGAAAAATGGAGAATTAAAAAAAAGAAAAGAAAAAAGTGGAAAGCAACAGGCAAAAAAAACCTTCAAAAAAACCATAAGGAACAAGGGACACAGACAGCTTCTGCTGAACACACAAACAAGCTTGAAGCCTCTTGGAAGCCTTCTCGGGAGAGGAGCAGGCAAGTGGAGAGGATAAAGAACACTTCTTTGGATGCTTGGACATTAATTTCACAGGGGTGCCTTCCCCTGACTGAAATTGCCCTACTAGTAGGCCAATACGGAACAGCATACCTGCCTGATCAGCCAGCAGGGAGATGAAAACAGTAGAGTGAAAAGCAGGCAGTACCACAGCTACTAGGGCACTGCCTTAAAAGCTGAAACAAGCAGAAGATAACCTGTGTGTCCCATGTTCCAAAACACCCTTTTGAGAAGAGAATGGTAACAGCACAACCTGGCCAAGCTGAAGGGAAAAGTCACCCAGTGTGCGGGTGCCAGAGGATTCATAGATCTAGGGGAGGTCATGCAGCGGATTCAGTACTGACCCTCCAGCCTTGCCTTAAAAGATTATGCATTTGCCTTGCATCAGACAAAATAATTTTTTCTTCAGCCACCAAGCTCTGATGATACTGTCAGCTAGATGGATGACTGGCTGGGAGGTTGGGTGGTCCATGAGACACTCTACTTGCTTCAATAGCGTTGTGCTTTCACAGACTGCTTGGCATGGCATGGCTTCTTCCTCACCTGAGAGCTTGCTGGGGACAGGCATCAGGCATATTTGCTACTTCCCAAGGCTGCTACTGACACAAAACCTCTGCCCAGTTTCAACCCCTGGGAAGTATGAAGAGAGACAGGGCACAGAACAGCCCTCTCAGATGAGTCGCTGGGCTCAGCGCAGGGCTTCAACAGGCTGTAATCCGTGGCTTGTATTGTGCAAGTAAGAGCAGACACTGATGGCTTTAAAGATGAGGAATCTCTTAATGGATAGGTTTGTTCACCAGCAGCAGAAGACAGGAGAGACTGGAGGCCAGGCTCAGGACCTGGAGTCCACCATATTCCTGAGGTTATCAGCATTTAGAGTGGTAACACACCTCCTAGCCTTACCAACAGCCCCCTGACAGAGCACTATGCCTGCCCTCCTTTTCAGTAACATCCGTTTTCCTCTTTTCAAAGGCTGTTCCCTGTTCCTTTGCAGTATTCCCCTGCTGAAACATACTCAGAAGGTGGTGGGGGCAGCAGATGAGAAGGCATGAGGTGCCCAGGGAGGGTCTAGTGAATGCAGAAACACAAAACCCTCCTCAACAATGCTGGAGATGAGTGATTTTGCATTAGAGCATTACTGTGGCAGGGAAAGCAGCTTCTCAGGATGCTCCTGTGGAAGTATGTTCAGGAGCAGGTGTGTCTGATTCTATTTCATCCTCTTCATGTTACGCTGGAAAAACAAGACAAACTACATTTCTTTTATGTTAAATCCTTAGGTTTTTTATTTTTCTTATATATATTTATTAAAAAATGCCTCTTTGATCGGCAGCACCCATGACACTTCCACATCCAGCAACTCCTCAGAAGCCTCCCTCCCTCCACACAAGGCCACTGCTGCTGACAGCCAGCCGGATTTGATCAGAGCCACTCAGAATCGGATTTTCATAAGACAGATGAGGAATCTTACTGCTGCTCTCTCTCATATCAGATGAGAAACTGAAGGGGAGGGGGGACGGGTCCTGAGGGAACGACACTACAATCAAGGGCTACGCGGTTCTCTCTCTGTCCCTCCACTGCTGCAATTTTCAAAGGAGTTTGCCTCAGGCAGTTTTAAATGATGGTGTCTCAATTCTGTAATCATCTTTCAAGAGCTTTCCCTTAAAGGGTATTTTAGGTAAACCTGGTCCGTCAACTACACTTATGGACTCAGCAATCACAGACTCAATATGACTGTGTATCTACCATATCGCAGAATTTAGTGATGGAAGATGCTTACCCAGACCATCATTTTCAGCCCCCAACAAGCTGTGTGTGCTCCCTTGCAGTTAAGCTTCTCACTGCCCCTTGGCCAGTGCTCTGCTGCTTCAAATAGGACTTCAGACATATCCCTTGGGACATATTCTCTGCTCCGCCCTGCCCACTGTGGCTGTCAGGAGGGAGCTTTCCTTGAACACCAGAGGCTCTAGGTCACAATGTCAGCAGTCACTGGAAGAGTTCAAACTGGCCTGGACCAACAGCTCTGTGGAAACCATCAGGTTGGGCTGAGTCTGCCCTTCACTGACTTTGTGCAGAGACTCGGAGTAGCGCGTTAGGGGAGCAGCCAAGGGGAGGACTACAGTGTGCTGACAGAGCCACACACAAAGTCACAGTGCAGAATCCCAGAAACTCAGCAGTCACTGTCACTCTCTGCCCCAGGCCCCTCTTTTCAGCCCATTCACACCACTTCCAAAACACCATGTTTTTCACTCCCGTGTCCATTTCACTGATGCTCAGAACTTTTCGTCCATTTAGCTCTCCCCAGATCACTCCACCACTGCCTCCTGAGCCTATGAAGTATCGACTGGCCATGTCCCTGACTGTTCTTGCAAACTCCCCCCTCTCTTACCCTCATGCTCAGCCAATGCAGCTGTCCTTGCAGTTCACGGCCCCTGGAAACCACCAGCACTTGGTGTGTTCTGTAAAAACAGCAGCTCACCAGGGAAGCAACTGGCAAACTTTATCAGGAATGATAAAGCCAACAATAACCCATGCTGCGCTCTATTCTCAGCTCTGTTTGGAGCAATTTCATCATTGGTACGTATCTGCATGCAGCTCAAGAGGTGTTTGGTATTTTATGGCTGTGAATTCCAGCTGCTGGATATCCTGTGAGGGCTGTCTCCCACCTGACAGACAGACACCACTCCCCAGAAGGATGTGGGGACCATGGCATATGCCCACTTCCTCCTCTGTTGCACACAGAGCCCGAACTCCCATCCTGTTCAAACGCAAAGGAGCTGCTGGCACATGCCAGAAGGGTAAGAAGTCCTTCTAGAGGTTTGACATTGTATAGAGAGGTCTAATCATCAGCTCTGCTTCCTTGAGGAGGCTTCCCAGCAGGCAGGAAGGGGTTTTGCCTTGAGGGCACAGATCTAGTGACTGTCTCCTGGCAGCTTTCCTCACCTGCAGGTCAGGTTTGGGTTGTCTGTGTAGCATAGTCAGGCTTTCATTTCAATCAGCTGTCTCATTCACACACACTATCTGCTTTAAAATAACAAGCCGTTGTTCCTGCAGACAGAGAATCACACATCACATCCCAATCCTCCAAGAAAAGCTCTGTTCTGGGAACTATGCATCCCAAGGGTAACAGAGAGAAGGGGGAAGGGACTTCTGAAGATGGGGCAATAGTCTATGAGGGAAGGATAGCTGGGAGAGAGATGTCAACCTTAGCTAACAAGCCTCCATAGAGTGCTGAGGAGAAAAATCCAAGGGCAATGTAGGTAGGAGACAGGCATCTGGGGGAGCGCAACTCAGCAGTGCAGAATTGGTGGACAAGAAAGGAACAACAAAGAAACTTTTAGCCAAAAGGACAAAGCTGTTTGCTGATTGGGGGGGGGAATGCCAGCATTTCTCATCCCAACAGGAAACAGCCCTTTGTAGCTGCATGCCAGAAAAAGACACACAGAGTAAAGCCAAATGAAATACCCAAGCAAAGTTGAAGCAGAGACTCTACTGCCCTGCTGGAGAAAAGAGCAAAGGGAGGGGAAAGCCCTTCAACGTGAACTTGGTTGTTCTGTCTTCCCTCCTACCTCATGACAAAGAATAGTCTGCACCTGGGAGAAGCTCTTGGCTGCTACAGAAAAGGAAGCAGCGCTCTGCAGATAGCACTTTTTAAATTCCACTGATAGTCTCACATCTCCCATCTCATGCTGTTTCCCTGCCACACAGAGCTCAGTCGCTGCTGCCCATTTCCCCTGTTGACATGGACAGAAAATTGAGCAATTACCCTTAAACTCCTCTCTCTCAGATTGCCCAGATTGCTACATACACAGCATTAAGCCCCCAATTGCCCCTGGCCAAAAGTGACTCAACTAGGCCTGTCCTTTAGGAATTAAACACTTTTGTGTTGCTTGTGAAGGTTTATTATTCCTCAAGTTGTGATGCATTAAATCCTGCTAAAGCAGGTTTCCCACCATGCAGAGGAGCTGGGCCCCCCCATGACAAGGTTCAGCTGGACACATATCCACCTAGCAAAGGTGCGTTATCCATTTGCTATGCCTGTGTACAAGCATGTACCAGCATGTGTTCAGGAGGATGGGCACTAAGCTCACAGCGGGTGCTGTAGGAAACCCCAATATCCATCAACTAGACACTCCAGAGCTATTTCTGGAGAGACACTGCACTTTTTCAAAACAGTCTTTCCAGCCTGGAGTTTTACAGGAGCAAATGGTGCTTTTAGTCAAACATGTCTTTGCTTTCCTATAACTCAAAACAGGCTCCTCTTTAAAGTGGCCCTCTTGTCCTGGACTAGCCGCTGTGAAGAAGAAATATGGATTAGAGAAAATTAATTCTAAGCACGACCTGAGCCAAGGTACTTCACCGCTAGTATTTCAACAGTTTGTATTGTGCAGTATGGATGACTTGCACCTTCTGGGTCTCCCTGTGCAACTGTAAGGAATGGCTGAAACTGCAGATAGTGCTATGCATGTCCCTGTCCGGTCCACCCACTTACAATCTCCCATACTACTTCAGTCTTTCCACACAGCTTGAGAAGTGACTGTCCTTCTCTCCCAAACTCCCATGGAGATGAGGAAATCAGATGCTATTTCATGCACAGGGTGAATGGCCAGGAGCAGTGAGAGAATTCTACTTTTATTTCTGAAACTACAAGGCATAACAAGCCCAAAAGTCTCCACTTGGCTGTACAACCTTCCTTCCATTCTCCACATGCCAAACTGGGCTCTCTCCAGGCCCTATGCTTTTTTAACACTTTCTCCAATGGACTCCAAATTCTGAGCCTCTGGGTGTTAGTGCTATATAAATGATCACAACTGAGCACATTTCAAATACACAAGAATACCTTTTTAAGGGCATATAGCTTTGTCCTTCATTCTTCTAATGAAAAGGTTGGATGGGGGACAAACAATGTTAATGGAATGGTACAGCTCAGCTTTCTAATAGGTTAAAGGAAGGCGATCCAAATGTATTGGTTGACAGCAGCAATCATTACACAACTGCGCCTGTTCATATTAAGGTGTACAAGCTAACACATTATGCAGCACAAAATAACCGTGACCCATCCTTGGGGATCCATACACCAATGTCTTGATTTTTGTATGTTTAGAATCTGAGCTTTACTGTTACAGTTAAAGACATGAGCCCAAGTGCAGTTCTGTGCAAAGGGGAGGCTGATACAGCTCAACTTACTGCACAGCCACAGCATGGTACTCCCTGCCTTCTACACTGGGCACTTATTTGTATCTCTCTGCTCATTCAAGAAAGTAATTTTATTCAGGTTCCGGAGTCTGTTTATATGTCACTTTTCTTCACTGTAATTACTGAGCCCACATGTAAAACTCCTCTCCCAGAATAGCTTGCTTAATCTCCCTGTAGAAATAGGACCACAAGCATGCAATGCACTGATCCATTTAGAGATTTTCCATATGCAAATTAGATCCACAACCCAGTGTATTTGACTGTACCAGAAACTGCCTGGGTAGGAACCATAATCAAATTAGTGGGATCTTTCTCCTAACACATAGATTTAATCCAAAGGTGAACTCTGGTTTGCAAACAATCCAAATTCAACTGTTAATCATAGGTTAGGCACAGATAAATAAGTGAAGTGTATTAGGACTTGCCATGTCTTCATACCACATTCTGCATCAATTCTATTCTGTATTTATTGCCCGAGGCCTTGGAGGACTAAAAGTCACATGCTGCAAACATGTGGCAAGCATTTTTATGCCTGGTTAGCAAAGACAGTTATTATACTCTGAATACAAGACCAAGGTTCAACAAGAAGGACAGCATGTATGCAAACAGTCAAAGAGCTGTTCAGAACAGACTATCAGCCTCAGTGACAAACGCTGAAATTTAAGAAGCCCAAGAAACTTCCCAGGGGGAAAATTAAGTCTATTCTGAAGATGCCAATGCTATAAAGGTGCCACTTCTGGCAGTCATTTGTTGAAATGCTTAATCTGTCTGGAAGACCCAAATAAGTCTTAATTTAATCTCATTAACCGTACTGATGTCTGATCCTTTGTGACTCCTGGTAATTCTTCTGATGCTTGGTGATATTTTACAGATGCAACTTTTTATACACTGTATAAAATTCTTAGCCCTTGAAAACTGAGGTAGCTCCTAGAGACTTTGATGAATTTCTATGGTCCCCACAGTTCTCTAGTGCTCGTCTTGAAATTCATACTGTGGATTTTTCCTGAGATTTCTCTTGGCTCATCCAGTCCTAGAAGAGCAAATGATACACACTATAAAGAAAACTAGTGTTAAGCCAGGAGTCCAGTACATTTCACAGCAGGCTGTACAGGGATGGGATTACCCACCAGTGCCTATGTTTAGCTTATGATCGATGATCTTGGGTTAGGGCAAGCGGATTTTTTAAATTAAGAATTCCCTTACAACAGAGACCCCAGGAGAGTGGTGCAGGCACTTGTCCTGATGGGAACGAGACAAGGATGTTACCATAAAACATGAGAGAGGCTTTAAGTAGAGCATACTATCACCTAAACTAGGGGACAGCAGTGATTTCTTTCCCTGCTCTTAACCTTTTATGGTTCTTTTAGCTGTCTTTTTGCCCCAGTCCACTATTCTCCATGTGGAGGTAATCACAGAGAAAAGCGTGTCCTCAACACTTTCCTTCTTCCCAAAGGTGCTTTATCATTCTGTGTTAATGAAGAGCCAGAGTTAGATTACAGGTTCACTTCCTCACCCTCCTCTCCATCTCCTTTGCTCTCCCTCCCTCATTCAGCAGTTGGGGAGGCATAAGCAGCTCTCGCATTTGTTTACCCCCAGGTGGTTCATTTCCTTGCAAATTCTTACAAGATGCCTCTGCTCACTTTACTGGAGAACCCCCAGACATGGATGAAAGCACTTCTTGCAGTCAAGTAGGTGATACCTTACCTCCTCCATCATCTGATGCCTCCAGGCTCTGCTGTCTGAGACGATGGCTGCAGCAAAACACAAGGAAGAACGAATTTTAATTGCAAGCCCAGAAAAGCATCTTGTTGTGTCCCCTTCCTCCCCACAAGGCTCATGGCCTGTCAAGGGGAGAGTTCCCAGGTACACTTAGCCTGCAGGCTGACCTTCTTCCATACCCCTCATTGCTGGACTTGGCAGAAATCTCAGCTTGGAGTGCTTAAGCAAAATGCCTTGTACCTGAGACAAACCCCTAGGCTGCAGACAGTAGGGCCTGGGGTGCGTCTGGGAGGAAAGCGGATGCTTTCTACTTTTCCTTCTTTCTGTCATACGGGAGTGACAGAGATACTACCTACTCCATATCCAGGGAACTACAGAGTGACCAGCCCTGCCCCATCCCAGGACTCGACATGAATACATGTCAGGCTCTACACCCTTCCCAAGTTCCAGATCTTGGTGTACTGGTGCTTAGAGTCGCATGTCCCTTCTCCATGAGATCAGATGTAAAAGTTGTGGAAGAAGTCTCAGCAAAAATGGGAACTTACTCTTCTACTTCTTCTGCATGCTTTCTTCCTGACCTGCAAGACAAGAAACGGCTTATGCTTAGAAAAGCCTAGAGAAAATTCAAAAACTGCACCTTTCTCTATATCACTGTTATTGTGCAAAACAGTTCCTACACCAGGTCCGATATAACACATCGCACCTTTAAAGAGTTCTGAGTGACCATTAAACCAGTGTATCAAAAAGTCCCTGAGTGCATCAGATTGAAGCAGAACGATTTGGGTCTGAAAAGACAGCCATGCCCAGATACAGCAAGAGCCACACTGCCTGTTTTTTTAGCTTCTCAGCTACTTTTTCAACCCCTCTGCCATCAGCTGCAGGTAAAGCTTGCCTTACCCGAGCAGAGAGGTTGGCACATTATGGAGTGAAGATGATGCTATACTTCATCTACCTACCCCTTAGAGATCAACAGGTCCTTCCTCCCCCTAGTCATGCATAAAGATTATCTGGTTGCCTTTGTAGGTTAGGAGCCCCACCTGAGCTGGCCAAGTTCAGGTCAGACATGCTGTCGCTGCAGTAAATCAGGGTTGATCTGGCTGAGTTAACAGGAGTTCATAATAATAACGTGGGGGGGAGGCACTGGCAAATGGCAGCTCTCTTGCTCTCCACCCCAGCAAGCCCAGAAGTAATTCAGTTCCGATTAGGGATGCTTGTTCAATATTCAAAATGTAAAACATGGAGGTTGCTGAACCAGCACTTTGAAAAGTTAATTAAATGCCAGGTTTCTTTTTAGCAGATACTCCATCACTCGCTGATTACTTTGGCCATTTTGCAGAGTGAAGTTTCATCTCTATGTGTTGGGAATAAATATTCTCCCCTCCCTTGAAGTCAGGGTGCCATAACAAAGAATACATGGGTCTCTCCCCTACCACATGCACTGTCCCAGGACACACCAAGATGTAAGACAAGTTGCTTCACTGCCTTGCACTGCTCCTTTCAAATCACTTCCATGAGATGGGACAGGCCCCTCCTCATCCGCTCTCTGTTCTAGCAGGTTAGGGCCCTCAGGTAGCTCTCCTGTGAATAATCTACTCTTTAAGAGCAAGGAGCAGGGCACAGAGGATGTCTAGCTATGAGGAGAAGAAAGACCCTTGTCTCCAACTGCTCTCCCTGGGGCTTGCAGTCTGTGAGAAGCTAAAGATTACACTGAATCAGTGATCTGAGCCCAGTAATATCCACTGCTATAATCAGAACTGCAGCCGTGTAGGTGACATCGGTATCTGGGCTTTCAGCTATATCTACACCCTTCTGTTCATCAGAAGAGGCAGAAGTGCAATAGAGCTGGGGAATTTAGGAAAGAGCTCTTCCAGTGAGTAGTTGTCCAGCTCCATCCTTCTCCCCAGTGATAGTGCAAAGCACTTTTTGTGAACCCCCTGATACTACAGAGAAAGAAAGGGATGGCCTCAGAGAGCCCACCACCAGCTCTCACTGGAGTCTAGAATCTGAGAAGACAGAGATGGAAAGATGATGCAAGATTTATCCTATTTTATTCCTCCCTTCTGCCTTCACAGAACTGCTTCCCACACCCTGTCTTCAGAGCCTTGCCCCCACTGAGCTGAAACATCCCAAATGATGGCTTTGCACAGCCTTGCACAGTGAGATGATTTCCTGGAGGTTCAATCTAACCTTTTCTTAGCATGATCCCGTTACTCTTGATAATTGTCCAGCCCCAAATAACACTCTATTCCTCAGTACTCTCACTCCTTACATCTTTGCTCATCTCCTGTCCCCAGGCAGGAGTGAAACACTCCACATGTTTATACTTCCCAGGAGAGGGTCACTCCTGCTATCACTGTAAGCAATTTCTGTTTCTTTTTCCTGAGCTCCCTGTCAGGACAGATACCCAGGTGGCCCACAGGGAAGGCAGTCATATGTTAGTCCTAGAGGCAGAGACTACTTCACTCATGTTCTGAGATTTAAAGCTTTCTCAACTTTTCCTTGTTATGTTAGGAAAGGACTTAGGGCAATAGCAAATACTTTGTTATGAAATAGCTGCACTATAATGGAAAAAGTAATTTGGGGAACAAATTCATAAACCGGGAGGGGAGAATAGTACTGACCCCTTTAAGCCCAGGTGTTAGACGCTCTCCTGTCAAACAAGACACTTCCCTCCTCTCTCTAGGGCAAGCTAAAGCCCCACCGTCAGCCCCTCCAGGAGAACACCCTAGTCCCTATGCCACAGGGTCCAAAGGTGGCAGTGGGTGATGCCAGTCTCTCATGCTGACAGTACTGTGGTTTATACAGAGCATTTAAATATCAACGGCACTAGAGCAGGAGCTAGAAATGACTGTTGTTCTGTTCAGGTGAGACATCTGCTTCCAGTCACCTGTACTAGATACGTTTGTTAATATATGATTTGGAATAGCACTATTTTGATGAAACTGGCATTTCAAACCAGCCGATAAGCTCACAGGTAGACAACTATCCCGGAAATAAAGTATGAAACTTCTGGAGCACAGCAAGGAATTGCATGTTTTACACTTTCTGTGGCCTTAATGATTGAGCTATTAGGCAAAGAAGATACCAACCTACTATTTCCTTTTTTATAAGGCTTCCTTTCATCTTGTTTGATGCCAAATTACTTTTTCATTCCTTGTTTCAGATTGGAAAAAAAAATTCAGAAAATATTTTTGGTTTGTTCCTGACTAACCTTTTGCTTTTTCAGCCCAACTGCATTACCTAAATCTACCTAACAAAGTGACCCCGGGGTGAAAAGAAAAGCTTTGCCTTGTGTTCTAAGGTTAAAAAACCCTTCAAGGCAGTAAGGGAAGTCATTAATAGATCCTCAAAAGGTGCCCTACCTCCAACCCTGTCCATTCCATAAGCTTAGCGGAGGGCTAAGCTATACATGGAGATACTGTTCCTGCAGAACCAGTCACCTACTTGTCTCTTTGCTCTCCAGGTGCTATGGGAAGCCCCACAGGCATTCTTCCTGAAGTTATTACACTGCTTTAAGCATCGTGGAGTACCCCTTCCTGAGAACTGGCTCAGCTTATCAATGCCAATTGCAACATGTTGAGAACAACATTTCATCCTTCAGGAGTATCAGGCCTGGGTACACAGCATCCTCTTCATTCACCACATAGGCACAGCTTTCTAGTGGTGAATGAAAGCAGACATGGAAGAAACCAGACTGTAAACTCAAGCCAGCATAGACAGATTTCCTACTCTTTTCTTATGTTCTCAGCAACAAGAAGTGCACTGCCCTGGTTTGTTTGCTCCAGCAGGAGCAGGAGGCACAACCCAGGCAGGGTAGCAACAAGCGCCTACAAAATGAGCAATTGTGTAGGAACTACAGAAACACCCACTCAAGTAAGGGCAAACAAAACAATACAATCCTGGGAGCAGCGCTCAGAAATGCATTCAGTCTGCTGTATTATACACCAGCCACCCCCAGTTTTTGTGAGACAGCGATACCTCTGTTTCTTTCATTTCTTCTGATAAGCCCATTGCATCTGGAGGGCCAAAGAACATGGACCGACCCCGCCACCTGGACAGCTCCATTTAAACTCCCTTTCACTGAAAGGTTGTCTGTGCTCCCAAACATAACCAAAATCCCGGCATATTCCTTCTGGCTTTGGTCAGCTGCTGACCCCTTCTCTATTTCAGGGTGTTGAATAGCTGAGAGGCTGGGCAGAAGAGCCCGACAGACCCCATGTAACCCCATGTTATGTAACTCCTAGTACAGAATACCTATTTCTCTCCTAGCTGTGTCCTGAGGCAGAGGATACAGATCTGATCTTGCTCTTGAGTGTTGTCTTTGCTCAGTTCTGGCCAGCAGGAATCCTCCCTCCACATTAATAATGAGAGGGGGTTAAACCTCAAAACCGAGGCTTCCCTCCCCCCACACCCCTAATGTACAGCTGAGCTGCCTCGGAGCTGCCTGCAACTTCTGTGCTGAAGGGTGAAAGGCAGTTCTAATGTAGACATCATCCCTGTTAAACTGTTTCTTTCTCATTTAATGGACTACCACGGAGATCTAAATGGAGATAAAGTAGCAGGGCTCAGAGAACAGTCAGGGTGCTATCTTTATGCAGCATGACAATGTGCAGTGGTTAATTAGACACCGTTAACCTATTTTAGCAGGGGACATAACTGGGATGAATGGGGGGAAATGTCCTTGAAATCTTTTAATGTCCACAGCTCATGAGAGCTCTAGACACACTTGCATCCTGCACCGAGCCACAGCCAGGTGCCAGGAGGCCAGCGTGCAAGATCCGAGGCTCTCTTCTGTGTGCCCAGGGAGGTGTGAGGGCGGGCAACACAGCTAAGGTAAAGGGAAGCAACTATGGTGACTTGTTAAAACGAACATTAAGGCGGCGGGTCAGAACTGCCCGGTCTAGCGTGGTGGGGGTGGCAGCCGAGGAAGAGAAAGGGCTGGGAGCACGGGCAGCCCCCTCGCCCGGCCTGGTTGCTCTCCGCCCGGGCGGGCAGCTCTCCGCTGGGGGCCGCTTTGCCCTCCCCGGCCACCCCGCACCCTCGGCGCAGAGCCCTCCCCGCTCCGCCCCGACGCCGAGGGGGTCAGTGCCGCCGAGCCGGCGCGGCTCCGGGCGGCGGGGCGGGCCCCAAGGCGGCCGCGCTCCCCGGGGGCCGCCGCCGGCGCCGCAGCACTTGCCGGGCCGCGGCCGCCCTCTGCCGGGCCCCGGCGGCGTGGCGCCCGGCCCGGGCTCCCCGCGGAGGCTGCTGGTCCCCGGACCGGTCCGCCGGGTCGCTGCCGAGCGCGGAGGGAGGCGAGCACTGGGGCTTCGATGTGACTGTTTGCAAGCGGTCACACCTGCAATCTACGGGGGTTGCGGGCTGTCCCCGGGCGGGTGGGCGCGCACCGCAGGAGCGGTGGGGCCGCCAGTCGAGATCGAAGGGTATTTTCGACATTTTACAGGGCCCTGGCAGCGGGGGGAGAATTTCATCTGCCTGCGTGTTAGCATATTTCCTGGCATGTCTCAACCACTTCTCTTTATGAATCACGTGGAACCAGAAAGCTGCTTTAAGCTGCCCTCTTGCTAAAAGAATGAAATGGAAAAAAGGGAACGTCCTGATGTTCAGAGATACATTTTGTTTTTAGAGAGCAGGGCGATCAAAGGGAGAGCAGAGAGATGGGTTGTGTGCACAGGAAGCTAGCCACTGGCCAGCGTTTTGGCTCTGCACTTCCATCCAAAACCATACCCTCCCCAACGCCGAAGGCTTGGCTCAGCCCACAGGGAGACATGAAGCCTTTTGCCTCTAGGGCACTGACTGTAATTCAGGTCTAGGCCTGAGGGAGGAGGGAAAAAAAAAAGATAACAAAGGACATTGTATTCTCTTGCTCAAGTATTCTTTTAGTGCCCATCACCACAGTGAGTGGGCAGTGAGCTACAAGTTGCAGCTTGTTCAATAGCCTTAAGGCACAACTAAGTTACACATCCAAAATGACGCACAAGTGCTAACTGATCAGTTCTCCCAGCTCCCCAAGCATGGGTCTTGGCCACCACTTGTTTGCTGAGGCACAGGGAGAGAAAAACACTCATCAAAGCCGTATGTAAACTAGAACTGCAGCCCGTGCTGGAAAGCACTACCACAAGGTAGTCTCAGCTATTGCATTGCACCTTCCTTGGGGATCTGATCGGTTAAGTTTCCACCCCGTTGCCCTGGACTGTGGCAAGCTGGAAAAGCCAGATTTGCCTTGATTAAATCAGGGAGTTCAATCTTCACATCTCCTAAAATCAAGGTAAATTTTGCCATTGATTTTAGCAGAGCAAGGACTACTGTGAGCCTTTATTTCTGTCATAGGACGTCACCTCACAGCCCTCCACTTCCAAGCCCTGGGGCACGTGGCTATCTCTATCTCCACAATGGAGTTCTGGGCAGACACACATTCTTTTAAACTGTAATGGTCCCACCATCCACTTTCTGGCCCCTCACAGGCTCCCTGGCCTGCCTGGAACACATGTTGAACACACTGCCCTAGAGCATGGCACTGGAGGAAGAAGGATGCAGCGATGAGCAGGCATGCTCTGTGGGACGGGATCTGACAGACGCTGCGGCTAGCTGGCTCCAGCTACAATGGGCTTGTGAAGCACTAATCAATCTCTAGCAGAAGTGGTGTTGTTTCTCCTCATGTCCTAATACCTGGGCTTGCTTAACAGAAACAACAAAGGAGGAAAGCTCTGGCAAGCAGGACTTCAAGACCTGGCACAAAAGAACAAGCTGACAGAGAGAGTTCGCGGGGGTTACTGAACCTCAGCCTACTCACTGCATCATCCCCGTAACAGATGTTCCCAGGGTTCCCCCACTCGCTCACTGGTAGAAAGCTGACCGGCAGAGCTGTTCAGAGCTCCCACTGAGCAATAGAAAAAACAACAACAGTCAATACAAATTCCTGATGTGTGGGAAAACAGCACTACAGTTTCTAGAGGTATCCACCACACATCTTCAGTCCCTGAGAACAGGGGCTCCTATCCAAGTGATCACATCTTTGGTCTTCAGTAAGCACCAGGGCCAACTCTCACACCAAATGGCTCTTGAGGTTACAGGAGCATTTCAGTTCCACTTAAAGGGAAAAGCACACTTCTGATCCTCATGGTTACATGGAATAACTGACTGCTAAAGGAGACAGAACTAGAATGCAAAGAAAAAGTATTTAAGGTTGGTTGTTTTTTTCAAATCCCACAACAGAGAACAAATCTGTGATTCTGAAACAGGCCAAAGACTTTTTAGTTGTGATTGGCCTCACCGAAAACATTTAAATGAAAAACACTAGAAAGAATTAGGTGTTTATTACTGAATGGCACCTTGCGCTGTCATCTGAGAGCAACAGCTTCTGAAAGAAGATATTTTAAGAACTTGGATTAAGAACTTGAGAATAGTAGAGGGGTTATGTGGGGAGGGGGATTGGGGGAGGGGAAATAAGGCCAAGCAAGTAGATCAGGTCATCTTAGGTCTCTTTCCACAGGTAAACTGCATTAAGCTAGACTTCACAGCCAATTTAGAGGTGACCTACAAAGGCCAGATGAGTTTTTAGCCTTGGCTTTGACAGATACAAAAGGGTTGCAAGTTGCATGTGTTCTTCAAGAGGGTTTTGCTTTTTTAAACTAGAAATATTTGGGACAGCAAGGGTAGTATCCCCTGAATTTGCTGGTAAATTCCTTGGAGATGCAGAGAACTAAGGAAGGAAGATGCTTTGTCCTCAATCAAAAAAATCAAAGAGACTTCACCCTGAGCACACTCTGCCATCTCAGCAGTTTACATGGACTGTTACCAAAAATGCCACACTCCTGTTTTTGTCATGCAGGCTTCATTTTCTAGGGGAGCAAGAGGCTACAATCCTACTAGTTATTCCATTGCTCAGTGTCTTTCAGGAAAAAGAAGTCAAAGAAAACTTCACTAAAAGAGAAAAAATAAACAGAAATACAGCTTAAAAAAAAAAGAAAAAGAAAAAAGGACAAGGAAAAAAAAAGGAAAAGAAAAAAAAAGAAAAAAGGAAAAAGAAAAAAAAAGAAAAAAAAAGCCCAACTCTTTTTCCAGGCTCCTCTGGGCACTGCAAAGACACAGGAATGGGCACAAGTCTAGCATTTTCACTTTGCAGGAAACCCTTGCAAGTCACACTAAGCAGGATTAAAAGGAAAAATTCCCCCATTACAGCCATGGTACTGAGGGATTCTCAGGTAACTCTTCTGTCTTTTAGGGACTTTCCTTCTTCTGCCAGTTACCTTTACTGAGTCTAAACAGAAACACCAAGCAGAGCTCACCCCAGCATTGACATGGAGGGACAAGAGGACAAGAGCCTGTTAGCATTCCTGGAACATCCAGCCTATTAAAAAAAAAAAAAAGAAAAAAGAAAAAGGGGGGGGGAGGAAAAAAACCCACCCTGGGCCTGCACATTGCAGCTTACCGCCATCTTGATGTCCTTGATGCGTGCCGATGGCATGGAGGCGGCTGGCACCAGATCAGCCCAAGAGAAGGAATGGGAGGCCAATGGAGATTTATGTGAGGAGAGTGAGATGGACAAGGTAAAATTGTCAGGAGGAGTTGTTAGAAAGTAAAATATATTGTGACAATTCCACTCCTGCCGTTCATCAATAAACTGACAGATCATTTAGTGTCAATTAGGAGTGATAGATGGACAAGTCCCCATGATCCTGGGCCAAAATTAATGGCTGGGAGGGAGAGGGTGATTGAAAATGACGGCTGACATTGAGAGGAAAGTCCTGAAGGTCCCCAAGGGGCCATTACTTGCCTCATTCCCTTGCAGATCAATGCAGGGACAAACCCAAAAACAGACACTTCAAGACAAAACTTAATCAGACTTCCTCTTCTTTCTTCTCCTTCTAAGTTGTGCCCCCTCACCTGGCAGCCTTGATCCTTTGTGCCTATACTCTTCACATCATTGAGGACATCCACAGATGCAAGATGCAGAGTGAGGCTGCCGTCTTCCCCACAGCCAGGAGGCTGGCTCTGCTCCTAACATGGCAGTGTCACAGGGAAGCCCAGCCTGAGATTTACCTCAACACTGCTGGACTGGGAGTAGAGGGCAGAAGCAATGACACAAGCTTCCCCCTACGATGTCAGATAGAGAAACTCATGAGCACTTTACTACTCCCACTTGCAAGACAGGGATGGCTAGAGGTTCTATAAACCAGGCACTCTCAGGGGTCATTTCGTATAGATACAACACAGGATAGTTTAAGCCCATATTTTTGAAACAGGAGGTTTTTAACTTTACTTACCTCTAGAGACCTTGAATCATAAAACCCCTTAATCTCTTAAATAACTTTCCTCCAGCTCCAGGGTGCAATCTCACCATTGCCCACCCCCCAGAGCCCTAAATGATATCTACACCGAGGCTGGATTACCCTGCTTTAAAGGTCACCCCGACTGCATCCCCTTCCTTCCTACAGGCCCTTAATATTCACCTTCTTGTTAAATGCATTCCTGGACACTGTACCACCACTTCTGTTCCAAAATACTTCAGCATGGTCATTTTCCTAAACAAGCCTTGATTATTCCAACCTATCAGTATAACCTATCAGTCAGAAAGGAGAAATTTCAGTTGTAGCTGGAGCACCTGTTGCTAAACTGCCATGATCCCTGCAGAAGAAAGAAGGTACACGTGCAGGCACTGGAAGGGACTTCCTACTGAAAGCAGCACTTGCATTTGCTTGCAGGGCCACCTGAAACAAGCTGTGTCTATTCCACAACAACCCCAGCTGCTGCCTGCAGAACTGTATGAATTTTAAGGGGCTGATTGCAAGACCAAAGGGATCAAGGACCCAAGTAAACTGGAAGTGTCCCGAGAAGCAAAGAAATAAAGAGACTAGTAGGGAGAAAAATGGAAGAAATTCTATAAGGAAAGTCAGATAGATGAGATCAGCAGAAGCTGGAATTAAATGGATCCTGGAAGCACCTCTCCTTTGTCAAATCCTCACCAGTATGCAAAACTGAGTTCCCTTTTCCTTTTCCCATTAGCAGGCACTTTGTGTTTCTTCCTTCTGATGCATGAGATAACCTGACAATAAACCTCTGCTTTGCTTGTCACAAGTGTCAACACTGATGTCATTAAGGACATCAGCACAGCGTTAAGAATGGCACTTGGGCTCCATCCAGTGGTTAGAGAGCTGCTTCTGTAGCAAAACCAGCTGTAATTACTATTATTTATGTAATCTCAGCAGGGTACTAGGCCCCAAGTGGCTGCCTAGGTTCTTGGCTGGTCCCCTTTCCTCTAATACTGGGGCTAGAATAATGCTGGGGCAGCAATGGGACTGCCTCTTCTCATAGAGTGATTCTTCTCTCTGCGTACAAATTTAAATAAATACAGCAGATTCAGGTGCAGAGGGCCCCATCAGTAAGGGAAAGATTCTCCCATCACTACTTTGCACCGTTTATTTGCTGATTGCAGAGGACAAGCCTGAGGGTTTGCTCAGACACTTACCTGCAGTCCTCATCATTATCCAGATTTCCAAAACAGGACCCCTAGCAATGACAGCTGTTCTGCAGAGGTATTGGGAGTCCAGAGTAATCTTTCCATGCTTGACTTCTGAAAACTTACCAGTAAAAGACAGCATTTTGATAGTTCTCAGGAATTTAAATATCTGACACTTGCAAATGCTATGGGAACTCATGATAAAATACGTTATCTTACTTGCACATCATCTGTGTGAATTAATTTCAAAACTAATTACAGGTTGAAAAACTTTGAGGGCCCTCCTCCTCTTCCTATCTTGCAACAGCCTGAGACAGCAATAATCTGATGGAAAGAATCAGCAAGAAGGTGAGAATATTTGCAAGTTTATGTAGGTATGACAAGAGCTGGGCAGGTAAGGAACTAAGAGGGAGCAGCAAAGGTAGAAAAACACAGTGCAAATTAAATTCTACTCTAACACATGCCAAATGGAAACACAAAGAACAATTTCAAATGATCATTTAACATTGGTAAGACTGAACTAGAAATACAGCAGAAAAGAGTTTAAGTATCCCTGCAGGAAAAGCAACAAGTGTGCAGTTGCAACTGGCTGCATCTGTCAGAAACAGAACTAAAAGCTTAGACCTCAAATGGTGAGAGAATAACACATAAACAGCTACAAGATCATTTCACAAGTGGCTGCAGTATCCCATCTGACCCACAATATATTTACACAACACAGAAAATCTAACTGTAGCCACTCTGCTCATCCTTCCTTTCTAAGTAAAAAAAAAATCACAGATTTTGACACTGGTCAGTTCTGAAAACCAAATTACTTAAAGCAGTACAATTCCCAAGTTGGCTCAGTTACACTGGCATAAAAGTGCTTATACCTACATCAGATATATCAGTAGAAGCATGTTATTCTAACTACATCTACACTAGAGAAATTGGAGCAAGTTAACTTGATGGTCTTCCAAACTGAGTCAAGCTGGTTGAAAAGCTGTGGGGAGATAGAGCCTGAGAAAACAGAAACAACAAAGCTACAGTAACATTGGTATGACATCAGCCAATGACTCAGACTTTTCACATGAAAGCTTTACTCTGGGATATGTCACAAAGACAGCCTTGTAGGCCAGCATCTCAGACTTTTTTAAGGGAGAGAAGGAGAGAGATCAGCTTGGGGACAATACACAGCTGAAGGAAAGAAAAGACAGGGGAACTAGTTCTACAAAATCCTTGTACCTCATATGACTGAAGAAAGTCAGAACAAACCTCCCCTTCATAAAATTTATTCAATAAAAGCCCTTAATACATATGAAAAGAATGCTGTCAGATATGACATGATATTGTATGCATGACTGAGCAAGGGGCACATCTTCATCTCATGTCCCACTGTGCAGGGTCTCACAGGTAGAAAAGTCTGCAGCCCTCCATCTCCTGTTCTGCTTCTTCAGCTGAATTGCATCCAACCTCATAGGAGCATTTACTCTAGACACCTGCTGTATCTGTAAACCATGCAATTGGGATGCTGGAGAAGCACCACTGATAGCTACTGCTCCAAATCTATCAGATGAGGCTAATGTCAAACAATGGAAAACATCCTAAAGTAGCACATGGCACAGTGCTGTTACATTAGGAACCTGTACACTGTCCTTCAGGGCACATTAGGCACAGCCCTGAATAACTCTATTACCTCCAATCCAGTCCTTCACCTAGCCAACAATTACATAATTTATTTTTCCTAAGCAATGCAATTCACCCTTGCTCTCTGCTATCGCATTTCCATAAAGCTTCTGCTTGGTCCTACAAAGATCCAGGATCATTGGTGGCATTTTTTTATAACCCTGAGGTGGATGCATCTTTGCAATGGCAACTTCTAGCTGCAGCCAGCCTATGAAAAATAATACCATTATCAGAGTCAAACTGGAGAGGGACAGAAGGAGTTCAAGCTGAGATCTTTATTCCTTTGCTTTACTCCAGTCTCCAGATTTTCAGCTGATTTATTCTTCAGAGACCAAGAAAGTGATAATTTTCCCAGAAAAGTACTGTTTCCCAGAAAGGCTACCCCAGAATATAGACCACCTTTCTCACTTCCCAAGAAATACTGACTGTGTAACACGTTTCTGGATGTCCTCTCCCATTTCTCAGCATTCCAGGAAAGAAAATACATAACTTTTCCATAAATCAGAGTGCCTCCAAAGTGTATGTCCAGACATATACACTCTTATTATAGGCCTTAATGTATACAAGCGATCTCACATCACTCCATGACTGAGCCCTTCAGCTCTGTGAATAACACCAGCATAACTGGTTCCATAACTGGAACTCCAGCCAGTAAGACAGCTTCATCGGGGGCTCAACTTAAATGCCTCTATGCAAACGCACGTAGCATGGGGAATAAACAAGAGGAGTTAGAGACACGCGCACGCCGTCAGGGCTACGACCTTATTGGCATCACAGAGACGTGGTGGGATGGCTCCTATGATTGGAGTGTTGGGATGGAAGGATACAGGCTCTTTAGGAAGGACAGGCAGGGGAGACGAGGAGGGGGTATCACCCTCTATGTCAATGACCAGCTGGAGTGCATGGAGCTCTGCCTGGGGATGGATGAGGAGCCAACTGAGAGCTTATGGGTCAAAATTAAGGGAAGGCAGGGGTCTGCTACAGGCCACCTGACCAGGAAGACCAAGCAGATGAGGCCCTCTATAGATAGATAGGAGCAGCCTCACGCTCACAAGCCCTCGTCCTCCAACCACCCCGACATCTGTTGGAGGGACAACACGGCAGGGCGTAAGCAATCTGGGAGGTTCCTGGAATGTGTTGATGATAACTTCCTTTTCCAAGTGGCAGAGGAGCCAATGAGGAGAGGTGCTATGCTGGACCTTGTTCTCACACACAAGGAGGGGCTGGTGGGGAATACGAAGCTCAAGGGCAGCCTGGGCTGCAGTGACCACGAAATGGTGGAGTTCAAGATCCTTAGGGCACCGAGGAGGGCGCACAGCAAGCTCACTACCCTGGACTTCAGGAGAGCAGACTTTGGCCTCTTCAGGGATCTGCTTGGTAGAGTGCCATGGGACAAAGCCCTGGCGGGAAGAGGGGCCCAAGAAAGCTGGGTAATATTCAAGGATCACCTCCTCCAAGCTCAGGAGCGATGCATCCCAACAAAGAGGAAGTGAGGCAAAAACGCCAGGAGGCCTGCGTGGATGAACAAGGAGCTCCTGGACAAACTCAGACACAAAAAGGAAGCCTACAGAGGGTGGAAGCAAGGACAGGTAGCCTGGGAGGAATACAGAGAAATTGTCTGAGCAGCCAGGGATCAGGTTAGGAAAGCTAAAGCCCTGATAGAATTAAATCTGGCCAGGGACATCAAGGGCAACAAGAAAAGATTCTATAGGTATGTCGGGGACAAAAGGAAGATGAGGGAAAATGTGGGCCCTCTCCGGAACGAAATGGGAGTCCTGGTTACCCGGGACACGGAGAAGGCGGAGGTACTCAATGACTTTTTGCCTCGGTCTTTGCTGGCAAGTGCTCGAGCCTCACCGCCCAAGCCACAGAAGGCAAAGGTGGGGACTGGGAGAATGAAGAGCCGCCCACTGTGGGAGAAGATCATGTTCAAGACTATCTAAGGCACCTGAAGGTGCACAAGTCCATGGGACCCGATGAGATTCATCCATGGGTCCTGAAGGAACCGGCAGATGAAGTTGCTAAGCCACTATCCATCGTATTTGAGAAGTCGTGGCAGTCCGGTGAAGTTCCCACTGACTGGAAAAAGGGGAAACATAACCCCCATTTTTAAAAAGGGAAAAAAGGAAGACCCAGGGAACTACAGGCCAGTCAGTCTCACCTCTGTGCCTGGGAAGATCATGGAACAGATCCTCCTGGAAGCTATGCTAAGGCACATGGAGGACAGGGAGGTGATTCGAGACAGCCAGCATGGCTTCACCAAGGGCAAGTCCTGCCTGACTAACCTAGTGGCCTTCTGTGATGGAGTGACTACATCAGTGGACAAGGGAAGAGCTATGGATGTCACCTATCTGGACCTCTGTAAGGCCTTTGACACGGTCCCCCACAATATCCTTCTCTCTAAACTGGAGAGCTATGGATTTGATGGGTGGACAGTCTGGTGGGTGAGGAATTGGTTAGATGGTCGCATCCAGAGGGTAGTGGTCAACGGCTCAATGTCCAGATGGAGATTAGGGACAAGTGGCGTCCCTCAGGGGTCTGTATTGGGACCAGTACTGTTTAATATCTTCATCAATGACATAGACAGTGGGATCGAGGGCACCCTCAGCAAGTTTACAGATGACACCAAGCTGAGTGGTGTGGTCAACACGCCAGAGGGACAGGATGCCATCCAGAGGGACCTGGACAAGCTTGAGAAGTGGGCCTGTGTGAACCTCATGAGGTTTAACAAGGCCAAGTGCAAGGTCCTGCACCTGGGTCGGGGCAACCCCCGATATCAACACAGGCTGGGGGATGAAGGGATTGAGAGCAGCCCTGCCGAGAAGGACTTGGGGGTACTGGTGGATGAAAAGCTGGACATGAGCCAGCAATGTGCGCTTGCAGCCCAGAAGGCCAATCGTATCCTGGGCTGCATCAAAAGAAGTGTGGCCAGCAGGTCGAGGGAGGTGGTTCTGCCCCTCTACTCTGCTCTGGTGAGACCCCACCTGGAGTACTGCGTCCAGCTCTGGAGCCCTCAGCACAGGAAGGACACGGATCTGTTGGAGCAGGTCCAGAAGAGGGCCACGAAAATGATCGGGGGATGGAACACCTCTCCTATGAAGAAAGGCTGAGAGTTGGGGCTGTTCAGCCTAGAGAAGAGAAGGCTTCGGGGAGACCTTCTTGCAGCCTATCAGTACTTAAAGGGGGCTTATAAAAAACATGGGGGCAGACTTTTTAGCAGGGCCTGTTGCGACAGGACAAGGGGGAATGGCTTTAAACTAAAGGGGGGTAGATTTAGACTAGATACAAGGAAGAAATTTTTTGCGACGAGGGTGGTGAAAGACTGGCACAGGTTGCCCAGTGAGGTGGTGGATGCCCCATTCCTGGAAACATTCAAGGTCAGGTTGGACAGGGCTCTGAGCAACCTGATCTAGTTGAAGATGTCCTTGCCCACAGCAGGGGGGTTGGACTAGATGACCTTCAGAGGTCCCTTCCAACCCAAACTATTCTATGATTCTATGATAACTTTACAGCTTGAAAAATAACAAATAGCTTGAAACCAAGTCATCTCCTCCCAGTCTGAACTGTCCTTTAGTCTTCATACCCATTCTATTACCATGTCCAGATATTTCCTTTCCCTTAGGTGTCCTTCATAAGCATCAGGCTTCTCAACCTACACTCTACAATTTGTATACATTTTTCCTCCCATCTCTTCTCGCTGACCATCTCCATCCATCTCCATTATACCATAACCCCATACACACATAAACATTGACAAATTTCACCTTTACTGTCAAGGCTGATCACTAAATCCTGAACTGTTCATTGCATTCTTGTCACTAGGGCACTGTCATGTGTCACTCTCCTGCAAAGGACGCAACCAGTCAAATCCCCCCCTCCCAGCTCCTGCATTTAACATGCTTATTACGTTCTTGACTCCTCCCAGTTACTGTACCATGTAAGGAATACACTGCCTCTGGCAAACAGCAACATGTACACAGTTCTGAGCCCCACCAGGCCAATTTATAAAGAGCATTAGCCAGCGGAACCAAGCAAGAGCAATACTTCAAATGGTTTGAAGGAGTTACAGTGATATTGGAGACACAGGCCATCTACAAGATCCAGAAAAACTGTTTCAATGCCTGTGACAGCAAAGCCCAACTAGTGATGTTCACTTAATCCATGCCTAAGCCCCTCTTAATAAGGAAAGAGGTGAGGACTCACTTGGTAGGTGCCAGTACAGGATCATCTGCCCAGCCTCCTTGCCGGCGTGGGGGTTTAGGCGGTGGACCCTTTAATAAAGAGAAGAGACACATTACAGCCAGCTCCAGTCAAGGCAAAGTCAAGTCAACTGAGGCACCAGGTCCGCACATACCAATGTAACACTTTAGCAAATAACAGATGGAGAGGGAGTGTTTAAAATGCTGTTTATTCATAAAATAAAAAGAAGACAAATATTGCAGGACAGGTTTTTAAGTGTCTCTGTAAGCAAAAGATGTATTGCTCTAATCAGTATCTTGACAAGTTTCAGGTCTGTGTGCCTTTGACTTGTCCAGGACACACAGTACAGTAGCAGACTGATCCACAGAGGATGCGCTCTCCTGGCAAAATATGGTTCACTGGGAACTCGTTCATTACTGCTGCCCACATTTCCGTGGGAGGTATCACGTTACATGTGTCCTAGGGTACAAGTCAGCTCGTTTTAGCCATCTTGTTTTAGATGAGGAATTGTTCCTAAAATTGTCTGCTTTTGTCCACTGCCTAGAATAGGAGGGTAGATGCCAAGTTCAGATACAGGCAGCCATACCAAACACCTCTAAAGTTAGGTGAGATGAATCCCACCACTGCCACCACTGAAATACTAAAGGGGAAGTTCACCTGGAGCTTAAGGACACTCCCTGCTGTTTTCTTGCATTGTCTTGTATGGCACTCTGCCACACAGCAAGAGGAAACAGGAATTCAGCTTGGGGCTTACGATGGGAATTTTCAAGGAGCAGGGCCACAATTTCCCACCATGTGGGAGCTGCCCACTGCCTTTTGCAGTTTTGGGCTCAGTTCCCCCTGCCTGAAGCACCTCGTACAGCAGCGGCTTCAGTGTTTTGCATGACAGGCAGTGGTGAAAGCAGAGGGGCAAAGTGAACCCAGTGCATGAATGTCAGTTTATATAGTTCCCAATTGATGGTGCCCAGTGGTGGTGAGGGAAAATGGGTTATGGGGACCTGTGAAGGGACCATCATGAGAAAGGATGACTGGGTAGAAGATGTCCCAAAACGGGGAAAAATGGTGACTGCAAAGGAGTCTAAGCTGGAGCAATGGTGGGGGGAAACAGGTGGCTCCCACAGCTTTTATTAAGAAAGGGAATGGGCTGGGTGACTCCTGAGGATTTTTGACTTGACAGAGGGGACCTTGCATGTGTGGTGGGGTCAACCCTGAGCCAAAGCCAAATTACCTCTTGCCACGGACGAGGAAGGGGCTGAGCTAACCCCTGATGGTAGGGGTCTCCCGTGTTTATTTCTTGAAGCAGAACCATTGTTTGTGAGTGTGGGAAATGAAGAGAGCCTGCCAGGGGCAGCCGCTGCCTGCTGCAGGGAGGGGGCATGACCCTGCATAGCTCCCTGATAGGAGCAAAAATAGTCATCCTCCAAAAATAAACAGGGAGCAGGAATGAGGCAGGAGCTGCAGTCCCAAAATACCAGCTTTCTTCAGCAAAGGGAGCACAGGAGGGCAGAGGGACAGGCAAGGAGCATGAAACGCAGGAAACAGCCTCCTTATATGGGCTCATCCGCAGGGGACAGAGCTCAGTCGACTGGAATGACCATGTCACAGAATGTGAAGCCTTCAGGGGCCCAAGTGAATGGAGTTTTCTGATCTTTAAATGATTCCCCCAGATTCTTAAGATGCCAAACCAGAGAAGAGGCTACAGTGCCAAAAAAGGAGCATTTTGAATTCAGTTGATCTGGACACACCCAGAGCCCAGGAAAAAGAGGAAAACCACACCACATATGGGTGTGCATGCCCACATAAACATCCCTATTCCCATTACACACACCCCTACCTCAAAAACACAGTCCCTCCCACACGGATCCTTCCCATGCAAACAATCCTCCTCCCCTCACACCATCTCCCAGATAGCCAGCAGGCCATGTTCCCAACACACAGCCTCACAACTCCTCGCAAAGGTACATGGAATCACACAAATGTCACCAAAGAACCTGGGCCATAAGGTTGAGGGAAAATGCTGCGTCTCCAGGGCATTCCAATGCACCTGCAATTTAATTCCCTCAACATCAAAACTAGCCTTCAGATCCAACATATCTAAAGTTGGTCACTCCAAATCAGAGGGTGATGAGAATGACTGCCCCAGTCTTTGCACAGGGCATGACTCCATGGCATCTAGGGGTTCGATTCCAATGTCTTGCCAATGTTATAATGTCTTCCCATTGATCAAACACACCAGGCAACCCTGAATGGCTGTCAGACCCTGACAAACACCTCACATATACCTACAGGTCTTTTATTCCTCTTGCAATAAATCAGGTAATTCTTTTTGAACTGCCCACAGGAGGACTAGCAACAGGAAAGGCAATGTTACCTGTCAGCTGAGGATAAATAGCTTTTCTTTGTTAGTTGCCTGGAAAGTGCCATAATAAGGTCACATGCCACATGCACTTTTGTCAAGTAAATAAACTTACCTTCATATACTTTCACATTTCCAAAACCTCAGCATAATTTACAATTGAGAATGCAATGTCGTGCATTGCCATAATATGGTGACAGGTAGGGACATTGCAGCTGCAAGAGCTTGAGGCAGAAAGTGGGGAGAACATCAACCCCAGAGGGAGCAGAGCAGAAACAGAGGACATTGTTCTTCTGTAATGGAGCAAATGTGCTCCTGAGCACTCCTTTTTGGTGAAAAAGACTGGGGGCTTTAAATGATCAGAACTTATTGGCACCTATGTGTTGTACTTGGGCAAGATATTTATGTATGTTCCCAAATGCAAAGCTAAGACATACACCCAAACCGTTTGGTGTCCAAAACACTGAGATTCCACCAGCTCCTGACAACAGTGTTCTTTCTCAGCTCTTGCTGCTCAGTCTCTTTCACAGCACTAACCACTTGCTTGCTGCGGTTTGCTTTTCCACTTAAGTTTTGTCAGTTATTTATCTCCAGAAGATTTCCTCTACCTTAGTTTCTGCAGATTGTCCACTTTTTCAAGGAACGTTGCTATGGTCTGGGCTCTTTATTTTATTTTTTCTCAGAAATTCAGTTTAACATTTTTGTGATGGCACTTTCCCAGTATTTCTCAGGCTGCCTTCTTTACCAACAGTTTCATACTACCACCATAATCGGTATTTTATCTTTCCCTTTGAAAAATGACTGGCCTGAATTCCATCTCTCCTGCATTGAAATAGAACCTCTACCTCCTTCTTTATCTGTAGTCAGGCCTCTTCTTATCAGACAGATGTAGAATTCTAATTTGGCTTCCCCATTAAGGCAGAAATTTCCAGGTCACTTGTCAGATCATGTCTGCAGTTTTGAAGGTGCTAGTTGGATGTTGCTTCCCTCATGGAAGCAACTACCCTGTGTGTCTCTGGATCCTGAGGGTCCAGCAAAGTTTCTTTTAGGACCTACCACGCACACAGGCAGATTACGGACATGTTGGGTCCCTCAGATTCTCAGGCGGGTCTGGAAATATGGATTAATCTACCTTCATCAACATGACAACTCCTCTGAAACAGTGAGCACTCTGTGCAGGGAAGCAGGGACTCAAATGACATTGACAGCATGCAACAAAGGACACACAATTTTTCTGTCATGTAATACATTTCCTAAAATGTGTGGGATCTATGTTCTGCCCAACATACAGACACTGAGATTTTATACAGTATGTAGGTGCCTTGTTTTTATCCAATATTGACCATGGAGCAGAAAGAAAGAAGTATTGCCAGTCTCGAGTTTCCTCTCCCCTGACTGAGGAAAAGCAAATCTCCACAAACAGGCCTGATGAGTTAGTTTTGACTGCTGCCAATTAAGGAGCTGTAAGTCAAACAGCCCCCACTGCTTCCAAGCAGCCATGTAACACTTACAATCTATACCGATCTCAGAGCATATATGATATCAAAAACGGCTCAATTCCCAGACCTATGCAAGCCTCAGCTTTTTGCAAAGAACAGCCCATCTCTGCTAGCCCTCTTTATCATGTCCACAGACAGTTCAAGCAGTGCATTTGATTTTAATGAATCCCCTCCAAGGACTTCTGCATGTCTTAAATGCCTAGTAGAAAATACTGGATTTCCATTTCATCCACAAACTGTCCTTCTTCATGGTCACTGACCTTCTTTTACTAGGGAAAGTGCTATTGAGACAGAAAAAGTTCTTGGGGGGCTTTAAATATTTTCTGTCATCTATCACAACAAGTAAAGGAGCAGCTCATATTGTTAAACAGCTATCAAGAATTTCTTCCCTAAAGCAATGGTCAGCTACCTAGTCAGCTGACATGTGCACCTGCTAGGAAAGCTGTCATATTGCAGCATTTGGCACCTTAACCTGTCTCAAGAGTTACTGCTCTCTCCTGCATGAAAACAGTGAAGCAGCACACAACGATCTGATTCTCTGAGCAAGGGGTTACCAGGTAGAATCCTCTCACAACCCACAGTTACAGGGCAGTGCCCCTCCAGCCCTCCTAGGCATGAACATCTCTCAGTTTGCTACCACCTTGTACTACATACTGCCAGACATGTTCCCACCCATCTCCACCACTCCTACAGTTCTTTTGCTGACTTCAGGTGGGTCCAGGAGCACTCAAAACATGAAATAAATGTGTGGAAAAGGAAAAGCTTTTAATAAAATTATTTTTGATGGGATTGTCCCTAATCTACATCAAGGTAGCCAAGCAGGGAGGATACTACTAGAAAGGCTGGGAAACATGGCTGACTAGAAATGCTATTTCAGTAGATGTCATCAAAAGGCTAGTAGATAACCTCAGAAAGCTGAAAATAACTACACCCCTGCTGGCCAGCCACTCGGGGTGCACAGGAGAGAGGCAGCACAAGGCCTTGGGGAGCTCCAGGCCATGCAGTGCTGGGGCTCACACTGGGGAAGTTGGCCTAATTAGGGAACAAAAGTTCAGCTGCATTTTTTAGATTCCTCCTGGAGAATCTGGCCAACTTCCAGCTGAGCGGTCCCCGGGAACAGGCTGGGAGTCCAGCATTTCTACAAGCAACCAGAAGACCACTGGAAAAAAAGCAGCAATCCCTGTAAAATGGAAGCAGGTAAAAAAGCCAGTGCTTCCTTGGATGCTGGTTCTCTTTGGTGGAGGGTGTTTATTAGCACAATGCAAGAATCCAAACGGATGACAAACTCTGGGACATGGAGGGACAAATTCAGCTCAGCCCAGGACAAACATGCAAATGGGAGGGCATTCACAATGTGCAACAGCTACAGGAAATTCTGCCTCAGAGAACCCTCCCAGGTTCTCAGAGATGCCAGTTGCTTCAAGAGCTATCTACTGCCAGTCCACCCCACTCCCAATTGCATGCCTAAGAAGGCAAAACCCTGGCAACATGCCGTATACAAAATGCAGCTAGCCCCTGGTGAGGGCTCTTCTACAAGCTGAAGATCACAGGGGAGAACAGGATGCTAGAGAAAAACAACGCAGTCAGACTTTAAGATCTTTGGGTATAGGAAATTTTTGTCCCAGCCACACACCAACACTCTCCAGATCTTACTGCAATACAAGTTGTAGATACAAAAAGGGCTATAAGGGACTGCGTTACAATTATACACAACTTCTTAGGTCATGAACTCTCTGAACTTGAGTGGCTGGACAGTGCCTAAACCACTGTGATTATTTTTACGCAAATAAGGTCCCCCAGTAAGCACCCAGGCTGAGAGCAGCCAGTGCTGGGCTCCTCAGTCACACATTTCTAAGTTTCAGGGGATGTGGGGAAGAGTACTTGGGGGGTGGCTGCTGCACAGATCCAGACCAGACCAGACAATGGAATGAGAGTTTGGAGCTGGGTGCCAACCACTGTGCGAGGGTAAGAACTGGGTCAGGAAAACACCGCTCTGATTAAAGGCCCTGATCATATCAAGCCCCAGGCCATGTCTACACCACAGGTGCAGACACACCTGCAAGCAGGATCCATGTGAGTCAGCTTGAGTCTGGAAATGGTCTAGCTTTAGGTACTTCTGGTAACCAAGCTGGTACCTCCCCAGGTAGAGTACAGGTTGCTTCTCACCAGGGGATCTCTGCATCATTCTGCACTATATTTTAAGATGCAAACACACTCACTCAAACAACCCCACCAAACTGGACAACCTAGCAATGTAAGCCCACAATTGGCTTCACATTTCAGGTACTTAAATTTTTTTGATAGTTGTTCTTCCAACAAACATTCATCGAAAACAATTGTTCCTGACAAGTTGTCTTAACCTAAAAAGCAACAGTCCACTTTTCCACCCAAATTGTTTTAAAAGCACTGGGAACCAGAACTACAGAAGGACTTGGTTGCCCCCTCTGGAAAGGTCAGATCCTCAAATCTTCTTTCCAGTTGTTGCCTTAAAGCGTGTCATCACTCAAACTTTGAGTGATATAGAGCCACAGAGGTCAGCATGCACCTAGCTAAGAGTCAGAAATCAGGTGCTCTCCCCGCTTTAGTCCATGAAGGACCCTGAGACTACCTATGGCACGTCTACCAAAGCACAACTAGAGAACAAGGTCCCAGCTGGACTCATTAGGACTGGAACAGATGTTTTCCCGCTCAAATGTTGTTGCCTTCAGTTAGAAAGTCCTTCCCTGCAGCCCAAAAATTCTTTCAGTTCCATTTGCAAAGCAGAGCGGCTTCAGGAGAAAGGACTGAGAGCCTTCTCAGACCCAGAACAGCTCATACCTTTGTCATTATATATAATATTCTCTAGGGAGGTGGGAAACATTACTTGATACATCTTTCAGGAGGAGGAAGAGGACAATAAAAACAGTATCTTCCAGCTTGGAAAGGAGATGGTGGGTTTAATCTTTAAGTTTATGTGTAAAGCATGTGGCTTCAACATCGAAATGAACACCTCCATCCCTGGAGGTCCCTGAAGGCAAGAAAAAGCCCTGTTCCACTGCTGAAGGCTACAAAACACAGGAAGGGGACCAGGATCACTCACTGCTAGTGCAGTGACATGCACTTCCAGAGCTCTCAGAATGGGGCCAGAACTCCACAGAAGGAGAGGGTTTCAGACACACTGCAATCCCCAGCCACTCTTTACCAGCTTAATATACCCACAGGCCCATCCTGAGATTGTCTACATACTGCACAGGCACCTGATACAGGCTGTGGATTCTGCTATGAGGATAAGGCATCTAAATCCCCCTGTGGATCTGTGTTTAGGGAATCCCCACAGTTCTTCTGCATAAAGCTCTAGCCCTCCTTTCAGAGCGGGACTAAAGCAAACTAGAGGAGGGACTTCTCCAAGGCCCCAAAACAAATCCGTGGCAAAGCCAGGAAGAGAACCCAGCAAAATCTTGGCTCACAGCCATGTTCATACTCCTCCTGCCTATTTTGCCTCTGCAAATTAACTGAGATATTAGGATACACCCTTTATTATACCATTGATCAGCCTTACAGCCTTTGGCTAAATTCCCAGGCAGCTTTGGAAGGTGCAGCCAAATGAGTGATTCAACTGGCAAAAATTCAGATCCAAGATGAGTGGTTTGCCAGGGGATGCAAAACAAGTCTCAGAGCAGGCAGATGGCTGGAGGGCAGGACTTCTGCAGGTACGTTCACATCGACAGCCCAGATGGGGCTGTTTGCTAGTATTCAGGCAGCCACAAAGTATCTTCAGCACAGCAAGAGGAAAGGGACCAAATCCAGGACTAGTTCAGATTGTAACACTCAGCACAGCCCAAAGGGAGTTCAGAGAAGGGTTACATGAGCCATCAGGGGGACGAAGGGGCCAACTTCGGACAAATGATTCAAGAAGCCAAGTATTTCAGCTTGGCCAGGCAATGACTAAGGGAGGGATATACTGCAACAAGTTTTGGATCACACTTTATAATATAGAGTTCCACTAATAATTGGTTTGGAAGAGACTTACAATACAATTAACAGAAGTTTGTAAGCATATAGTATTCTAAGTTACAAGCAGCTTACTGATCAGTTAGATTTTTCAACACTCAGTTAACCATTTTGTTACCCTTCACAGGCATTTACAAATGGAAAAATACTATAAAGTGCGACTGCGATGCTTAAGAGCATAAGCCTGAATAAAGGGTGCAGGAATTAGCCAAACAAGAGGGGTTTCAAAGCAGGGATCACTTCATACTAAGGAAAATCTCCTTGCCAGGCACCATTGCATAACATCCCTGAGGCAACAACAATTGCTTATGCGGAAGAGTCACATCAGTTTAGTTATTTTAATGAAATTTAGCAGCCAGGAGCAAGAAGGCGCCTGTGGCATGTGACCAGCCACCACTCAGTACCACAGACCTTGGGAATCAATGATTTAGGGCACTGTATGGAGGTGGAATTACTTCCAGTGAAATGACTGTAAGGACTGGTTGCAGGGGGGAGGGTTTAGATCAATTATCAGGAAAAATTTCTATTGGGTAACCAGTCCCCAAAACTATACCCATCAGTGGAAGGTCTCTTTGCCTGATAAATGGAAAAGTGCTCTGGGCATAGTCCTGAACCATCCATCACTGATGAATAAACCCAGTGGATCTTTCCTACAATATCACATCTAGCACTACCAAGAGAAAACTGAGCTAATCTGAATAGTCTTGACTCCTTGTGATGAGCATACCCTTCTGAGGCCAGAATTAATGAGATGGGTGAAACGGGTTTCTTTTCTGGGCTTTAAATTTCACAAATGAATCTACTATGCTACCAGCACTGGGCTGGTGCTTCAGCAGAAGGAATTAAGAGTACTGGAGAGGATGCTTTAATTGTCTAATGTATACAGAGAGAAACTCTAGCCAGGAAAAATTGGGCAACACCAATTCCATGCTTAGGAAGAGCGCAAGACAATTAGCCCAAAGACTTTAACAGAAACAGGTACTAGTTCTCAGGTTGCTCTGAACAGCACCACCCTGGCTTCTAATGCCAAAAGAATGCTGAGATGTATTTCAGCTTTGCTGCAGGATGAGAAAGGGTATGCGTATTCCTTTTCTCTGTATTACAGGAGCCTGGTAAGAAGCACTATGCCATCCTATTAACCACAGATATTAGCATCCCAGTGCTGGTGCAATAAAAAGGAAAGACTCATACAAAGGCACACATCCTTGTTACTACTAGCTGGCCTTCTCCTCTGGGGCACCAGCAAGACTTCATAATCCCTGAAGACAAGTTTTCATGTTATGGGAGTAAGCTAACCATACTGGACAGCAAATCTAGGCACAGTCAGGTCTTGTACTCTATTAGCTAATTGCTGCCTTGACTTTTAAATGAAAATAGAGTATCTTTCCAATGGCCACATATACATCTGTGACCTCAGAACAAGATGCAGCAGCTGATAAGAGCATCTGTTACAAAGATAATAAAAAAAAACTGTCAGCAATAGGAACAGAGGATGCAGGAAAGGCACTGCATCTGAGGCAAACTTTGTCTTATTCTCCAATACAAGAGTCCCCTCTTAAGGTAGCCTCCAGACATATGAATAGGTTAGTCCTACTAGTCCCCTTCAGAGGAGCCAGCATCTACCTAGAAAGCCTCTAGTCTTACATGGTCAACCTTTTCCTCTGGGTCTTCATCCTAGAAGGATCAGGAGGGAAAAAGAGAAAAAAGAAGTTAAAAGGAAGAACCATGGAAGCCTGCACAAAGTATCTTAAAGATTGACATGAATGGCTGTCCTGCAGGACATACTTTGCAACCTTATTCACTTGAACAAAGTACAAAGTTGATCCCACCATTGTAAGATTTTATATCCACAGTCATTTATGCATAGTCTATTTGACTGCAATGGCAGGAAAGTCTGCCAGCAATCAGACCTTGAAAAGCATACTAAAGAAAAAAAAACAATCTACAAACGAGAGCAAGAAGAGAACAGACTTAGTTCCCTCTCCCTATAGCATACGAAAACCCAAATTATTCAGGTGTGTAGGATGCTAGAAAGATTTGTATGGATAGGCTCTGCAACCATGCCAGAGACCAGAAATGATGCTGGACCGGTCATACTAGGGGTTATATACTGTAGCAGGCTGCAGCCCTTTTTTCAGGAGCTACTGTTTCCCAAGGCAACCTCAGATCCTCCACTGGGAGCAGGAGCTGTAGCAATTAGCATAAGATAGGCATAGCTGACAACAATGTTAGCTTTAGTAGATGAACTTTAGCTAACCCTATAGTATAAGGGAGTAGCTTGGTTACGGGGTAGATGAGTAACTCAAGGAAAGCAGCCTGTTAATCACTGTGAAAGTTGCAAACTGGTTGAAAACCTTTCTGATGAGCAGACTGCCAGCACCAGCAGTAGTGATGACCAGTTGTTAGGCACCAAATGCAAGGAGGTGGCAATTAAGAACCCAGTAATCTCTGCACTGTCCTAGAAATGACAGTGTTCAGAATCACTCAGGGAGAGAATCTAGGGTATCCCATGACCCTGCACCAGGAATATGCACAGGATGGCTAGAAACACTACACTAGCCCACCTGACTTTTCTCCTGGACTGCATCATCTCTCCTGTGGAACAGGGAAGCCATGTGATTCATAAATGGCATATATCTCTGATTAAAGTGGTTTGGTATCTGAGTCCACTTAGTGTCTGTGCTGTCATCTCGTCTTATGGTCTTACCATGACAGGAGCAGAGGGAGGCTACATGCAGGTTAGGGCAGCGGGGGTAAAGAAGCGCCCAGATCAGTGAGCAGCGTAAATGAAATCAGATTTGCCCAAGTGGTACGATCTGTTGGAAGTGTGTATCTGTCAGCCAGGGACCCACTTGTTCCCACACCCGAGAGCAGAAAGGCTTCTGCAGGGCCCAACATGACCCAAGCTTCTATGGATGTACGGAGCCCAAGTGGTACAGGACTCGCAGTAGCACAGAAGGAAATCCAGCTGGACAACACATGTTGGAAAGCATTTAAATAACCACTTATTTGAGCAATCTTCCATGTGGATTTCACCCTCAGCAACTGATTTGCAGTTGTTTATTCACTTGGGTTAGATAACCAAGTCCTATTTAAACGATGCCTGGATGTCAGCCTAAAGAGTCACTGCCAGGAATGTTTGTAAGCTGGGTGGTAGAACTCCAAATAGCTGCTTTGCAAAATTCACCTGTGGGAACATCCCTCCAATATGCAGTGGAGGTGGCCCAAGCTTTTGCCTGTCTACATGAATCTATCCCAAATAAGGTATTTTTTACAGCACAGAAATGCTCACTTTTTATCACCCAAGGACCACAACTACATAGGCAAGCTTACAAATATCAGGTAGGGCAACAAGAGAAGAACATACCTTCAGAAGTGAAAGCACAGAGCCTTTCCCCAGGCTTTGGGGAAACATGGGGAAGAGAACCAGCAGGGAACTTGGATGATTTTGGGGCAAACTCTGATATAAAGTGAAAGTGATCCTGTCCTACCTGTGTGGAGATATTCTCAACATAGCCTGGAAAACCCTCATCCTTTAGGCTGACACATTGCCTATTAAAGTAGTCTCCACTCGAAGGATCTAGAAAGTGCTGCCAGAGAGACACCGACAACATCATATTGAGATTGTAAGAGGTAGAAACCTCTTGAACAAGGTCCCAACGGAATCCCGTCACTGTAGGATGAAGAGAAAACAGACTGTGGAAGCAGGATAACATTACAATATTTTTGCATACTGATTTCTTATGGAACAGCGAATAGTTCACTCTTGCTGAGAGGAGAAACAGAAAAGGGAAAATTTGCTGATATATTTTTAAAAAAGGTTTTTCCACTCAGCTTTCCAAATCAATCTCCTCAAGAGCCCCAAACCTGGCCAAACAGCTTCTTTTGGTGGATGTCATCAAGCCAGCGTTCAGGCTGTTGGATGCAGCGATGTTAGAGCCAGGAAAAAGGTTTGACTTTTATTCTATAAAAGCGTCCAGAAGTCCTGGTAGGATGGGAGAGCAAAGATCTTCAACGGATCTCATTATATGATCTGCCCCTCCCTTTATACACATAACATGACCAGCTTGAGTTTGTCCCATTTTGTCAGAAAGTTGATAGCATCAAGATGAGTAAAAAGTAACACATCAAGCCAGGGGATGGGAAAGGCCTCCCAAGGGAAAAATGGATACATTACCCCTCTGAAAATGAATGTTTGAAATGCGGAGTTCTGGCATGCAGCAAGCAGATTTATCTCTAGGAATTCCCATGTACGGCATATTCCCCTGGGTGCCCAAGAAGTGCCTGCCGATTTGCCAAGGAGCTCTAAAGGCCAGGAACACGCACAGCCATTGCTGCAGGAGGATGCTGACTGCACCAATTACAGCAAATAATCATGTTCCTTCTTGCCTCATGAAATAATACATAGCTGCAGTGTTGTTTGTTAGTACTTGTACTTCTGAAAAGGCAGGAATGCTCTGCATGTCAGATGACAGACTGTGAGCTTTGTGACCCTTAGTGAGCCCCTTGATGAGACAGAGGTCTAAATTTGAAGGTAATGCAGATACTTCCACGCAGGAATGGGAAGTATCAAATAGAGATTTGGGCAGAGGAATTAGATACTCCGCTGTAGTTAAGGAACTTATTGTGGGAGATATATACACACAACAGGCACTGAAAAGACACTAAGATATCATACTGCTTTCATAGAGCTTGGCGGAAGTATATTAGGCTACAAGGCACAAGAGATTGCAGTTGTGCCCTAGGGAAGGAGGTTTTAACAACACGTTTGTGAAAGAAGACACACAGTTGAGGAGACGTACCATTGTTTGGAGTCTCTTTCAGAAGACAGAGTCCAGGTCAAGGAGAGATCAGCAGTAATCTGGTAAGATCTATGCTCCAAGACAGATGATTTGCCTATTGACTTCAAAACAAAGATCTTTTTAATTATGTTAAATGAGTTGTTCACTCCTCAAAGTGAATTTCCTTGTAATAAGCCCAAATGTTGAAACATGGAGAGACAGGTACTTTTCGCTTCCTTCAAGCAAGCTGCTCTGACTGGAAAACACTTCCCGGATGGTTCTCAGTGTCATGAAAAGACCAGAACAATAGCACAAATGGTATGTTCATACCAGAAATCTGAGCTGGGTGGAAACTGGTGGATTGACAATGAATTAAAAAAAAAAAAAGTCAAGGTGAATCTTAAAACAGTTTTAAAACTCTGAGGAACTACTGAGGGCAGAATCACCATCCTGAATGTGAAACTGCACATGAAGGTGTGAATATGGCAAAGGTTTAAGACAAACCCCTTTGTCTTCAAAATCAGTAGTAAGAATAAAACCTCCTATGCTGCAATTAATTACATGGGGCCTTCTCCACTACTGCCAGTTCCAGAAAAAAGTAGGGGTTTTTATTTTGCGTTTCTTTTGGGAAGGTTCCTTGAAAAGGTTTCAAGATGACCAGATGGCTGAATGAGACATCCATTGTAACAGCTGATCCCACCACTTGGAGGCAAGCCAAGGCCAAGCTTCCAGAAAAGTAAAAGGTGATTGCCAATCTAGGGTGAAGGAAAAAACAATATCAGTTCTATTAAATGCTCACTTTGGTATCAGATATGATCGTGTATGAGAAGCCTCCAAATCTGGAGCAAAGGAAAAGGCTGAGATTATTTATAGTGGATTTTGTCTCTTCTCCAGTAGCTCCAAGGTTTTCAGTTAACAGCAACATTTAGCAACAAAGAACTGTCTGAAGGGAGACTATTGACACAAACGGTTCTTCCTGGTGGTTAAGATCCAGTAATAACATACTTGAATCTTGTAAGGCGTGGAAGGCCTCACCCTTCTGCTGCTGAAAAGCTCACTGCTTTCAAACAGAAGATTGTAACTATTTCTTAGTCCTCTCCAGGGGTGCCCAAGGACTTTATGATCTCTTCCCAGCTATTATAATGGCTATGATGCGAGACACACCAAGTACAACTGCAGTAAGTTACAGTCAGTCAGCTGTACCCCTACATCACGCCCTGGTCTCTTTCTAACCAGGGAATCAGTCCATGAACTAGGACGGCCAGTTCCAGTAAGAGAACAATCTGATAGTAAGCCACCCTAATCTGGAGGCTAACCAACGATTACACCCACTTAAACCACCAGCTGGTTTCTTTAAGACTTTCTCTACCTATGAGGCCCACAGTTATTTTGATTTCTTAAATTACGCCTTCCGCAAACTCCCTCATGGAATCCTTCCTGAACTCCTATAGTATACCCGGGGAGGGGAGAACGCATAGGTGGGAGATGATTCCCCGCTATGCCTATCAAGAGAAGAGAGCATACTTTCTCCAGAAAAAAAGCCTGTTCTATGAGGTGTTATTGTAAGCTAAGCCATAACAGTGTATTTTCAACAGCACTGCAGGGACTCCAAGGAAATATCCCTCCACAAAACCATTTTGGCGCAGATGGCTGGGACACAACCACTCAGTGCAACAGGAGAGTTTTGTCACGGCACAGAGGACCAGGGAGTAGCCACTCCCAAGACAGAAGGTCCCAGGGCTCTGAGCACAGTAGCTTGAAGCACAGTTGGTGCCAGAGTGGCCAGCAGGGCAAAGTGGGTTTGCAGTTTAAAGAAGCCAAGAATATGGTATGCTGGAGACCACGGCTGGCATTGCAAAAAGCTAAGTATCATCTCATTTGAACAAATATCACTGTCAATGAGGTGGAAGTCTGATGACCCTTTTGTCCATCTGAAGGTGTCAGGGAGCAAAATCTGTATGTCATTTCTTGACGGGTGCTCCTTCCAGCAGGAGATGCCTGTGGAGAAGCCATGCTAACATCAGAGAGCAAACTTCCAGGTAGAATTTGAGCATTCTGCAGCACTAAGCAAGAAAGTGAATCGGAAGGGTTCAGATCTCATCTTTCTGGGTATTAGAAGATGTTGCCTCACTCTCCTGTGAAAGAGGGGTTCCAGACCATCTTCTGCTTTTTGAAGATGTACTGACAGAACAGAGTCTGAACAAAAGTTTTTCTCCAAAGCCAAGTGGGAACCAAGTTTGCATATTATTACCCACAAGACAAAGTCTCAGATACTGCAAAGCTGGCTTATAGCATGACCTTTGTAGCCTGTGCATGGAGGAAAGGAAAAAGAGTGTCACTATACAAACTTGATAGTGACATCTCAGATACTGTACTCTGGCTCTAGCAAAAGCAAAGTGCAAAAGTAAGGCATCTGCTTACCTGTATTCTGTCTTGCTACCATAGATGGTGGCGAAACTGGTCACAAAACTATGTGCCTGCTTATATTTTAATTCCCATGGAAGATATGCATGTACAGGAGGGAGAGGCCCCAAGTCCTGTTTGATGCTACTCTCCATACCTCACACGTGAGAAACTGTAGCCCCAGATATAACCCTGTGTGGAAACTACACATCATGCAGAGGGCAACACCAGGAAAGGGACAGGGCAGTCACATGGGTCCCAACTCTAAGGACGAACTTCAATGGACAGAGCACACCATGCGGGAAAGAATCTCAGAAGAAACGAAGAATCCTCCACTGGAGACACCAGCAGGATTACAGACAGGTTCTCCTGACAGGACACCCACCTCTCCCAGAGAAGCAGACGGGGAATTCTTCCTGCTGAGATTTTCATCTGTAAAGAAGTCCTGGCGTGCTCGACGGCCCATCTTTAGTACCTGTAGTGCAGGGGGAAACGCGAAGGAGCAGAGGGCACACAGTTACTGACAAAAGCTGCTTCAGAGCAGGGGGGGAAATGCAAGCAACAGCTCTGCAGTTACGCTATGCCCTGCAATGAGACACGTTCCCCTAAAGAGTGCAAAAGCATTACCAGCTGCAGGTGTTAACCCTGCAGCCGCCTCCCAGCCCGCGGCCGGCGCGTGGGTCACGCTCCTCGATCTCACCCGCGGGCTGCTCAGCCCTTCCTGCTGCACGGTGTCCCACAGAAACCTGACCCCGCGGCGGTACCCACGGAAAGCCCGGGCAGGCCTCCCGGGGGACGGACGACACCATTTCCCCGCCTCCGCCGTCGTGCGGTGGGGGCTGCCGTCCCCGAGCCCAGCCCCGAGGCTGCCCCGGCCGCGCTCGTCCCGCTCGCGTGCGAACGGACCGCCGTTAGAGACGCCGGAGCCCCTGCTCAGAGAGACTGGGGCCCGCCCCGGCCCCGGCCCCGGCCCCGGGGCGGCCGCTCGCGCCCCGCGACCGCTAACGGCCAGCTCGCGCCGCGGGCAGCACAGCGGCCTCGCCGCGGCCCGGGCCCGCTCACCCCGGCGGCGCCCCCCCGCCGCGGTGCCTCCGCTCGCTCCGGCTCAGCCTCCATCCGCCGCCGCCGCCGCCGGTGCTTCCGGCAGACAGCCCGCCCCCGCGGCCGCGGCAACCGCCGCCCGCCGCCCGCAGGGGCCGCGCCGCGCCGCTGACCCCTACCGCCCCGCGGGCCTGGCCTGCGGCGCGTCCGGCCCTCTTGTCACTGCGTCCGCCCCGGGTGCCATCCCCACGGAGCCCGGCCTGCCCCCGTGGGGGCCCCACGGCCCCTGAGCGCCCGACCTCTCCCCTGCCCGGCCCCTTCCCCTTCCAGCCCCGCTCACCCCCAGCCCCTCCGGGACATCCTGCTCCCAGGGGCCTGTTCCTGGAGCCAGGGGCAGCCGGGGCGCCACGCACCTCATAAAGACTGGCTCAACGCAGACTGGGTATTCCTGCCAAACAGCCGGCAATGAATTACAACGCTGGGTACTCCTGGTAGCCATATAAATATCCAGCCCCGTTAGCAATCTTAAAATCTTGGCCTGACTAACAGTGACTGAGGTGCTACAATTTCTCAGCACAATACGTCATGCGAGTACTCTTTTATCAGTTCTTAATTTCACATGCAGTAGGGGCAGGTTAAAAACAGCCTGCCACTCTGTCTTCTCCAGCTCTTTACTGTATACACTTTTTAAGTTCCCACTAAGGCAGATAATCCCAGCCTTGTAGATCTGTCTCCTCATAGAGGGTTTTGCCAAGTCTCCTGATCGCTTCTGATGCTCTTCCCAATTCTCTCTATAACACTGCTTTCCAGACGGGGCAGCTGGTCCCCAGAGCGCTCGGTGGAGGCAGTCCCAAGGATTGAATATACGCGCAACGATCATTACACACATGCCTCTTAAGCATAAGTTGTGCAGACATTTCCACTGAGCTGCATAAAACTACCCCGGGTCCCTTTCTTGGCTGGGCAGATGTATAGATTAATTGTAAATAGATCTGGTTTTAGCTCCACATGTTAAATAAACATTCAGTTCTCCAGGGCTTTGTCCATTTGCTTGTGTTTTTCTGGTACCTCTGACATTCCTCACAATCTTCACCCATCCTCATTAGCCTAAATAATTGTCATCCATTTATTCTGCTGCTACAATCAAGAACTGTACCACACCTCGAACTACACTGTTAACACTTTGCCATGATGAAAATTGACTGTGTAACCCTAAAGTTTTAAGCCTTCCAGGAATACCTTTTACTAAAGGCACCAGATCTCACTCCGTACCTGCTTAGCTCTGGTAGAAGCTCATGGTCTGCCTGAAGAACTTTAAGAAGTCTAAATAAATTGTGTCAAATAATTCTCCTTTTTTCCATTCCTTACTGACATTTTCAAGTAGTTGTGCTGTGACTGTGATGATCTAAGGATTAAGTGAAATAAGATTTGTGGGCAGAGGTAATAACTTTTTATTAGACCAACTGATACAGCTGGAAAAAAACATACAAGAAGTATTTCTGTGCCTGAAAGCTTGTCTGTTTTTTCCAGCTATATCAATTGGTCTAATAAAAGATATTATCTCCCTTTACAAACCTTGACATGTTCAAGGAATTCAGTAAGTGAGACGTGATTTTCCTTTTTTGAAGCCAGGCTGGTTAGGTTCTATGAAATTATGATCTTCCAGATACTTTGCTCTTTTAACTACAGATTCAAGTATTCATGCGATAGAGAGGGCAGTCTTCACATAGCCGCCTGCTTCACCACCAGGGCCATGGGAATATGGCCCTGCATTTCCCACTTCCCATCCACTCCTCAGAAAAGCTGCTGCAACAGTGCAGCTACGCAGGTAACAGGAGACGGAGGGGATTGTAGCCCCCAGGTTGCAGTAGCTACTGCAGGATGTCCGAGTACAAGCGTACACTTACAGCTGACCTTCTTGATCAGAGAAAGAGCATCCTAAGGGGAGCATGATAGCGTCCAGAGCAACATCCTGGGGCGGGGATCCTCGGGTAGGAGTGCATTGCCAGCTGTGGCCCTGAAAAGGTAGCTGGCAGGGTAGGAACAGTACGGGGGTGCCACCCTGGATGGACAGATCATGAAGCAGCAGGACCCATGGGTTCACTCATCTGGAACCGACCCGCCCAAGCCCCTCCTCATGATTCCCCCAGGTCCCCATCCCAGACACCACCCCACTAGCACATCCCCGCTCCCCCCAAGACACGGTGTGCTGCTTGCTGCCCACCCCAGTGGCAAGAGTCTCAGGCCAATTGAAGGAGGGTGGGGCCCACATGTGGGAAAGAAGCACTTGGGGAATCGAGCCTTGCCTCAGAACTTTGACTTCTGACTTCAGAGATTCTCGATGAGAGAGAAGAGCAGACGTGCAGAAAGAATGAAACCTAAAATCTGTCCTGCCTTGAGTCCCTCTGGACTCCTCCACTCATCGGAACAGGGTTTGTCACCCACCCTGACACATTTTTGCCTGCTTGGGGAGGGCAACAGGGGAGAAAGAGTTTTCATCCATCGTTTCATGTTGTGGCTAAAATGGATCTTGCTTGCTTTAAACATTGGGGTCACCTTTTCTGAACAGCTTAATTCTCCTCTGCCCTACTGGTGACACCGCAGGCAGCATTTGATCCTGGGCCTAGAGCTGCCCCACTCAACCAAGAAGGAGACAGGTTACAGGACAAACGTCTGGTGCTGCTGTGGCTGTCTAAAGGCATTTTCTGTGCTTGTTTCCTGTCCAGTTCAGGTCTGTGGTGCCAGGGTTTCTCTTTCCCAGTGTATGGTTTCAGGTGTATTCTCAGCTCTCAGTCTGCCTTACTTGTTCAGTTTTGTCCTCACTATAAATCACACTGCTGCCACCCCCTCTCATCTGAACAGCAAGTAAGAACTACGCAAGCATTCCTTTCATGGACAAGTTCTCACACCTAAGCATGGACTCTCTCCATCTAGTTTCAACCCAAACCCGAACAAGCAGAGTAGGACTAACAGAGTCCCCCACTAGTGCTGTTTGCTGTTGATTACTCCTTGATCGGACCTATGAATAGAACTTGTGTCTGGTCCTCCTTCTACCCAAGAGAAAGCCGGGAGAGTCTGGGAAAGCAATCACACTTGAGCACTCCCACATGCTTCTGGTCCTAGACCACCTTTAGAGTGAGGGCACACGTGTAGTTAAAGCTACGGCTATGGTGGAAAGCCCACATGGTAGCACTACTGTGGGAGAGAACAATGACCACCTTATTCAGAGCGGTCAAAGGTTTTGTTAAGCGGCTCTCTGGCAGCAGCAGGATTTATGGGATGCAGGGCAATTCCAGTAGCAACCAGTGACACAGCGCTGTACCTTTCTTCCTCACCCAGTCCTCACGTCAGGCGGCCAGCCAGACTCATGATTTCAACATGGGCCAATTTTTTGAAAACCTTAAGCTTCCACTGGGAAGCAAAGCACTCGGCAAAGACTGCTACTGTAGCCTGCTCTGCACTAGCAGCACACTGGCAGCTCCGAGCACCACAGTTTGATTTTTCTGCAATTTTTTTCTCCGCGCACCTCAAAGTATTTTCCCCATGTCTAAGGGTTTTTGGAGGAGGGAAACAACTGCAAATATTCTGTTATTTGTGCAGGTTCCAGGACAAAAATATCCTAACAGTTGCAAAGCTTCAAACGAGGTTCCTCCCTCTGGAAGGTGGAAGGGGCTTTGATAGGCAGAAAGGGCCCACACATTTGCCTGTCTTGATCTCCATGAGAACAGATGCTGTTCAGGTTACATCAGCCCCAGCTTAGACTGTCAAACCCTGGTCAGGGTTGCCAAGTGTGAAATATTTCCTACGATACTCACACGTTCAGTAGCCCTATCGGGCTCTCCCTCAGCCCAGCTGGGTTCCAGCATGTCCAAGACGTGCAACCTGTTAGTGACTGCTGCTCGCAGCCACCAGCAGCGGTTACAGCGCACGTCAGACCACAGAGCTTCCCACCTCTTCTCAACCCAGAGAGAGCAACACCCAGAGCAGAAAGTGAGTGGCCCAATACTGGAACTGGCACCACACCTACATCCTTCTTCTCTGCTATTATTTCCAAGTGGTAAGTCCCCACTGTCAACTCGTAACAGAAAAGTCTGCTCTTGGCCATTAACAACATAACCTTACATTTTGTACTATTGCATTTCATCCCATTTCTACTGTCTCAGCCATCAAAATTGCCTACCCCCTCCTATGGGATATCCCAGTCCTCCCCTGTATTGACAATGCCTCCCAACTTTGGATAAGCAGCCAATTTCATTAGCACATCCACTTCAGCGTGCCAAGATCATTAATTAAAACTGGGCCCGGGACCAGCCACTGGGGAACTCCTCTAGTAATCTCTTATAATTCTTGCACTTATCTCCATCTTAACTAATAACTCACCATGTGGCACTGTAGCAAATGGATTACCAAAGTCCAAAGCAATCAGTTCTACCGCATTTAGTGTGACCTCCAACCTAACACGGGGTAGAGGAGGTCCCAGGGTGGAAAAGCATCCAGAATTCATTTCAGAAGTGCCTAGGGAGCTCTAGAAACATCCATCCCAATCTACATAAAAATATTCCATGGATAGTTAACAGCAACGCTCAGACTTTGCACCTTACTCCAAGTAGTGATTCGCCTGATATCATCTTAGAGCCACTAGATCTTGTTACATCTTTGTCTGCTCCATCAAGGAACTCAAATTCCTCTTCCCCAAGCAAAGCACACACAAACTGTGAGCAGCTCACCATTCAGTCTCCTCAGAGAGAGGGAGCTGCAGGGAGCTGCAGGAACTGGCTCACCGGGCATCCAGCACCCCCAGCTGCCCCATGGATTTCCCCTGAACCTCTTCCACACTCTGTGTCTTCGGTGAGCTGCTGGCCTCTGAGCTGGCAGTGCTCTCCCAGCCCCAGACCCCCAAACATGCAGGTGAGGGAAGGCTCCCCGCAGCTGTGCCCGGTGTTTCCAGCCACGGATCAGCTGCGCTGCTGCCAGATACCACCCCCTCCAGGCGCTGGGGCCACATGCCCCCGGGGCCCACCTCTCCCAGAGCACGAAGCCCCCAGGACTTGCTTCCGCAGAGAGCTCTGCCCAGCTCCCATCTCACCCACAGCCCTGCAGCAGCTGTCCCTGCCGCATCTTCCCAACGGCACAGCCAGGCCGCCGGCTTCTTCGGCAGAGCAGCCACTGCTGCGAGCGGCTGCGCTGGATCAGGAAGGCACGAAGCCACCATCCTGCCCCAGACCTCCAGGCGCCTGGCCAGGCCAGGGGTGTTCGGCTCCCCCTCTGCGGGCCCCCAGGAGAAGGGCTGGGTGGTGCGGTGGGGAGCCCCTGCGTAGCTAGGGCAGGGTCCAGGTGAGGGAAAGAGAAGGGTGCTCACTTCAGGGGCTGGGAGCCCCTGGGCTTCAGAGGAGCAGGCACAGGCCCAGCCCGGGGCAGGGAGGAGGGAGGCTGGTGTGGCAGGTGGCCATGGTCAGGGCATGCCCCAGGAGAGGAGCCCGCACAGGCCCAGGTCATGGATCCCAATCTCAAGTGCGGCCGCTGTTTTGTCTCCCTCGTGTGGCCCTGGCCCCCTTCGAGGGCAGCGGGTGCCCAAAGCAGCCCCTTCCCCTCAGCAAGGGCTGCGGCAGCAGGGGAGTCCTCTGCGCTCCAGCGGCCGCCTGCCTTCAGGGCCGCAGGGCTTCACCCTGCCTGCCCGCTACCTTCCCCCGGCCCCTGGGACCTCGCAGAGCCCGCCAGCCCCGCCGCCAGCCTGGGCCCCGCCGGGGCCCCCGCAGACCCTCGCCCGCAGTGCGGTGCCCGGCCCCCGCCGGCCGCCCGGCCCCTCCCTGCCTCCCTCCCTCGGAAAGAAACCACATCAGGAAAGTATTCGGGGTATTTTTAGCCGCTTTTATTGCGATTTCGCAGCTGGAAACGGGAAGGGCCTCCCCGCGCCGCCCGCCAGCGCGCGGCGGACCACCGCGAAGGGCCCGGCTGCCGCCGCCGCCGCCGCCGCCGCCCCGCGCCCGCCGCTGCCCGGACGGCGCCAGCAGGGGGCGCCCGCGCGCCGCCGCGGCGGCGGTGCGGCGGCCACGTCGGAGGGCGCGCGGGGCCGCCTCGCCGCGGAGGGGCCCGGCTCCGGGGCGCGAGGGGCCCGGCTCCGGGGCGCGATGGGCCCGGCGCCGCCGGCCGCGCGGGGGGCGGCGGCGGGGCCCGGCGGGGGGGGGCGGCGGCGGCGGAGGGCGGGCGGGCGGCGGTGGCTGCGCGGCTGCTGAAGCCATTAGCGCGGTGCTGCGGGCGAAGGCCGGGCTTGGAGCTCCCTCCCCCGCCCGAGCCCCGTCCCGGGGACGTCATGGGAGGGAGGTATAAAATTTCAGCGGCGAGGCCGAGGGAGAGGCAGTGTCCGCGGGAGGGGCGGCGCGGTGCGGTGCGGTGCGGTGCGGTGCGGTGCGGTGCGGTGCGCGGCCGGGGCACGGCGGACAGCGGAGCCCGTGGGGGCGGCGGGCGGCCCGGCGGCGCTGCTCCCGGCTGGGCTGGGAGCGCCGCGGTGCCGCGCTCCCGGGGGTCGGGCACCGGGCGATGTAGGGCGCGGGGCCCGGCGGGGGCATGAATGGTGCAGCGAGAGGGGCGGGCGCCGCGCTCCCCCCGCGGCGGCGGGGCGGCGCGGGCCGCTGACACGTGCGGCGGCGCGGCGCGGCGGGGCGCCCCCGGCTCCGCGGGACGCGGGGCGGCGCATGGGGAAGGAGCCCGGCGCGGCGAGGCACGGCGCCTGCCGCTTCTCCTTGCGGAGCGCTGCCAGCTCTTCCTGGAAGTCCTGAGTCGCGCACGGCGCAGTGAGTTCATGCACCTCCTCGCCAAGCCTCAGCCTGCGGGATCTGGGGAGGCTGCCGCCAGCACACCGCCCGGTCCCCCGCGCCCGCTCGCCACCGCCCGGGGGTCTCTCCCGGGGGTCCCCGCCGCCGCCCCCTCTCACATGAAGATGTACGTGCAAAGGGCTCTGGTGCTGCTCTCTCTGCTGAGCTTCGCCACCGTGAGCCTCTCGCTGTCCTCCTGCACCACCTTGGACCTGGACCACATCAAGAAGAAGAGGGTGGAAGCCATCCGGGGGCAGATCCTGAGCAAGCTGCGGCTCACCAGCCCCCCGGAGACCGTGGGGCCGGCCCATGTGCCCTACCAGATCCTGGCCCTCTATAACAGCACCCGGGAGCTGCTGGAGGAGATGGAGGAGGAGAAGGAGGAGAGCTGCTCTCAGGACAACACCGAGTCCGAATACTATGCCAAAGAGATCCATAAATTTGACATGATCCAGGGCCTCCCCGAGCACAGTAAGTGCTGGGCTCCCCCCGTGCCGGCCGGGGTGCCGCGCCCGCGGGGCAGGCTGCCCGGGATCCCGGGCGCGGAGGAGGGGCGGCCCGCCGGGGCCGAGGGGCGCCGGGCCCCCGCGGGAGGGGCCGCTTTCCCGGCGGGGCGGGAGCGCGGAGGCGGCAGGGGGTCGCCGCGGCGTGGGACGCGTCTCCGCCTGCCTGCGCGCTCGGGTGCGGAGGCGAGCGTGGGCGGGGGGCGCACGCCGCTGTCCCGGGGCCGGGGCGGGGGGAGCCACGGGGCCGTGAGCGCTCGGGGCACCGACAGGACGGCGCGGGGCCTGGCGGCGAGCGGCCCCGCCGCAGGTGGAGGAGGTGGGCGCTGGCAGCGGCGGCGGTGGGTTGCGGGGTCTGGGAGCAGCATCGGCACAGGCCCCAGCCGGGAGCAGCGAGCTAAGCCCGTGTTTAGAGCCCTGACATCTGGGGGAAGGCGGGGAGGGGAGGAGAGAGGGGAAGACGTGAGGTGGGAAGGCAGCAGGAGAGGAGGCAACTTGGGTCTCGGGGTGAATGCTGCGCACTGGGCTAGGAGAAGGCACAGGTCTCGTGTTTGGGTCACGAGCAGGTAGATGGACTCCTCCCTGCTGAAGCTCCAGCGCCTGCCGCAGAGATACAGGCAACCTGTTTGGTCTGTGCAGCACCCGCACTGGCTGTAGAGGCGGAGAGATACTTGCTGAAGAGACAGACTGCTGCCGGGAGGACACTGTCGAGGGTGTTACTCGGGTAGTGTGAGGGTTCAGAGAGCGGGTAGAAGATAACAGGGATGCTGAGCAGGTGCAAAGCAGACAGTGATGCGAAGGAGACCCCCAAGGGAACATAGGCATTGAGGAAACATGACAGATGTTGAGCAGGTGCGGAGCAGATGATGAGCAGACCCAGATGCGGACGCTAAACAGATTCAGGTGCAGAAGCTGAGCAGATGCAGATGCAAAGACAGAGACTGAGCAGACATGAACCCCAAGCAGTTTGCAGATGCTGAGCACATGTAGGCACAAGCAATCCTTTCGGTTTGTGCTTAGGATTCCTTAGGATTGGAGGATGTTGGTGGGCATGCAGTCATACCACCATCCAGGGCGTCCTCCTGTGATGTAGTGCAGTCTTGGGGACACAATTTGAATGCCAACAGTTCTGGGGAGGAGCTGTGACTTGGTGCAGGCAGCCTCAGAATGCAGTTACTCTGCCAGGTTTATGTTAATCTTGACATATGATGAGCTGGAATAAGAGCTACAATGTGGTAATGCAACAAATTTCACTTAATCTCTAGCAGACTGCACTCCATATGGTTATATGATTAGCTCTTAGCTCGGGAGACACCAAGACTCGAGGAACAGAAAGTGCACAGGGTATAGCAGCTTACCCGTATTTCAACATTTTTGACCTACTGAAGTGTCGTTTGTGAAATTCTAAAAATATATGGGGAAACCAAGTGTCTGTGCAAAATAGTACAGCCACACTATGAACCGGTGTGTTTTGGGGAAGGAAACTGGTAAAGCACAACAGCGGGAAATGAAGTCAGAGGAGTGGATTTGGATAAAGTAGAGGGGAAAGAGGAATGAAGACATGTGGTGCATGAGAAGGAGCAGTGAGGAGGGACTGTGGGTTGGGGAAAATTCCCATGGAAGTGAATGAACCTGTCCCCATGTCCCCCTGTAGGACACTGGGACAAGGTGCTGAGCAGTGGGTTCAAAAGACCAAGTAGTGCTGAGACTGAATTCCTGGGAGTAGGCAGTGTAGATGCCACCACCCAGAGAAAGAGGGAACTTTGGAATTGGGTCACACTGGGAGAGACTAGCTCCAGATAGGCTGTGGTGTCAAGAGACACACTCCTTCTGAAACCTGGGGAGTTTCATCGCTTACACCATGGCTGAATTTGGCCCTGTGTCTTCAGAAGTGGCTGATGTTCAACTTTCCCATGACTCTGTCACTGTGCCAGGTGGTGATCTCAGAGCACGCTCTGAGCCAAAGCCAGTCTCCTTTGGGGGGGGGAAGGGGAGGACTGCTCCATTGAGGGAACTGTGAGGATGATACAGACAAGTCTGAAATGTGTGCGCACGCACACAAACTGTTCTAGCTCCAAACTATTAGTCAAGCAGTTCGTTGGCTCAGAGAGCTCATCCTTCTCAAAGACTTAAGGCCCAAAAGTGAGGAGAGCTGAGGAGCAAAAATAGCAGCAGGGAGAGCCCCATCCTTCTAGGAAGGAAGGATATTCAGGACCAGGTTCCCCATCCCTACCCCGAGTTGTCTGGTGACTCACGGAATGGTCTTTCTGCTGTGCCTCTCAGGCACATTGCCTGAATTATAAGGAACGGACTTTCAGAGGGTAACTCGCTCTTGACCAGCCATTCACTTCAGGGATCTCCTAAAACTCATGGGGGTTCAGACCCCCTTAAGCACTGACTTAGTTAGATTCAAGCTCAGAGCGCATCTGCAATGGTCTCGCAAATGGCTTTGCTTACCTTCCTGAGGAAAAACAGATGCCATTTTCCAAGCCAGCTTGAGAGATAAGGCAATTAAAGCCATGGGTCTCTGGGGCCAAGCATCTCTTCCCTCCAAACCTGCCACCTGCAGAGTTCCAGAAGGATCAATTTTTTCCTCCAAAGTTATGCAGCTTTGGCATGAAACACCTTGAAGTACCAGTGGTATAAGATGGAGTGAGGCAATACCTGCTCACAGACAGCCTGCCCTTCCTTGACATCAAACTCTAACTGCACAGCCATCAGCCTTCTTGGGGGTTGCCAGAAACAGCAGCTGTGTAGGACTGGCGGCACGTGGAGAACCTGCACCTTGCTGAGAGCAGTGGCAGGAAGAAGGAAGCTCCCAAAAGAACCTGCTCCCTGTATCACATTGTCCACGCTAAGAGGCTACTGGTCTCGTTGTTTGTGCGGTCAACAGCTCTGGGCTGTCTGGGCTCCACAGTAATAGCAGGGTCTGATCGTGAGGATACATCCTCTTGTGTCAGACTTAGACTGGCAAGGGTGCACAGAGTGTCACAGATTCCCTGTCTGCAGGCTTGGTTACAGCCACTGAGTGTTGTGGACTGGAACAGCTTGCAGGAATATTGCTTCCAGGCTTTGTTCTGTGCTGGTAGGTGGACACGTCTGGATTCCAGTGTGATTAACACACCTGAGCTGGGACTGGACCAAGTTCCCTGAAAAATCACCTTGCCTCCTTTGCCTGTGACCTGTTGCAAAAAGTACTTTACCCCAAAGCAGTCAGCTTCCTGGGAGTGAGACCTGTGCCCTGGACACCCTGCTATGAGAAGCAGGCTCCAACCTCACAGTGTTCAGAGTGAAACACAGAATGCAGCTCCATCTCCCCATCACAGAGGGCTTGTTCCCAGGGTACGAAGGGAACACGAAACTTCTTCTTAGGTAAGATAGCTATTACTATTTCCACTAGGAACGTCTCCCAAGACACCAGCACCTTGCTGGTGAAGTAAGTAGGTAGAAGGCAATGTGAGGACAGCAGGCGAAATACAGCAGATACAGTAATCTCTTACCAGCACGGCTGCCTAATTTAGCCAAAAATCTTAAGGAGATGATAATAAATTATTTTGTCTCTCATCTGCACTGTGCTATAGGACCAGATGCACAGTCTCTAAATAGATTGTCAGATAAAGCACTACTGTTGGAAACAGATACTGGGCTAGACTGACCACTGGTCTGATCTAGAAAGGCATTTCTGGCAATTACTGGGACACCCCTCACGGACAGGCAGTCAGGTCTGAAATGGAAGGGCAGGCTGTTAACAGCACTATTAATAGGGCTAGGAGTGCAAACAGCTTAAGGGGTTATTAAAACACAGTATCTGCCTAGGTCTAAGACACAGAACAGTTATCAGTGTTAGACTTCAGCCAGGAAGACGCCTTTGGGCATTTAATGAGATCAGAGCTTGGCTTTTCTGTGGCATAAAGCCTAGAACTGGTCACAGTGGTGGAGTCCCCACAGTGAGTATCCTCATGTGGCTCGGTGTACTCTTTGCACTGCAGGGTTGTTGGGCTGAGCATACCAGCTCATGGCTGCAGTGGGGTCTGGTCTCTGGGATTGCCAAACATCCATCTCTTCAATACAGCCAGAGACTTTCCTGTATGGCAAAGCTGTTCCATTCAGTAGTACAAATGACAAAAACCCCCTCCAATTAAAGCCCAGTGTGAGCATCTGGTCATTAGCTTATTGAGTAAAACTTCAGCACCCTAAGAACACATCCTTGTAAACTGGCAGGCTCCTGCTTGCTGAATCTGGGTGTAGCACAACAGGAAGACCTTCATCTTCATGGAGATGACTCTGGAAGTACATCGGTGTTACTCAAAGAAGAATTTGGCATGGGAGGTGAACCTCTGTGCTCAGGCGCCATTTCACCCTAGCTCATCTTCGGAAGCTGTTTCCCTGGGGAGACAGTGGTGGTGTGAAGAGGGGGGCTGACTCCAGGAATCTAACTTGAAGGTTGCTTCAACTAGGGCTTCTAGCCTGTTTGTCATAGGCTGGAACTGTGGCAGGGACAGTTCTTTGTTTCTTTGTTTCTTTTTTTTGTTTAAAACCAACTTAAATATCAGCTGACATAAGAGCCCTGTGTTGCACTGGACAACAGTCAAGAGGTCATATGAGAGGCTCTATAGGGCTGCAAACAAACCTGCATGTGGGCGTAGAGCGGGAGCTGCTGTGTCTTGTCTGCAGGAAGCCTTAATGATGCTAGAGCCTTGAAGGCTAGAGCCTCGAAGGCTAACAGAGGTCAATAGGAGAGGAACAACAGCAACTACAAAGACTTTTCCATGGGACCAAAATGGTCCCAATGAAGAGAGGCTTGTTTTCTCTTGAGGACATTGTTTTGGACCTCATAGCTTTTACGTACTCTCTTTTGGGGTATCAGTGAAATGGATTTTTCTGTTCAGCAGGCACACATCGAGGCAGAGAATCGCTGTGTTATTTCTTGCCCATGTGTCTGATCTCCACAGGCCTCTCAGCCCTATTACTGTGTCCTTGAAGAACTCTGTAGCTAGTACTATTCATTAATTCCTTCTCCAGGTCATGAATGAGAACTGATCTTAAAACCCAGTTCTTTCAGTACACACTGAATAGTCACTGCCCCAAAAAGTCTTCCATGCCTCATGCTTTGTGGACACTTGACTGGCTTTCATTCTAGGAGACAATGTCAAGGTTTGTAAAACTAAGATTCAACGGCAATGCGATCACCTCGTATATGGCTTCATGTCTCTAGCATGAGCCGAGTCATACCATCATCACTCTTGGGAATGGGCCCCACTAGCTGCAAATGAGGTTGCCCCATTGCCTTGGCTGAGGTTGTCATTTTGGATGCAGCAGACTCATGAGCATTAGCAACATTTGATGAGCAGAGTTAGATAATATTAAAAATACTGTGGTTGATCTCTACTGATTCTCTGGCTTGTAGCATTGAAATAATGGTGGCAGTATTGGGAAGATCTTGCAAAATGTTGCAATGTAGATCAATTTTGAGTGAATTCCTCATGTGTTATCTTCAGCTAGACAACCATGCTTCACAGGTGGCAAGATGTTTGAATGACAGGCCTCTGCTAGAAAGCTTTCTCAAACAATATTTATTTGAGATACCGCCCCTCTGACCTGTGGTTCTCAGTCTTTCCATCTTTCTTTCTCCTAGATGAGTTGGGCATTTGTCCAAAAGGTGTCACCTCCAACGTGTTCCGCTTTAATGTGTCCTCGGCAGAGAAGAACAGCACCAACTTGTTCCGGGCCGAGTTTCGGGTGCTGCGTGTGCCCAACCCAAGCTCCAAACGCAGCGAGCAGCGCATTGAGCTCTTCCAGGTGAGTATCCTTCTCACCTTCCCCTGTGCCTGAGCCCAGAATAGCTTGACTCCTTAATGGTTGCCTCAACTGATATGTGCAGGGCCACAGAAGAGAGAGAGAAGAAATCCCATGCTGTACCCCAGGCTTCTTCCAGCATATGCAATGACACAGTCACCTTTCTTTCCTTTTACAGTGTGGTGCTGTTCTTCCCCCACTCACATTGGCTGGCGGCTCTGGGCACCCTGGCATGGTGCCCACTGCAGCTCTTGCTGCACTGAGAAGGGGGTTGGAAGGGGACCCTCTCACCAGTGGAGCAGCCCTGACCCTTCTGTCACATCTGCATGCCTAGGTCCCTTGGCAGTTTTGTTCCTCTGACTGTCGCAGTACAGTTGGTGCTAATCCAATGGGTGGAGCTCTCTGTCTTGTCACTGATTTACTGGAAAAATAATGCTTGCTTTCAGTGTTCCCTTCAGCAGCAGCTCCTCAGGGGCACAATTCATGACACCATTAATTCAGGTACTTATCTGGAGTTTGGTTTGAACCCATGGACTCCCCTGGCAGAACTGTTTCAGGTTGGAGGTGGTCTTAGGCTGGGCTGGACCACCCAGCTAATGATACAGTTTAGCATCCAGGCGGCACATTCCCACAGGCTGGTGTCTGCCCACTTTGCAATAAGAGTGCAGCTAAAATTGCCCTGTGGCTGCTAGCTCATGAGGACTTCCTGAAATTCAGCTTCAAAAGTCAGAGCAGTTCACCAGGTGACACAACTGACAAGGAGGCAATCCCAGAGCTTCTCCATAGATTCAGTGCTCTGTGGAGTGAACCTGGGGTCCTGCAGGAAGGAACACCTTGCACAGGCTGTGGCTGTTTGTCTGGAAGCGGGAAGAGATGTCAGACCAGGGGGAGAGGCCTCCAAACCTGATCAGCTCTGTTGTGTTTTGATAGAAGTTGAAGAGTGTAGGACAGCTGAAAACGCCACAGTGTAGGACTCGATAGGCTTGCTGGGCCAGGGACCTGTGGCAAGATGCTCTATTGCCCACTGCTGGTTCTACTCTGAAATCCAGACCCACATCCCACAGGTGTATACAGAAACAAAACCACCCATTAGATCAATTGCTGTGTGCTTCTGCCTCTGGATATGTGCCCTGAAACAAGGATGAATTGAGAGAGGTGGGCTGCTTAGGACACAGAAATAAGCATTGTGTAGATCTCTGGAGTTCAGGTTGGTTGTGAAGCATGTCCTTCTCACCTGTGCCAGGGTATTCCTAGTGTCTCACTTGCCGGGACCAACCTTCTGAATTAGTTTTTAGCAAGCTGTGGAAGAAAAAAGACCCAAGGCTATCCCTTCCTTATGCGTGGCACTGGCTGATTCTCTCTACCACTCCTTCTGACGCAGATCCTTCAGCCGGATGAGCACATAGCAAAGCAGCGCTACCTCAGTGGCAGGAATGTGCAGACACGGGGCTCCCCTGAGTGGCTGTCCTTCGATGTCACCGAGACTGTGCGTGAGTGGCTTCTGCACAGAGGTAGGGGTCTTAGTTGGACTGGGTGTCAAGGCATCCATAGAAATGTGGATCAATGTTGACAGGAGTATCTCTCTGCTCCCCTTTCTGCAGGGGCTTGGCTCACATAGAGAACAGCTTCTTTCGGTCTGAGAACAAGCCTTCCCCCAGAGAGCTACCTCAGTGCATGACGTTTGCTAGATTCCTAGCTCTGTCCTGGAGTCCTCACTGCGTAGCTCGGTGGGCTGAGTCAGAATGAGGATTCATCCTCTGGAGGAAATTGTTTTCACTGAGAGATGCTGGAAACTCTTTTGGTTCTTCGATTCTAAGCAGGGGTCTCCTCTGCTTGTCTAAACTATAATCTGTAATATATAGCAAATGAGGATTGCTCTGGTTTAATTTTCATATGGACTAGAGCAAATCCAATAGGGAAACACCAGCAAGGATCCTGGTTTCTTTAGCTGTTTACAGCTTGGCAGGTATAAAGGTGAGGAAATACCAGAGGCTGACACACCTAGACAGATGGAGGCTTTAGCACTACAGAGAACATACCTCTGCCACCACTGGGCAGCCCAACAGATAGTTATGGGGCAGCTCCCAGCAAGAACACTGACCCCATTCACAGCTGGAGCATAGGCACTGTGACTCACAGCTGGATTGGCCTCACAGATAGAAGCTAGGTGCCACTGAAAACTGGAATGCAGGTACTGGCAAGCAGCCGCTCCCTGGAAGGGTAAGCTGTGAGCTTGTAGGCTCCACCTTTTTCAAGCAATCTAAGTTGTGTCCTGATGGCTGGAGTTCAGGGCTGGAACTGCAGCGAGCTCTGGGCAGGCACACTAGCTGACAAGACATCACAGAGTATAAAGTGCTTAGGAAAAAAGGTGCTAGGCACCTTGTCAATGCCCCGGGGAACCAGATGTTTTAATTCATGACAGAACATAAAAAAGGAGCTTTCATAAGAGTCTTAAATTCCCTTAGGCCCACACAGCATGACTGGTCCAGGAAGTTATTATGAAAATAGGCTTGCCTCTGGAAAGTCTGTATGACTTAGACTGCTAGCAGTTCAACAAAACAGGAGGTTGCAGCTGCTGAGAAAAATGCTTCCAGTAACATTACTTGTCCATATCCAACTCCCTCATTTTCAGATCTCTCCTTCAGACACTAACCAGAAGCCAGATAGTGGACAGGTACTGAGGATGGCAAAACTGATTTAACAGACACTGCAAGCCAGCTCTTCAAAATACTTGTTTTCCACTGGAGCTTCTTGAAGCTCAACAACTGCTTTTGGATGCTGAATAGCCTAAAAACCGTAACCAGGAGCACCCTTCTCACCTGCCCAGGAAGCTCCATTTAGCAAGAGCAAGGCTTTTGACACAGGTGCAGCCGCAGGATTCTGCTTCCCATTCTCCTTTCCAAGGCAGCTTCTGTTCCCCAGCTCTGATAGCATCCCTGACTTTGAGACCGACCCACAGTCTAGGAGTTACCACAGTACATGTCCTCAGTGAAACTTCCTGCACCAGGAGCTCTCCTAGCTGAGGAATACTGTTTCTCACAGAGTCATCTCCTTCTTTGCAGAGTCCAACCTTGGCCTGGAAATTAGCATACACTGTCCTTGCCATACTTTTCAGCCCAATGGAGACATCTTGGAGAATTTGCACGAGGTCTTGGAGATCAAGTTCAAAGGTGATAAAGAACTGAGTTAGGGGAGGCTGTTGGGGAGAGGAAAGCCTGGAGTATCTAAAGAAAAAACAAGGTCTTGCTTTGCATATTTGAGCATTTTATGTTGCGTAACATTTGTCTTAAAGCATATGCATCTAGGTTTGCACATTGATTATAAGGGTATATCCACTTTGTACGTAGGTTAGAAATGGGAGAAAGGAAGTGCAGGCTGGGTAGGTTTGCACGAGTGTCTGCAGAAAGGAATAATTCTGTATTTCAATGTCTCTCTGGGAAGTTCAGCTTGATGCCTTCTCAGATTTCCATGGAGGCTCTGCTTTCCAGTTAGGGTGACTGAAACACAAGGAAGTCAGGCATCCTGTGTGAGGTGGCCCAGAGAGTCAGTGGCTTGGCTGGCCTAAGAACTAGGAACCTCCTGGCTTGCAGCCCTGGGCTGCAGCCACTGGCCCCCACAGGCTCCATTTCTGAGGCTGTTCTGCAGAGTGCCAATGATCTGACATCTTCTTTAAACCATTCATCTTCCCGCCTGTCCTGGGACCGAAGCCAGGAGTGAGTGAGATGGATTAATGGCCCCACCAGCAGTTTGCAAATGGTAAAACAGGTGGCCTGTAAGCCTCTATTTCAGGCCTGCAGCAGTCAGATTCACCAGGAGTAAAGGGGTCTCTGTGAGGGAAGAAGTCCCACAGTAAGTGGATGTGGTGCCTGAATCCCTTTCACCCTGGTTCAGGGGCAGGCATGAGAGTGTTAAATGCACTGAAAAGTCTTGTTGCATCCTCCACTTCCACACTGACTTCTTTGTGGATCGTGTTTTTCTCTGAAGGCATTGACAGTGAGGATGACTATGGCCGTGGGGACTTGGGGCGCCTGAAGAAGCAGAAAGACTTGCATAATCCCCACCTCATCTTGATGATGTTACCCCCACATCGGCTGGAGAGCCAAGCATTGGGAGGCCAGAGAAAGAAACGGGCCTTGGATACCAACTACTGTTTCCGGTAAGTGAGAATCCTGCTTGGAGTGACCAGGTCCCATGCCTGAGGTGGGCAAGCCTGGCGAGACTCCATGCCACCAGGAAAGGCAGAGCCCTCCAAGGGGGTTGTGTGTCACCATGGTGCCACAGGGGCCACATGAGAAACACAGCTCAGCCAGCTTCTCCTCGTGGTGTCCAAGAAGGGGACTCTTGCCAGCTCAGCAGAGTCACTGTGTGCTTCTGGCTGAGCCGCTGGCTAGAGGGAGACTTCCAAGCAGCTTCCTGGAGCACAGCCTGGGCAGGGACCCGTGGCAGCCCCCTGCTAGCTCCAGGTGCCGGAGAACAGCCAGGTACTGCTGTGGGCGAGCAGGGTGCTGCCTCCTTGGGGCAGTGGGCAAGCTGCCTGCCGGCAGGCACGACCAGTGCCAGGCTGCTGAGCTGCCTGCCACGGCTCACCTCTGCCGCTCCTCTGCACTTGGTGCAGGCAAACACCATGTCCCACTGCGCACTGCTGGTACTAGTCCTGCTCAGGAAGCTGCATCGCGCACTCGCATATAAGGCCCCTCTTTAGATTCACTGTGTTTTGATACTGTGTTTCAGGAACCTGGAGGAGAACTGCTGTGTGCGTCCTCTGTACATCGACTTCCGACAGGACCTTGGCTGGAAATGGGTCCACGAGCCTAAGGGCTACTTTGCTAACTTTTGTTCGGGCCCTTGTCCGTACCTCCGCAGCGCAGACACCACTCACAGCACGGTACATCCAGTGTATTACCCTGCCAGGGCTTGTGGCTGTGTCTCCCCCTTCCTCCCTAAGTCTGATCATATCCAGTCTCTTCAAAGCAGCAAAAGCAGTTCAGATCAATACTTGTAAAAAACTGTCCAAGGAAACTACAGAAAAGAGTCTAGGTGGTTCAGCTGGGAAAATGTGCTTCCTTTGGAGTCAATACTGAGTCCCTGCTTCCAGCCAAATGTTGAGGAGGAGGAGGATGCTGTCTCTTGGATAAGATGTGAAACAGCAGGACTGATGGGTTTTGGGGTACTTAATTGGTAATGGCCAGAGTATTAACTGAATTGTTCACATCAAACGTCAGCTCTGGTAATTACCTTCTGCCTAAATTTCTCCTGCAGTTTGCACTGGACAGAGGATTTTTCTATGCTCTGTGCCAGGTTGTCACACAAAACTGTTGTGCCATGGCACGCAGCTGCCGTCTGCTATACCACAGGGGCAGCTGTAGCCCAAAAGTGAAGGGAAATCCATGTCCATGCCCAGAAGTGAACACAGCCATGCAGTAAGCTCTCCTTTCTGCACAGGCATCCTTTCCAGCTGTATAAATCCCACCTGACCCACGGCAGGAAGGAACTTACTAGGCAGTGAGATTCATGAGTGAAAACTGGCAGAAAGCAAATGTCTTTAGGTAACTTACGCATAACCTCTGTTTAACATGAGTACACTAGGCAGTCTTTGGGAAGAATACCACCTGAGCTTAGCTACTGTCTAAAGTGGAAGAAAATGAAAGCAATAGAAAAGCACAGGCATGGGAGAAGTACCAAGGGGAGAAGACAGACTAAGGAGCAGGCAGTCCATTGCTGAAGCAAGAAAAGCCAGAGGAAAATCCTGTGCTGCTGTCCACAGAAGAGAAGAGGTGGCAATCCAGACAATGCAACAGCTCACTAGCAACTTAGCTTCAGGTTTCACTAAAAAAGTTACTGAAAAAAGCAGATTCAGCTGAAGAATAGATAACTAGGTAAAGATGATACTGCAGAAAAGATGCTAACATTTTCTTGACAGCTTGAGAGACTGCACAGCAACAGGGCCTGCTGAAGCTCAAGGACTAATATCAGTGGGAACAGTCGATCTATGGGAATGAAGGAGTGAACAGATGCTGGGCATTAAGTGCAAGACAAGGCAAGGGAATGAACAGCTTTAAAAGGGTAATGGGCATGTAGCTTTACCATCTGGCTGTCCTGAGAAGCTCTCTAGTAGATAACTGGACTGAATCAGTGTGAGAGAAAGGAGATTTTAGAATGGTTCCTAATGTTCTTTTCTTGAGCAAGAAAGAAAACTATCAAGCGTTAAGGTCAGCTGAGTGACCCAAGAAACCTTTAGAACAATATAGCTGCTGACAGCTTGCCAGCACCACCTAGGAAAAACATGGTGAAAAGATTTCTCACCAGTCTGTTTAACCTACTGCCTGTTCAGAGTAGAGCAGCCCCAGAGCATGTGGTACCCCTGTGGTACAGCCAGGGGTACTTTGCTCAGTATCCCAGAGAGCTTCTACCAGAACAACTGCGATTACATGGATCTGGATGATAGAACAGGATGTTTCCTTAGCACCTCTCACCCCCAAAGACTGTAAAGTAGTTAAAAGACAATGTGCCAGACCTTGTTGTTTATACCAGACAAGCACTAATGAGACAACAGTAGTGCAGGTGAGATCATGTTTTGGCCCCAAAACTCAAGAAGTTGCTTACCGCTGAGAAGCGGCCACCTCTGGCGCGGAACATGGCAACTGTTCTGTAGCGGTTACATGGCTGAAGTGTACAGTCATCTGTGGGCTGGGGCCAGCTGGGAGGAGGAATCCAGTGGGGTCCCACAGGACACTCTCCTGGCTCCAGCGTTATAGTGTAATGACTTGGAGGATGGAGTGGAGGGAGAAAGCATCAGACAGTTCAAAGCTGGGAGGGAATTGTGGATACTCGAGAGGATTGGCATCCATCCAGTGCTATCTAGAGATGTTGGTTGAATTAATCAGCACTGGTGATTTTTCTTCTGGTTTCTTTAATTGAACCCAAGACAACATGGCCCCAGGCTGGTTACACCCAGCCTTGTTAAAAGCAAAAATTGTGATGCTATCCACCATACCAAATTAGAGATGAAAGGAGACAACTACTTGCATTCCTTCAACCCTTAGGCATCAGCCACAGAGCAAGGCTACTACAATTAAAAAAAAAAAGTCTTTAAGAGTCAGGCCGAGGCAGGTGAGACCCTTTAGAAGCAGGCCATGATCAGGAAGTGACAGGAGTATTACTCATCTCAGGGAAATACCCTCTGATGAGCATAGTCCAAACACCTAGAAACCTGTTGGCTTTGCAGTCCCTTCCTGTCCTCAACCAACTTAAATGTATTCCTGACTTTGTCACCACATTTACTTTGTTTCTGCAGGTGCTGGGCTTATACAACACGCTGAACCCTGAGGCATCCGCTTCGCCCTGCTGTGTCCCCCAGGACCTGGAGCCACTCACTATCTTGTACTATGTCGGGAGGACCCCCAAAGTGGAGCAGCTCTCCAACATGGTGGTGAAATCCTGCAAGTGCAGCTGAAAGGCACCCTGGCCCGCCCAAAGCCAAGAGAGAAACTGTCAGCACCCACTCTCCTGCTCCCAGGCTAACACAAAAGGAACTGGGGGTCAGAGACTATGCATGCTGAGGGCTGAGTGCCAAACCCTGTGGCTTAGGGTCTGGCAGCCCTTGGGGATCTCTTCTGGAACATTTCTTGGTCTTGTTGGCAGTGTCATGTTCCTTCTGGGAGTTACTTTGGTGACACGAAGGCCACACTCTCCAAAACCGCTGGACAGTTGGTGTGGAAGAGAAGGATAGGGTGGAGGAACTGCTGTGTATTTGAATGCTGGGTGGTTGAGCTGGGAAAGCGAGAGAATGAGAAAGAGCAGGTGAAAGGGGGAATGGAAATGGGGCGATGTTTTCTATTCTAGCTTTAGCTATCTTAGGACCTCAGCCCTCCCCACTGGCCTGAAGAATTAAAGGTTTCCCCTGTAGGAGGAAACCCTGAAATTTTCTTTAGAGAAAGAAAATGCACCAAGAAGGGAAGCTGCTGAGAGAAGAAATGCTCAGAGATACACTTAGACACTTGTTCCTCAGAGCTGTGATCCAGGAGTCCTGCAACTGAAACTCTGTGTCTGCCAAACCTGTAAGTTCAGTTGGCAGATCCTGGCTATTGGTTTCTAAATGCAAACGGCAAGGCTCCCAGCCAGCCTGCTGAGGGTGGGCAAATACAAGGAAAGAGGGTGCTGAGTCCATTTTCAGAGCGACTGATGTCTCCATTCAGCTCTTTTCCCTTCCTGGAGTTTCTGAGAGATGGTTTCTGGGTCAGGGCAAGAGCAGTATCTGTGGGTACCTGAATATTGGGCCCATTCATTCATGAGCTGATACACCCTGAGGACCTCTTGTCTGTTGTGGTTTGTGAGGTGCTTTGGGGTGTTCTGCATCTGTTCTGCATGATGACCTGAACGTGGCCCAGGCCTTACCTGCCAAAACTTAAAAAATAGTAATCTCAAAAACATTGTAAAAAATAAATATTTTTGGGGGGGAGATGCTCTTTTTTTCACAAGCAAGTTGTCTGTTGGAGGGTTGGATGGTTTGCTCTTTTCAAACTGCTTGCTGCTGTGGCATACTCAGTCACTAAAATCTTTCCCCTTTCCAAAATGTCTCTTCAAAGGAACAGACAGAATTTAGGTCAGCCAGAGAGCCCCGGAATAGTAATTCCTTGGTACCCTTAAACTGTGCCTGGTATATATGTGCCCTGTCCTGCCCTAGTCCTTCAGACATGTTCGTCACCTCTGGCATCTGCTTTTGATAGATTCGTATAAAGCTCCCCTCAAATGTAAAACACTTCCAACAATACTGTTTAAATAACCATGGTAGTGCAGTTGCCACAGCTAACAAATGTCCTATGTCCATTTGAATATATATGGTCTGCCAGTACAGACTTGTACACACAGGTAAATAACACACCCCTCCTTCCCAATTTACCATGAACATTGCAGATGCTCATAAAAAGTTCACAGATGTTGCCCAGGCAAGAAATCAATGTACTATGGGCTTTTTCAGCCAAAGGTAAAAATCTCCGGTGCTTGCATGCCATGTGAGACTCGGAGGCTGTGCCTCTGACTCTCCAACCACAACTACTTAAAGTCATGTTTTAGAGACCACAGAGGTTCTTCCCTGTCCCCTCCCAATTCCTGGTCCCCAGCAACTAAGTGTAAAATGACACCTAGCTTGTTAATCGCTTGTGGCCAGGGCTTTCCATGGTCAGCTCAGAATTCAGCTCTTCCAGCAAGCCCTTCACAATAGTGGCTGCTTCCATATACCTCACGTGAGGCTGCCATAACATGTAATCTCAAACATCTTAATAAACTGTAAACAACCCTCCCTGCACCATCACCAGCTGGCTAGAGGTTAGCAAGGGTGGGTCAGTGGAGGGAGCCTGCCAACTTGTGTGACATTTTGGCTGGGGCACACATGGTCTGATAGAGGCACTCCCCAATGCTTAGCTTTATCCCTTTCATCTCTCTGGGGCTCCTTGACCTCTCATCGGTGTGATGATGAAAGGTGCAGCTCTGATCGGTCCTGCAGCATTAGTGTATTACTGTGCCCTGTACAGCTCTCCATGCCCATGCTTCCCCCCTGCCTGCCCAAGGAGGGAGCAAATAAATGCATTACGACTACACTACCATGCTGATAGACAGGCCAGAAATTTAGTGGCTGCAATGGGGGGTGGGGGGAAATCCAGATGCCAATTGGCGTAGGAATACTCTCTAATCTCCTTTTAGCAGCAGCCCCTGGGGAGGTTTTGGTTTACAAGCTGCAGTCTGTTCTTTGGTCATTGTTTCTCCTGAGCCCTGGGCTGGCTCTGCTGCCCATCCAATTGAAGGGCTTCCTTGCTAGTAAAGGCGGGGGGGGGGGGGGAACCAAGGAGGGGGAGCTGCAAAGAGCTGAGCTACAACACTTGCACAGCTCACAGTCCTACGTGGCACTTGGAGCACGTCAGAACCACCCACGGATTAACCCTGGCAAGCCCCTTGAGGTGGGTCTGTCTTACTAGCCCTTGTTCACTGCTGCTCCTCAGTGGCAGGGAGGGGTGGCAGAAGGACCAAGCCATTTGTCTTCTTGGAAAGGAGGCAAAATGGCAATGGAAAATCAGGGGAGAAGAGTCTTGGGGTGTCCAACCAGTAAGGACACAGGTAACCTCCTGGGTACAGTAATCCTTGAAATCAGACACATTGCAGTTACTGCTTCTCTGTCCAGCCTTCCGTTTCCCTAGCAACATTTGAGAATTAGATTTGTGAGACAGGATCTGAATTAATTTTCTTACAATTAAAATAGCTTTTCTAGGGCTGTTTTAGCTATAATTCAGCAACAAACTATACTATCTACATGGGGTTAATAATAGATTGAATACACTCCTGGGCACAGGCTTACCAAAACGTTTCAGGACACTTGTGTGAGAAGGCAGAGGGCAGTTCTCTATATGCTCTGTTACTAGCTGGCAAATGGAGGAAGACAATGGGAAAGAAAAAGTGGGATCTTCACTGCCAACACTGAATACAGCTCCCAACAGTTCCCTTTTGTTGTGCACAAGAACAAACAAAAGCTGATGAAAACAATCCCAGCACACTTTCTGTCTCTCTAACAAAGATCAATGGTTAGAAAAAGTGAAAAAATCCTATTCTGCACTGCCATAAGGCAGATCCTACACAGATGATCACACGACCATCTGTGTAGTCCCTGCCTCTCTGTGGCATACTCTATTATAGCATGCAAGAGACCTAGACCTGAACTTGAACATCTTGGTTTTGAGGCTGTAGTGCATTGTAGAGCTCTGCAAGGAACACTGCTTCAGTAAGTACAAGAATGTACACTGATATTTCAGCAAAGAATAGTCTTTGCAGACTAAATGAGTCTTTGTTCCCTGGTCTTTGGGTTGGATGGTCTCTAGCTATCTCGCTGCACTTACTTACAAAAAGCAGTAGCACATCCCCATTACCACTGTGTGAACTGGGATGTGCTGCTTTGTGTTTCACCTTTCCATAACCAAGAGACATCAATACACACAGTAAACAAGATGGACCGTGTCCAAAAGTAATAAAAGATACAACAGACAAACATACCTGGTCCACTCCTCTGGCAACATTATAGCTCTGTTCTGCTCTGTGCTGTGATGCCTCACGTCTCTCTCTCTTGTAGCTACCAAATTTCCATTCTCTCAGTTCACAGATCCTTTTCTTATCTTTCTACGCTGCTCTGAAGCTTTCCTTACCTATGACTAGGGTGTCCTCATCAGAGCAGAAATACAGGAGGTCTCCAGGCTCAGACTACTTTGTAAATGAAATCACTACAGCCATCCCATGACAGAAGAGGATCCATTGCAACGTCTTATGAGGCAGACGTCTTCAATATGGCCTGGGGTCCAATGCAGGGCAGGTTCAGTACCACAGGGTGAGCAGGATGCAGCTCTAGGGCCAGCTCCATCATGCAGAAAAGGTTTCTTACTCACTACAAGTGTTCCTAGTGGCATGCAAAACATCAACTCTATAGTACTGGGTTGTCTTCTCTTAATAGGTGATTGAAAGGCAATGAAATCAATCAAGAAAATAGTTTTCGATACATATGGAGCCAACAGTGTGATATCTACACACTTGCAAAACTATACTGATTTGTGGTAGTGCAAAATAATAGATGATTGTATGGGCTGCCTATAACCTACATTAATTGTGGTTTAAAGTAACAGCAGCAATTGGGATACAGTGCAAGGAGGAAACCATGCCTTCTAATTCTTTAAAAATAACATCTATTAATTTTTTTTTTACATTCAAAATCACTAGAATATATTGGTGAAAAGCTGTATAAAATTAATAACTAACATGCATACTGTGATGTTTAGTAAAAGAACACCTGGACTTTCAGGTCTCTGCTTCACAAATATTTTCTTTTATATACAGGAAGTCATTTAAGCCCTGATTCATTTCTGATGCAGCTCCAGAGTGACAGATGGAAGCAACTAAGCTCAGTGTCTTTTGTCCTCTCTTGAAGAGAGGCTTCAGATGCCCTGTACAAATGCAAGATCCTTTATCATGCAACAAGTCAACATAGAAGAGATGAGATAGTTTTACTCATTGGGAAATAGATCATCTTAGAAATGAAGTCAGATATATCAACAAGAAATACAGCAAATGAAAATTGCTGATTAATGGTTGCCATTCTCTTACTTCTCTAAATGACAGTAATGCATTTGAGATGCCACTTCTGCCCATAATTTCAGAAAGAATGGTAGAGTACTTTGGATGTCACAGTGTGTTTCCAGGAAAGACTAATTTCAAAGATTACAGACCTCAGTTACTTGGCTGCTTTTAGAACATCCTTATCTAGGGCTAGGTTGCACAGGGAAGATGGCAGAGATGGTCTGAAGGCATTCAACCAAGCAGCTAGGCCTTTTCCAGTACTGGGCTATGATTTCATGGAAAATACACTTGGGGATAAGGACCTTTGTATCTAGTACAGAATAGAGGTTTCTTTACAGCTGTGGTTTGTGGCAAAAAACCCACACACATTACTGGCTTCCCACATCCTGCAGACTTAGTGAACAGCTTTCAGGCAGAAACTCTGTCCCCTGTGGTGTATGCTGGTACTGTTGAATTATACCAAGGAATACCAATCTTTCAAGTGGTATTTTCTGAAGACAAAGATTTATTTCTCCCCCTTTCAGGGGGGTAGTGGTCTTTGTGCAGGGTGATATTCTTTGTTTCTCATTCCACTTAGCTGGCTAGGCAAGATGATACCTCACTGCTGTCCACAGAGACCGATGCAAGAAATAATTACATGTAGGGGTTATGCATGTTGCAGAAAGCAAAGGTGACTTCCTTTTCTGATCCGCCAACACTCAGACATTTCTCACTAGCTGTTTACAGATACTCATTCATCACATACAGAAATCAGCATGAGACATTATAATAATATATCATGGCCAGTGCATGTACATGACTTGATGCAAGAAGCCAGCTGGGTCATACCAAAACAGATATTTCCTGACATTCTTCAGGAAGGATTTCTTTTTTCTCCTGAAGTTATTATCCTCTTCAGGAAGCAGACAAAGCAAAGATTTGCTATGCAGCCAGGGGCAAATCTTACAGGATTTGTGCAATGCACGTAGTGTAATGACTGGGGAATGTCTTGGTAACCATGTTCTGGTCCGTTCTTGAAACAAAAAGTTAATGGTCTTTTGAAGTGCTGAAACCCTCTTGCAGGTAGACTAGATGCTTGGGAGATCTCCACTGTTTTCAGGATTTGTAAGAAACTCCACTTGTGGGGGAAAGCAGTAGCAGACAGTCTGACTCGCAACAAGAGTCTCTGGAAGACATCCAGCTTGCAACAAGCTGCCTTGCGTGACACAATTTTACGTCTGCCCCCTCAAAGGACACTTGCTACAGAAATCTCTAACTATACTTTAGGATCTGAAGATCTCATTTGGATACTACCATGCTAAGTGCTCTATTGTGCTAATCTGAAGAATTGGAAGTGAATGGACAGAACAAACAACAAAGAGAAACAAAATAAAGGAGATAGCAATAAAATCTCAGGGAAGTATGGCATGGCAGCAGTTACAATGTGCTGACTACAAATTTCAAATTGTCTTTCATTTTTATCAATTTCACCTGCCCTCAGCCAAGCCATCATTCAAAAGACCTAAGAAACTTGCAGAGCCACAATTTGGCATGAAGAGCCATCAATCTTTATTCTTAGATATTTTTAATGAGAAATTTTCAGTAGACATATGGAGACATGAGTTTTGTACGTCTGTGGATAAGAAAAAAAATTCCTAGCTGATATCATGGAAAAAATGTATGCCACATTGAATTTCTGGAATGAGAAATGGTGGAGAAAACACACTTTCAGGAGGGAAGACAACCCTCATTTGAATGGGGGAAGCATCATGCAACTGGAAGCATAAGTACTGTAACTAGTGGCACTAATGGGATGCCTACAACTTCATTTGCCCTCCCAGTAGATTCACAGCTGTCTATCTGCACACCTTGAAGAATGGCACAGACAACCTAGATGTATTAAATATATCTGCCGCAGCATGACCTTTTCAGAAGGTCATATAAATAAGGCAAAACCACTTGAAAAAAATGAGGTGAATCCTATATAGTAATTACTGGAAACAGTGGGGAAAAATACCTTGTCATTTTTCTTCCCCAATCTCAGAAAAAACAAATTTTATAGTAGAATGAGGGAGTGATGACAGTCAAACATATGGTCTTGGCAGTAGAGAAACTTTTCAAAGATCCCTTCCTGACTTTTGACATGGTAGTACTCGAGACATAGGGATTAGATCAATAACCCCGAAACATTTTTTTGAGGAGATTTTATGACTTTTGAACATAACTACACTGACTACAGTAACTTGTCTCCTCTTAGTCTGGGGGAAGGAGACTGCACTTCACCATTGCTATAACTATGGTGAAATGAGATTTTCTAAAATACTTTTGCAGGGACACCAAATTAAACTAATGTTCTGGGGTTGTCGTCCGTTGCACATCCCAGAACACCAGTAGGCAAAAGGCCAAATACAATGCTGAAATTGCTTTTAGTGATAACAGCACCTCTTCCACCTGCCCCAAACAAATCATACAAATTCTGGTAATAAAAGATACATTTTTAACAGCCCCCAAATTCTTAACAATTGCATCAAATTTGTTTTTTTAAGGCAAATTCAATTTTTTTGTCTGATAGGTCAGATAAAGAAGCCACTCCTCTTCAAAGAATATAAGATTTCTCAAGCTCATTGTGTGCACTGTAGGCGTGGACTTGTGGAGAAGAGGCCCTGTTGAGTATACTCCTTTCCCTAGGGAACCACTATGATTCACTGAATACCACTGGCAAAGGCTTCACACTAGGGTCTCCACAGTGATCAGTGATTCTTTCCTTTAAATTGTAACAGCAGTGAAAACCCTTTTTCAATCAGGGCCAGTAAAATCCTTTTTTTGGTAAGGTAACAGACAGAGCAAACTCCTCAGGGCAGACTTGGTGTCTTGTTTGTCACTTTTAGTTCAGTGGAGTTTGTCCTCTGTTAAAACTGCACGGAAAGGCTGTTTCAAAAACTCAGAAACCAACAATTTTGGAGAAGATCAGCTTGCATTTCCTAACTACTCATCTCTAAGGCAGCAGGGAAACTTAATCTCATTCTTTGGAAAAGGACAGTGGGAAGAAAGCAGTTACCAGGTACTGTAGTGCTTTAAGATGTGCTGTGGTTGTGCACATTCACCCTGAAGGTGCTCTGCACTCAAGCACTTTGGAAGACAAAGATGGCGAGAAGTGAAATGTGTATAAGATAGCTTAAGACCTTCACTTAATGGTAAGTATTTTCTTTTCCATATTTAAACAATTAACCATTTACAAACATCATATTATGGATGACTTCCATACAGCAACCTACTTTCCCCCCAAAATCACAACTGTCTAGTGGTGGATCTTGGTGTCCTTTATGCTCTTGTAAGAGCTTCGTCATTCTGAAAGCCTCTGCAATATATAGTGCCCATCCAGGTGAAGGTGTAGACAAGTTGCATGTGACAACTTGGCAGATGTCAGCAATGGAGACTTTTCTTAGAGAACCCAACACCACAGAGTGAATTCTGGTGGAACATGCCGCTGTCATGGAAGGTGGCTTTGCCTTTGCTGTTCTAGTAGGCTGTACTGCAATTGTCAAAATGTCCATACAAAGTCAGACTACAAGACCATCTAAGCCCACCTCTAGTCTCTGACAGGTGGCCAACAGCACATGCCTGATAAACAAGCTAAAAATTGGAAAAGCCCGTTGTGGTACTTCCCCAGAATAGTCACTTGAAAAGTCTTTAAAACTTCCTGCTTTTTAGTTTTAATATTTAATATGCCCTAATAGATTACTTTTTCATGGATTTGTCTACTTGTCTTTTCAAACCACGTACACTTTTTTGTATCCACAACATCTTGTGACAAGGAGTTCCATAGGTCAGTTACATACTGTGAAAAAAAATCACGCCCCCCACCTTTTTTTTTTTTTCCTTTGAATCTGATATCTGTTAGTTTCATTTGATGCTCCTACTTCTTCTAGTGGGCAAGACTGTGAACAATTACTCCCTTTTCACCTTCTTCCTTACCCTCCTCCTTGCCTATCTCTTTTCCAATTAACCAATTTCTGCATGAAGAGAACTATGAATGTTAAGTTTTGAGCTCTTGGTATAACCAATCTCAAGGACTGTTTGACCTGATTCTGTAAAGATAAAATAAGGTCCTCCTCAGGTTTGGCATAAACAAGGATGTCTTAGCTCTAGAAACATGGGGTTCTAGGAAGAAGAAAACAAGGTCAAGTCCCAGGTTTAAGCTCAGAAGCTTCTTTTGGAAGAAACTCATGACAGATTCACAGGAATAATGTGTCCAGAAAGGAAATAGTATGAAGAGGATCAATCAGCCAGTTACTTACTGCAACCAAAAAATCCAACTATTTAAATACCAGCAAATAACCCATCCAGATTCAAACAGTGAGCCCAGGATTATCATGAGCGGCAAATGTAGGACTGACTGAGGAAAAAAGTCCTTGGCAGTTTGATCAAGTAAACCTTAACAAAAATAAGTCAGGAGCCAGACTACTTTTGTTTCCAGCAAATAATCCAAAATGACTGGAACTGCTGTATTAGTACAAGGAACAGGCCTGAAAGAATGTGAGCTGAGAATCTAGTCTGTTCTGTAAACTCATCTGTAAGTCAATGGTCTCCTTCACAGGTAAAGAAGAGGAACAGTCCAGCACTGCCAGCCATTCAACTCCATACACACAGAGACTATCCATATTTCGGTATGAGGAAGAGGCATAGCACTGAGATTCCTACTAGTAAACAAAGGTCTTGATACCAAAACCTCCTGCCACAGTGTGGAACCAGTGTAAGAGATATGTATGTCGACCTTCCAGGCATCATAATGAGGAACTTTTCCAACAAACCATGATTGTCCAAAAACATATCTAGTCTTGAGAACAGAAATTTCAGTATGTCTCGTTGGCATCCAAGACTAAGTGGTCTATCTAGCGTCACAACATGATCTCCCACTGATGGCACTCATACGATTTGTGAGGCTGTTTTAAAGGCCAAGATGAACATGTAAAAATGAACTTAATACTTCATGTACTGAGTACAAGTCAGCTGCTTCTGGAGAGGAGAGAATCTAATATCCCTCCCTTAATTTTTATGTTGTGGTATGCTCATCACCTAAACACAGCACAAAACGCTTGTATGAACTCTGCATTACCTCAGCCTCCAGGACTCTGACGTGCACCCTACTCCTTTCAAGACTAACAAGCCTGATTCTCTGTCATTGGAACAGGCTCCTTAACTTAGAAGTGATGCAAACATCACGGAGTAGGAGAGAAGAAGAGGGCCCCTTGGTTATATTATCCAGTCTCACCACTGAAGTAGATGCTGAATGATTTTTGGGGCTTTCTGTTGGTAATTTTATTTTCTCACAGTAAACAGAGGCACTTTCGATGAAACTCACTGATGAATACAGGGAAGTAAATGTCATAAAAACAGAGACAAACTAATCCCCACTTGAGGAGCACAGATATAATTGTACTCCCCTCGTGTGCAACTATTATAAATCCAAAATGGTTTGCTATTCTCCTTTCCTCCCTTGTACTAGAAAACACTTCCTGTAAAATGCCTTCTCTCCAAGACGTGTGGGAAACAGTTCTATGCCTCCCCACTGAATCTCCTAACTAAAGCATTCTCTGAGTGGTTTTTGAAAAGGGACAGACATGGATGTAGCAGAGCTGCAAAGAGACAAAATACATATGTTATCCTTCAGTACACAGTATCCACCACGCACAAAGACATACATGGACTCCAGGCTGAGGAGTACAGGGAGATGAAGAAAATAAGAGGCTGGAATCGCAGGATTTGTTCCTGATTCTCTGTTGCACATGCTTCCAAGGTAACAGCATTTGTGCTCAGAGCTGGGATCAGCAGATGCCCAAGACAAAGGAGTACTGCTATTTCCTTTGATGCTCTGGCTGCCCTATCATATCCTGAGGCTGAACAGGAGTTCAAGGTCTAGGTGTTTGGCTTGAGGTAAAGGACCAGTCTTGATATCCCTGGGGGTTTTTTTATTTGTTGGAAGCAGAAGAAAAATTTTCCAGGGACAAAGGATACAAGACTTCACTGCTCCTGCAACTGACAGAATTCATCCCTTCGAAATGACAGTCTTAGACTGCAATGTGCATTTCTCTGATTATTTCAAAAATCTTAGAGACAAGATGTCTGATATACTGCTACTAAGTCATCACAGTTACAGATGTGGTGTTGGCTACATCTAACATGTAAGAAAGTTCAGAAAACATGCTGGCTATAACTGAGTATAAATCATTATCCCAAAATGAGTGGGTGGGAGACTGGCAAAGCTGACAAAACAATTAACCTATGTTCGTAATAAGCCAGCACTAATTGGTAATTTGCCAGACAAACTCTATCCCAGCCAAACCCAGGACAGATGTAAGAATGCTGTTTCTGCCAATGACCCTCTGAAGACAATCACCTTTCCTGGGCTAACTGTGCATTTAAATCTCTATCCTCCAAACCTCTCTATAGTTTTTAGTCGTGGCTGTGACAACCTGAACGAAGAAACTAGAGAACAAAAACAGAGATGAGAGTTCCACAAGGATGTATCTCCTATAGCTACTCGATCCTGCTCACGAAATCCAGTGGAATAAGGATAACTCAGATCCCCTGGGAGGAAGAAAGGAATGGAATCTGTTATTTACTGAAGCTAAATCTTATAGGGAAATAGCCCCTCCGACAGTTCTGGAACAGAACTGGAAGCTATAGCCTATATGACACGTAGCAGAGTAGGCTATGAGAAGACAGACCCAAGGTCTTGAAGCCCACCGCTGCTGAGGATGTGCAGAAGTTTGAAGTAACAACTTCTGCAACTAAATTTTCGATAATCATGAGCCAACAACTTGATGCACCAGTAGAAATATCTATCTTGGAGATCCATGGGTGGAATTCAATGATTACAGACAGAAGGGACATGATCTGAAAGTAACTTCACAAGATTTTACAAATCTCTTGGTCACTGATGATATGTGATGGCAGCACAGGCAGCAGACAAATGCTGTGGAGATTCTTGAAGAACACAGCTGAAAAACACAGAGAAAGTGAACAGGATCATGACTGTCTAAGAAATGAAAGATAAGCCAATGAAGTAAGAAAGGGAACAGCTACATCAGAGAACTGCATTTTGGACAAATGAAGTATTCAATGTCTGTCATATGCGTGAGTGGAACAGAAATAGAAAAATGCATGTTCTGTCCTATGAATTCATGCCTGGAGCAAGCGATAGTGAAACTAATGGGGTATGAATGTAATTATTTCATCTTCTCACAATTTATCTGGTCTTGAATGACAGAAAATATGCACAATCCAAGAGTGAACATGAACACAATTTCAAGAGAAAACACTTTCCCCCTCTGACACTGTTTCTTCTGTCAGCCATTTGGGTTGATCATTATCTACTTGCCAACACATGAGAATCTCTTAACACTGACTATACAGGCTAGAAATGACAAGGGAGCTGTGGAATAAGAAAACAGATCAAGCAGGCTAATCTCTGAGGGCTCTGATGCAAACAACAGGAGATTTTGTACCCTTTGAGAATTACAATCATACCACTTGCTGTTTGACAAGTCAGAATTTGCAAAATACTGTTTTCCTTTAACCTGGCACCAACAAAGAGTCAGAGCTGAAGCTGCTTCCTGTTCATTTTAAGGATGGGTGGATCTTCTCTCCAATACATTTTCCAGCTGCTGATGTTGTTTTCTAATACAAGCAAGTTAATTTTCATAGCATTAGGCAAATTTTAACTGGAGTGCTTCACCAAGCCACAATTGCAACTGATAGGAGCCACCTGGGCCTTAGGGTTCAAGCTTGGATCTGAAAACATCAGCCAATTTAAAAAGTTTATAAAGCCTAAAGAAACAGAAATCAAAACACAAAAATAAGCCACACAGAACATAAGCATCCAACAGTGAAACATCAAGACAGATTTAAAATCCTCTCCAATATAATGACAGCAAATATTTTGGGGGTGTGAATTAATAACTGAAATTATAACCAAAACAAACAAATGAAATTACTTTATTCAAACCAATCATTTCTATGGCTCTGTGCCAAAATTCAAGATGGCAACCAACACGGATGTCTCCATGTTCTAATATTTTTCTCTGCTGATGGTTGCCATGTGATGACAGCAGAGAATCCCGGCTGTTACCAGACTAGGACAGACTGAAATGGCTGAGCAAATGAGACTTTACGTTCAAACTTGGACCTTAGGAAGAACAATACAGACAGCTGGAGGACCTCTGTCTTATAGAAAGATCTCACAGTTCGTGATCAGGAAGAGGTGGGAGGAAGGGACCCCAAGACTCAGCAGCAGAAGCTCTCAGAGGCAATCATTCACCTCAGCTTGCAGGTGTATCACCAGCTTCCACAGATGTTCAGGTACTCTCCTCAGTGGATTGTCCTCTCACCAGGGCCTCCTCTTGACTCTTTCCTGGGTGTTATGAGAGTGTGGTGGTATGAAGTCACTGCTGCTTTTTCCTTTGCCCCATACTTGAAGCAACACCCTGGATTCCTCACCTGGTGTTCAGTGTTAGTCCTTCTCTGCGAGCTGAGGCTGGAAAAAACACAAAGATTTTGAGTAATCACGGGGAACTGTTTTGTGGAAAAAACTGCTACACTGCTCTGCAAATCTCAGCCATCACCAGAAATCTGGATCTCCCTATCACAGAATCTCTCTACAGTAACAGACGAGATCACAGATCAATATGACAAAACCTAACTTAATAAGCTACTGTGTGAAAAAGTACTCTTGGTATTCCTCTCAAGCCCCAGAATACCTTCTTCACTCTTCGCCTCTGACTCATCTGACTCATCTCTTCACACGCTCCTCCAGTACCTCTAAATCCTTCTCCCATAGCAGTATGCTTTGTCTCTTTCTTTGTGTCTTTTACTCATTCGCTTGCATGGGAGTCTACTTCCCCACTCCAAAAGATGCTGAGGACCTTGGTGCAGGAGAGATGGGGGTGTGAAAAGGTTGATCTTTAAAAGAAACGAAATGGGGATAAGGAAAAAAAATTTTTCTTCCCATTATTATAGAGATAGATTTTAATTCTACATACTGTGACATTTTCCTTCTTAGGCATGTTATGGGAAAAAGTCAATGTCATCTTCACTTCTTTTACTTAAAAATCCTTAGACAGTCCTTTAAAAAGAAAAATCCAAATCACTTAGAAATGTACCAAGTTTATTTTGGACAGTTTGCATTTTATAGCTAATCTAGTAGGTAAAGCTTGTCCTGTGTATTTAGCACATCAGCCTGCTCCTAAATGTGACATTTGTTGAGAGGTGTTTATTAAAAATATTGTTATATTTTAAAGAATACGCTCTCCTTGAAAGCCCAGAACAGAGCCAAACATCACACAGCGCAGAGGATCTGGAAAGATGTTTAGAAAGCAGGATTGCCAGCTATGTCACTACACAGAAAGTTTGGAACCTGAATTAGGAACCAAACTGTCAACCATGTGTATTAAGATAGGATACCAGTCCAGAAACCTATCCCTTGGCTATATGCTGAAACTAAGGCACATTCACAGAATGAAAGGCACATGAGAGAGGCAGCCAACTTCTACCTCTTCTTCCTGTTTTGAAGAGACTTTTGAGCCTTCCTTTTCCTACAGAAATGCACAGTACAGTTTGTCTTTTCTCACAAACTGAATTAAAATCACTTTGTGTGAGTTCCTCTTGTATGGCTACCTTGAGGACTCAACACAGAGAGGGGCATTCCTATGTCTACAAGTAAATATATAGGTTCCTACCATGAGTGCAGCTCATGGCCAATTCAATCATTTCATAAATATTAACGTATATAATTCTATGAAGTTTTATCATTTCAAAGCTACTGGTGAACATTCCACCTCCTTCTGGTTGAGTAGGTTGAGATTCTGGTTGAGTAGGGGGGACAGGAAAAAACCTCATTCCTGACAGCAGCCAGCATTAAGGGTTGATTCTCCCTAGTGATAAGAGTCATTGCAGTGAATCACCACATACAACAGAATGAATCTCCTTTATTCTCTGCCTGCCAGGAGGTGTTAAAGTATCTGCCTGTGTGTCTGTCCACATGTTTACATACTATTATGTCATCCATGACCGCACCTCAAAAACTTTAACACTTTTGTACTTAGAACAGTTACATAGGGGGAAGAAAAGGATTACCTCCATTTTATGGATACGATTCTGAGTCACAAGGAAATCACAAGAGTTGTGTAAAGTCATTTACAGGATACCTGCACACTAAAATTCAGTGCCATATAGACTTTGCCAGCACAGACATACACAGCCTTGGTCAGACACCAGCACCTGATCTACTCTGCTTCCAAGCTGCAGGAATGAGACAGAGAAGAGCACTAGGCTAGATGACAGTACTGGGTCAGGGACCCATGCTAACGCTTTTTAGAGCTAGTTTAGGCTGTTTCATCATACCCACAGCAAGTCCGTGGCAGAACTGAGAAGCATGTCGAAGCCTCCTGAATCTTGTGTTGAAAATAGGAACTTCCTTTCTCCCTGAAAAGCTCTGATAATCCTAGAAATTCATGGGTTTTTTATGCCAGAGCAGAGGGAATTTCTAATCCTAGAGTGATGCCCAGCATTCTTTTGATAATATACAGTGCAACTAAGAGAGGCAATAAATAGATGGGGTTTATTTATATCCATGGGTGACTGACACTAGCAAGCCAGGACAGCTGACAACAGAAGGGCAGCCTTCCCTCCCCCATCTTTTGGGCACAATTTCAAGTTGGCTTGCTGGACTGGGCAGGCAAGGCAGCAGTTCCAAGTCATGAAAATTTACTTGGAAGGGGGGGGTGACACAAACAGTACACACAACTGTATTCGAGTGAAGTCTCCCTGCATGAAAAGAGCAGTGAGCAGCCTCATTAATAAGTGGAGAAATAGCAGTGGAAGCCAGCATGAGCCTTCCTGCTCCCCATGTTACAGAGAAGACACCAGGTGGGCTCCTTACCCTGACTGCTAATGCCCTTCTGTACTTGACAGCCTTCATTCTGATTTCTCTTATTCAGCTCCCTACTCCCTGGTTTGTTGTGGCTCTCTCTTCTCTGGCTCTTCCCCACATTTCATTTCATAACTTCAGACACTCCTTTTACCCTATTCACACACATTTTGACTTCTATTTTTAGTCTCAATAAAATAATGCCAGATTAAAACAAAATCCAATTTGGATGGGCAAAGTCATCCCCTTTATAGGTAGCTTAATGCCAAAGGGCCAGATGTGAGACAGAAGGAGCCAAGATATTATATAACCTCTCCCCAGTCGTTGCACACCTGATCTTGAATGACATTTCCAACACAGCAAGGAAATACAGGCAGTTCGCCGTCACCTGACTACTGAGAACAAGCAATGCTCAGCCTCCAGTCAGGCAAAAATGCCAACTGCCTGAAGTCATTACTTATCCTGCTTTGGAGTTTTCTTTGAGTCTGTAAGAAGTGAAGGCTCCTGAAATTCAACCTGGGTTCTAGTTCTTAAACAGGGAAGCCAATTTCTAGAGACTGTCCTTTCCTTTTTGTCCTGCTTTCCCAGTGGTCCTGAGACTTGGAATGTCCTTTCAGTGGCATGAGACCAGTAGCAACAGGAAAAAGCGCCTTCCTTTCACAAAAGAAAGGCAATAGGTTGACTAAAGGTGTGAGAGGCAGGCTGCTCTCACAAGTTAAGGAATAAATGTCATTTCTGATCATTAGCAGTGAACATTGACCCTCAGCTCTAGCTGAGAGGTGATGGCTGAGTTGGACATTATATTCTTAACATCATCTGAGAAGGGCCTAGAATGCTGCTTTTGGCAGAGCTTTACGTTCTGCTGGGATTTAATGAGATTTACACAGTTTTCTGATAACTGGATAAACTCAAAGATAGTCATGCCCTGTTGATAATTTGTATCTATTTTAAAGGTATTGGTTAAAGACATCAATATTTGCTCATTACTAGTCATAAGGTAACGGTTCCCTGCTCCTTCAAAGAATACCAAGAAATGGGGTAAGAAGACCCTTCTTGACCCTTCTTCCTTTCCCTTCTGGTCCATCTGGTACTACAGTCCTGACCCGGGACAGATGCAACAACTATAGCAGGGAGAGAAATTATCTTTTCCCCTCTTCCTGTTTGCCTTCTTTATGAAACTGTGGAAGTCAGCAGGGAAGAGAGAGAAGATCCAGGATGTTTTTGTGGTGCGTGAAACAATGGCTTTAGGAATATAATTCTAAGAACAAATGTGAAACCAAATATCCCCCATTGTAACTGATTCTTTGCCCTCCCAAAAAGGGAGGCACAATAATAGGATTCACCTCAAGCTCCACTGCTTTCCAAAATATGATAAAACGGACCGATTCTGTTTCTCCATAACCCTTTCTCTGCACGAAGACAGCACTACAAAGAGAGATGCTGACAGAATGTTATTACTGCTGTTGACAAAGGCTGTATGCAGGGTGAGAGGCTGCACTGGAAAAGTTTGACGCAAGGTGCTGGATATCACACTGCTGTTCCCTTTCAGTGACCCATCCAGAGCTTCTCAGCCAGACAGGTGGTTCTGGAAGGATTTATGTGGAAGAGCTCATAATTACTCCATTCCTGGACTAGGATAACTAATGAGGTGACATCAAAAGTTGCTCTTTTGTCTCATAATATCTTGTGCCTGAGTAGCCAAAGTAGTCTGAGGTAGAGGTTATTCGAGGTGCCCATTTGAAGGTCACCTTTCAAAGTCAAGACCACTTGTGCAGTCAGTCACAGCAACAAGAGAGAACCAGGAGGGTGGCAAATGAAGACTGGAATTAACAGGATTAGTGGGAGGGAGGACACGTACCAGCAATGTGCTGCGCAGAAACCTGAGTGATTTCTTTTCCCAGCTGCTCCTGATGAAGGATTTGGACAGTGTGGTGAGACCAGCTGAAATCGTAGCCAAGGTTCCTCTTGGGAATGTGGTAACAACATAAAAATAAATACATTGGTGTTCAACAATCTACTGCCTTCTGAGGCTGCAGGGGGGCCTGGCAGAAGCTGAGGAAGCCTGGACAAGGCTGGGCAGCTGGGAATTCCACCCTACTGTAGCAAATGGCTGGGAGTCTGACATAGGCCATGCACAGTGGCAACAGTACATATCCCATCCCCACCCTTTACGCTCCAAGAGAGTTGAGAGGCACTGGCTGATAAAAGAATCTCCAAATCCCAGGTGTTTTCTTTGATTAGATCTGGCAAACGATACAAAGTGATTGTATGCATCTTGTTTAAATGCCTGTTGTGGCATATGTGACCCCCTGTTTACTTGCCTTTTTTTTTTTTTCCTTTTGCTGGTGCAGGACAATTTTGAAGCTTGTACTTTTGCATACCTGCTGAGAGAATCTCTTCTTTTCTTTCCTTAAGCTTATATAAAAGAGGCTGCATTTCAGGAATAATGCTAATTCAAGCAGTGGGTAGACAACAGCCAGTCACAGCTTAGCACCTCCAACATTAACTCTAATTTCAGGTCTCCAATAACAAGACATACATGACGTTCTTATGAAGGACCATACAATAATCTTGGATATAAAAAAACTTTAGAAATACACAGTCTACCTGTAGATTTCCTGTAAAATTAAAAAAATCTGGAGCGTGCTAGATGTAGAGAAGAGTAAGTGCAAAAGTGCTCCTTACTATCACTAGTTTGCAAGCAGGCTCCATTCATTGTTCTATACTGGCGCACACTGCTTGCACGTTCATCTTATTTGGATGGCGTTCAGACACTGCTCTCCACCTTAGCCTAAAGAAGGAAATCACTAGAAAACTAAGAACAGCAGCCTGCCTTCTACATGGATTAGATCCAAACAAGCTTATTAATCCCCATATTCTTCAACTAGTCTCTTGGAAGTTCAGGATCCAGTTTTAAGCCCTTACAGATGATCATACGCTATTTCAAAGAGTTGCATACCTTCAGGACTCGACATTCATGCAGATATGGGGGCCAGGTCAATGTGCAAAGTAAACAGACAACTGTGCATCATCCTGCAACTAAGCTCAGATACAGACCTGGGAATCACAGGGAAGAAAATCAAGTCTATACCATCTAGCTCAAGAAGTTTTTTTTTGGAAGACAACTTCCTGACACAGCTGGTAAGTGAGCCTACCAGGGGAGGTGCCTCACTCGACCTGCTGTTTACAAACAGAGAAGGACTGGTGGGAGATGTGGTGGTCGGAGGCCGTCTTGGGCTTAGCGACCATGAAATGGTAGAATTCTCGCTTCTTGGTGAAGTAAGGAGGGGGGGCAGCAAAACCACAACCATGGACTTCCGGAGGGCGGACTTTGGCCTGTTCAGGATGCTGGTTGAGAGAGTCCCGTGGGAGACGGTCCTGAAGGGCAAAGGGGTCCAGGAAGGCTGGACGATCTTCAAGAAGGAAGTCTTAAAGGCGCAGGAGCAGGCTGTCCCTGTACGCCGTAAGAAGAACGGGCGGGGAAGACGACCGGCCTGGCTGAACGGGGAGCCCTTGCTGGGACTCAGGAAAAAAAGGAGAGTTTACCGCTTGTGGAAGAAGGGGCAGGCAACTCAAGAAGAGTACAGGGATCTCGTTAGGTCGTGCAGAGAGGAAATGAGAAAGGCAAAAGCCCAGCTAGAACGCAATCTGGCTGCTGTCGTTAAAGACAACAAAAAAAGTTTTTACAAATATATTAATGATAAGAAGAGAGCCAAGGAGAATCTCCATCCCTTATTGGATGCGGGGGGGAACATTGTCACTGAGGATGAGGAAAAGGCTGAGGTACTCAATGCCTTCTTTGCCTCAGTCTTTAACAGGCAGACCAGTTATCCTCAGGGTACTCGGCCCCCTGAGCTGGAAGACGGGGACGGCGAGCAGGATGGACCCTCCGTAATCCAAGAGGAAGCAGTCAATGACCTGCTACGCCACCTGGATGCTCACAAGTCTATGGGGCCGGATGGGATCCACCCGAGAGTGCTGAGGGAGCTGGCGGAGGTGTTCGCCAAGCCGCTCTCCATCATTTATCAGCAGTCCTGGTTAACGGGGGAGGTCCCGGAAGACTGGAGGCTTGCCAATGTGACGCCTATCCACAAGAAGGGCCGGAAGGAGGATCCGGGGAACTACAGGCCTGTCAGCCTGACCTCGGTGCCGGGGAAGATTATGGAGCGGTTCATCTTGAGGGCGCTCACAAGGCATGAGCGGGACAACCAGGGGATCAGGCCCAGCCAGCACGGATTCATGAAAGGCAGGTCCTGCTTGACCAACCTGATCTCCTTCTATGACCAGGTGACCCGCCTAGCGGATGAGGGAAAGGCTGTGGATGTGGTCTACCTGGACTTCAGCAAGGCCTTTGACACCGTCTCCCACAGCATTCTCCTCGAGAAGCTGGCGGCTCACGGCTTAGACAGGTGTACTCTGCACTGGGTAAAAAACTGGCTGGATGGCCGGGCCCAGAGAGTTGTGGTGAATGGAGTTACATCCACTTGGCGGCCGGTCACGAGCGGTGTTCCCCAGGGCTCAGTACTGGGGCCGGTCTTGTTTAATATCTTTATCGATGATCTGGATGAGGGGATTGAGTGCACCCTCAGTAAGTTTGCAGATGACACCAAGTTGGGCGGGAGTGTTGATCTGCTCAAGGGTAGGAAGGCTCTGCAGAGGGACCTGGACAGGCTGGATCGATGGGCCCAGGCCAACTGTATGAGGTTCAACAAGGCCAAGTGCCGGGTCCTGCACTTCGGCCACAACAACCCCATGCAGCGCTACAGGCTTGGAGAAGAGTGGCTGGAAAGCTGCCTGGCAGAAAAGGACCTGGGGGTGCTGGTTGACAGCCGGCTGAACATGAGCCGGCAGTGTGCCCAGGCGGCCAAGAAGGCCAATGGCATCCTGGCCTGTATGAGAAATAGTGTGGCCAGCAGGAGCAGGGAAGTGATCGTGCCCCTGTACTCGGCCCTGGTGAGGCCGCACCTCGAATACTGTGTTCAGTTTTGGGCCCCTCACTACAAGAAGGATGTTGAGGTGCTGGAGCGTGTCCAGAGAAGGGCAACGAGGCTGGTGAGGGGTCTGGAGAACAAGTCTTTTGAGGAGCGGCTGGGGGAACTGGGGTTGTTTAGCCTGGAGAAAAGGAGGCTGAGGGGAGACCTCATCGCTTTCTACAACTACCTGAAGGGAGGTTGTAGCGAGGTGGGTGTCGGTCTCTTCTCCGAAGTAACAAGTGAAAGGACGAGAGGAAATGGCCTCAAGTTGCGCCAGGGGAGGTTTAGATTGGATGTGAGGAAAAATTTCTTTACTGAAAGAGTGGTGAAACATTGGAACAGGCTGCCCAGGGAAGTGGTGGAGTCCCCATCCCTGGAGGTATTTAAAAGACGTGTAGATGAGGCACTTAGGGACATGGTTTAGTGGGCATGGTGGTGTTGGGTCGACAGTTGGACTCGATGATCTTAGAGGTCTTTTCCAACCTCAATGATTCTATGATTCTATGATTCTAAGTTTCCTCCCTAGCTTCAGATTGAGTTTTGACATTCACCTTCTGTATGAAGTATTCTCAAGAGAACTAGAATACAAATAAATTAGTTTTGGACTATACTTTAAACCAGACTAGGTAGAGATCTGAGACTTTGCATGAATTAGTGGTCTTCACTGCTGTCAAACTCAGATAGCATATTACTAACTTTTACCTTCCCTAATCAATAACTCTAATGCTTTTTTCTTCTCCCAGCACACTTAGTGGAAAAGCCATGTGGACACTAGTAATATAAACATTAGCACAATATAACTGCATCACTATTAATCAGTCTGAGTATGAAAAGGTGAAAGTCCTGTCAAGTCTAGAGCCAGGCATCAGTCTTGCCCAGTTTTAATCATGATTCATATTTGTTTGTAATTATATAGGTTATTAGCACATCATACTTTTGCCATAGTAAAACAAAACCCCAGAGGCATTATGTCTTCTGAAGCTCTTAAAACAAAAATTTCACAAACTCTGAAGCAGTTGGCAGCAAACGAAAGGGAGAAGCACAAAGACAGAAGACAGATTTCACTCCCAGTTGCTGTTACCTTTACAAATCAAACCAAACCAAATAAAATCAGCTGGGGTCATCACTCTGTGCATCCACTCCAGAACTGCACTGAGGGGTTAACTATACTTTCAGATTGTTCCTGTCTCCAGGGTCTTGCAGGTAAGAGTCCAGCTCAGGAACAGAGAAGCTGCCTGGGACTATGCTGTTATATTTTCATAAAGTGCCCTTCATCCTCTATTCTCCCTAAAACCTGCTTTGCGCTAGCGTTTTCAGAAGGAAGAATAATAAATATAATACATTTCTAACTATGAGGTCTTCCATGTAGCTACAGAACTTCCTTTATATTTCTTGCCAGTTGTTCAAAAGCTAAATTCTGGTGGAAAAATGACACCTTTTTTACCTAGAACTTCACTTTCTTGAGAAAAAGAATTCACGCGCTATTCACCTAATGCCACTAAAGAGGAACAGAAAATAAAACAGCAAAATATGGCAAAATGTCTCCATACACCTTACCTTGTAAATATATACAGTAAAAAAAATGACCAGCCTGTAGGTTCCTTCCTTCATCATCTGAACTCGCCATATCAAACACAGTCTCATAAAGACAACCTGGAACTGAACAACCCACCATACTACTTAGCTTAGCTGCTACTCAGCAAGCTATATTCTGAAGACGACTTAGAAAAGAGAATTGATGTCTTAGTTCACAATCACCCTATTTCACTAATACTAATTGAATTGCTAAATTCCATGAAGCAGAAACAATCAGTGTGATGCTGAGGGACCCTCAAAGTAACACAGAATAAAAAAAGCAATGTGATAATGGCTGTATTTTCAGAGTGACTGACAACCCACTAGCAGTTGGGTGTTCAATTTCAGTGAAAAGTCAGGTCAGAAGCATTTTGAATGTTCCCTAGGGGTAGTAATTCTTAGTATTTCTTTAACAGAATAAATCCTGTTAAACTTTCAGGAACTTTGATAGGAAACTGTGTGTTCAGACAATACAAATAACCCCCAACTGATAGCTTGTAGATTTAGCTTCCTGTCTGTAGATACTCATGAGAATCTCTGCCTTCTCTCTCATTACGCCAGTGGCACACAGCTCACACACAACTTCTGCCTCCCCATGAAATGAGGATGAGGCCACAGGGATGAGAGGCTGCCACACTTTCATTGTAGTGGTGGCTTGCTTCAGAATCCTGAGCTGCTTTGCAGAAATGCTGACTTTTCTCCCTTTTATTTAATCTCAAGGGATCTGTCCTCAAGAGCTTGAGCCCACTGCATAACAGTATCTACAACTGGTATTCTTCTACAGTTGCAGTACTAACCACCAGTGAACTGTTTTCTGGACAATCTGGTTAAAAGTTTCCATACTGCCTGACTCTCTTCCTTTGAGCATCATCCTTACTTTTGGTTAGATCATTTGTGACACCTTTATGATGCTTCTCTGCAGAGCCCCATAGCTATCTCCTCAGATAGGCTGTTAGAGGAGAAGGCCTATTCAAGCTTCTCGGACATTTTTTAATATTTGTGTGTGTGTTTATACAGAGGTTCAGCCTGGTTCCTCTTTTATCTCTGCAACTTTTCACAGCCTTCTCTCTTTAAATGCTTGCAGTTTATTCTGTAATCTGCTTTATGGCTTGTATCTCCAACCCCTCTAGTTGGTATCTAGGATACTAAATACATGTGAAACAGTAACCCCAAATAAGCTGCTGATGAGGGAAATCAGGGCCCTAGTGTAAGCAATCAATGGAGAGAGTGAAGAAGAAAAGCAGCTGTTCCTGCAGGAAAGACCAGAGTAGTTTCTGAGACACAGACTGGGCACAGCAGCCTCTGACGCATACCAGTGGCTTGGTGCAAAGCTGAAGAAATTATCATTCCCCAGTTTCCAAGAACAAACATTTCGCTCTAGTTAGTTCAATCACCACAATATTTAGCACTGTTCTTGGAGCTATATACCTCTTCTAGCGACAAGGAAGCTTTGAGTGACCCACTCACCATGGTTCTGCTATCCTACCCCTAGCCAAACTAGGGTTCTATCTAAGCCCTCACACTCTTAGCTAAATGGCAGGCTAAACCCTTTGTTTCAGCTTCAGAGAGGATAAGTTTAGTACAGTGCAGCTAGCCTAGTCCTACAGAAGAAATCAAGAGCTAAAGTTCTCAGTTCTCACTGGATTTTAAGTATTCCCGGAGAGGGTGACTACCCTGAACTTTGTAGTTGTTATCTAGCCTATATTCTTCTTGCAGCTCTGGCTGTTGCCTTCCATCATTAATATTATCAACAATCCTCACACATGCTCTGCATAAATATTCACAGAAACAGGGAAGGATAGAAAAATGCTACCTACAGTTATCACAGACACATGTAACAACAACAGTACCCAGAGGAGATGAAGAGAATCTCTTGCAGAGGTTAAAATTACAGGGTGGCAACTTAAGAGAGAGTGCTTTTAAAACTGTGAAAAAGAAGGCAGAATTCAGCACACAAACACCTTCATGTAAGTCCACGCAGCAAACCAGTTTGGTCAATATATTGAGAACTCTACTTTTACATTTACTTGTAAATCTATGTGTAACCTTGCTTTATATACTGTACTAAAAATTCAACTTGAACTATACAGTAGACCAGAACTTGTGCCTCAACTATACATATACTACAGTGTTGACATAATTTTATTTATTTTGATAATCCCATTATATTCCATTCCTACACTGTCACATTCCAGTGTGCTGTAGGGTCTTTTTTTATTGACTATGGCTATTCACCCTATAAAATTTCTGGTAGGATAACTGGAGTTTTTGGCAGGTGGTAAAGCATGAGAGGCAGTTTGGAACTGTACGATAAATGCATTAGCTGAATGTTTGTGCAGAGGATCAGCAATAAAATCACTGACATAAATAATGGAAATGTCATCTTTAAGTTTCAAAGCTAAATATCCAAGAGATGAATTGGGTAGTTCACCCCTATGCAAACTTTTCTTTCAGCCTGTGAAAACACAGAGATCACTGCATTAGTGATACTCAAGTCATGTTTTCAGGGTTTTCACAGCAAATCAAAAGGTCAGAAACATAATTTTTTAAAGCATTCTAGACCATAATTTGTCCATATATTCCATTACAGCACCATCACAAATTACTGTGGGCCATAGGTAATATGGGTTCATCAAGACCACACACTACCTGCTAATAGGTCTGCATCAATGAAAAATGGATTGGGTCCTCATTTACTGAGACCTTAACAGCAGATAAACCTATTTGAATTAATTAGCCACTAGGGACTGATGGAAGATTTGATTCTATAAATCTCAGTGATTTTCCTTTGGGAACTTTTACCTCTACTGATTGACTTCACTATGCAGCTGATTCACAAGTCTCAACTATGTCTTTCTGAACTAAGGGGCTTTTCTGCAAGACTGAAGAAAAATGTAAAGAATGTCCCGGCCCTTTATTACAGGCCAAGCTTAAACAACAGAGCATCTTTGAGCCAAAGCCTAAAGCAAAGAGGAGCCATTTTAGCCAAGGTTTTTTTCCCAGCCACATTTTTAGGGATCTTCCTCTTCCAACTCTATGAAACTCAGCCTTTGCTCCCTTCTGTTTAGTCTTTTTAATCCCAGGAGGAAATTCCCTGCACAGCTGAACCCAGACTGTTACCTAGGAACCGCTACATGCAGGGTAGGCAGCTGTGTTTCTTCTTCTTGCTGAGAAAGTTTTTTCCCTGCCAATTCTTGAGAAAGATTAAAGCATCCCAGCATGCCCATCCCCACTTTCCTGGTCTTCGGCATTGGCACTCACCTGTGGAAGTTGTCCCTGGCTCACAGGATGCAGCACTGTGAAGGGTGTTCTGGAATCCGTTCAGTTGCCTTTCAGTGGAGGTCACCCTAACAGGTAAAAGCATCAGATCAGACAGAGATAAGAAGGGATATACCAAGGAAGAATAAAAGTCTCAAACAAAAAATTGAGAATTCTCCTAGTTTACATAATCTCACTGGGATTGTAGCTATGAAGCTGTGCCTGAACACGGTACGAAAAAGGCAGTGACAGCAACCGACTCCAAAAAGGCAGAGCAAGACACATGAACACTCAAGCTACCAGCAAGACTTTGATGTGCCTAAAACACTTAATTGTCCCACCAGCCTTGGAAGCTGATTCTGGAGGATAAAGGAGATAGTAAATGGTATTGGACCACCAAAGCACAACTCAACTAGTAATGCTGTGGTCACCTTATTCCAGTGATTTGAAGTAAAACAATTAAGCAACCTTAGAACAGAAATGCACATGCTGGCAAAAACATGCTACATTCAAAAGTTAAGTCCTTGCATCTTGTCTCAGCAGAGACAGCTCGTTTAGGCAAGATTTCTCACTTGTCTTGGAAACTGAGACCCACAGGTTGCATTTAATCTCCAGTAATCCAGTGCCAGTCCTTAAGCAGATACTTTATGCAAATCCTCCTGCATTTATCTCAGCATTTGAGTTACAGCAAAACTATATTCTGTGGAGTACAACTGCACGTCCTTTAACTGTTATAAAGATCCATTAGCAAACTGAGACCATGCCCTCCTACATAAAAAATGGGTCTTACTCACAAGGCGAGATCAATGCTGCAATGATCTATTCTGTCCTTAAAATCTATACAATTGATCCATCTGTTCCTGGTTTGTCCTCTCCTCCCTCATCCCTCCTTGCCTTTCTTCCTTCCTGCCCAACTCTATTCTGATCACTCCAGACCTCTGTGTGTACGCTCCTGTCTCTCTGCCAGAGTCCTTTTCCTTCACTCATTCAGCTCTGCAGTGTTACACAGTTACTGTGAGCTCTTCCCCGCAGGAGCACTGTAATCTCCAATCCCCACGTGATGCCCTGATGACTAACAGACCCAGGCACACGTGTGCAGTTTCTATATTTTTGTCTGAAACCTTTTGCTTTCAGATTTCAAAGTCAGCAAATTGCCAGCAATCCAGGTGCTCCTGGCAGCTAAAAGGCCAGGGAGGGACTCCTGTATTCTATCTCAGTTGGATTTTAGTGAAATAAATTGGAATCCATACAGGAAGGGAGAGGGATGCAGATATGACATTTGCAAAACACAACCCCTTACTTCAGTCAGCCATAATTTGAAATGCTATTGTCAAATGAGGTGCCTCTTTTTATGTTTATTGTCTCTTGGAGAGAATTTTGGATCTGTACTTATCGTTTCTTTTGCTGCTGATACTGCATGGTCCTTCTGGGAGCTGAGAATCCACATGGATCTTTATGCTTCTTACATAGCAATTCCATGCTCATAATTAGCTTTTCCACTTTGTTAATGCAACACAACTGACAGCCAAATTCAGCTCACCCTTCTATAGGTAAAACGCAAGTGGTTGAAAATGTCATCAAGAATGCCAGCAATTACAACAACAACAACAAAAACCAAAACAGGAAATAGTCACACTTTTACCTTAAAGTGTGGTTTATGTTTAGAGAATCTCTTTCTCTCTACAGACTGGCCCTTCTTTTCTGCCTACCCACGGCGTACCTTGATTCTTGCAGTTTCAACTGTCACCTCCACACAGCTCATTCTCAGATCTGCTTCTGGGTCATTGATCTCTCACCGAGCTAAGCTCACCCCCTCAAGTTCTCTCTGCTGTCCTGATGGTAGCTCCAGTGCCAGAACATATTCACTGCTTAAACTGAGTAAATCCCCTGCCACTTTCTTCCTCCTTGGGTTGGCTGAAACCCTACTGCCTTTCTCAGTTTCCTGCTTTTAATGGCTGTGTTGTTTTTGCTTTCACTTCTCCAGTACAATCCATTGTTATGTTCTCCATTACTTCTTCTTCAACACTAACAAAAACACTGTCCCAACTGTCCCCTCCACTTAAATATTTGTCCTTGCCCTTTTCTATCTCTTAGACAGCTAACCCCTCCTTGAAACTGATACTGACTTCCTTCATTTAGGCGCTAAACCACCCCTAAGCTGCCCAGCCTTGGACTGCAAATTTGGAGGATGCTCTTGTTCCACAGGTGACAAAGAAATACTTTCTTGACTAAATTTTGAACACCTTTGTTTTAACAACCTATTCCTGGGATGCTATGAACGCATCTAATGGTCTAGGGGGGACAGAACTGACACTAACAAATTCACATCACAAAAAGCCCAGGTTTGACAAGAGAACAGCAACATATGTGAAGACCCAGAGCCAGTGAGGCTTGTTCCTCTTTGTTGCTCTTGGACGGGGTATCTCCACATATGTATCTGTGTGTATGATTTGAGGCTAGCCAAGGGCTAAGAGCTACAGGCCTAGGGAGCCCAGCTGTGTCAGGGTGTTAAATCAAGGCATGTCTCTCAGATGCACTGCTTTTGCTGCCAAAAATGTCTAAGGGTCAGGCAGCCTGATTAACCCAGATGCTCAGGAGCTAAAAAAACAAGCGTGCCGCAGTACAGCAGTAGCAAAAAAGTGAAATGGGTTCCCGTAACAGTTACATGCTTGCTCTCCTGCTGCCAGTCCTCTTTTCAGTGGGCACTCAGTTTGTATGTGTGATGTACCCGGCTCAATTAAGACACTTCACACATGCCTATGAATAAGCAACACATGGGCAAGACAGGATACAAACCAGAAACAAGTGTTCTACAGGGCTCGCTCTGTGGCCATCATTCTACTTCTGGCACATTTGCCAGGCTTGGCCAGCCTGTCCTAGAACAGCTGGCTACTGCTGTATCCAATTGCAGTCAGGACTCCACCCCATCGTGGGATGGATTTCCTGAACCCTGGAGAAATGCATCACCTCTACCCTATTTCTGTACTAGTTACAATAGAGCAGAACTTTGGCTTTTCTGCTGCTGGCACCATGCAAAGCAAATATACAAAAGAAGAACAAGGTAGAAAGATTTTGTGCTGTGGCGTTGGGACTTGAAGGGAATATTTGTTTCGAAAGGCTTCCTGAATAAAGTTGTTGGGAATGACATTTACAGAGAGGTTCAGTACAAGAAATTATGCTATGTTGATCAACATCCCCAATAGTTTGTGATATTCTAGTCTGTTGCTGGTAAACTTCTTGGGCTCTCTCTCTCCCTGATAACATCTTGAACTATATGCTCCTTTTCTCTACCTGGCATTTCCTCTCTTTATATACAGTGGTCTAACATTGACAGCTGAATTTTTCTGAGATCTTTTCTTTGACTGATGGTTCTGTTCACAGGCTGTTCAAGGCCTTGCTCTACTTGATGCTGTCATAGTTAGAGAGCAGGTTTCTGAAAAGTTACTATAGGAATGATAGCGCAGAAATTTGTATGGATTGTGACTTAGTCATTCCTAAATGCAGAAAGATTTTGCCTACCACCTGTACCAGTTCACTCTGGGTTCTGACAGTTGAGCTAATATATTTGTCTACTTTGTATGCTGTCATCTGTAACGTGAAGATTCGATACACCAAATGCTGCTTCCAGGGACATCTGCTTCATTCCATGGCTTACAAATACTGTATCTGTGATCCTCTGTCTCCAAATGCTGCTCTCAGCTATCAGCAGGTCTCTTCGTGTTCACAGACCTGCTAATAGTAGCGGCAACATGAACAGTGGAAAGGACCCAGTATGACTCTTGGAAAGAAAGAAGAGCTTGTTGTGTTAGTTCTTCAAAAACTATCTTTCTACTTGTGATATGAGCACATTTAATCAAAACTATGGAGCCCCATGTGACCATTTTATGGGGCTACATTTCAACGTAGAGCTACATATTAAACCATTTCTCCCAGTTAGTCTTTTTCCACACCTTAATATGGGCCCCAGTTTTCCACTCTGTTAGCTTAAGCAAGGAGTCTGCTTTGGACACAATCCGTTATAAAGTCAACCTACCACCTTTTACAAGTTGAGAGACTGAGAAAACAAGAGAGGCCAGGAACTGAAAAGACCAAACTGAATTGTCTGGCTGTTCCATTACTTTTTTCCTTTATGTTTTAACCAGGGAAGTGTCCAAGTTATTATACAGGTTTTGAATTAGTCAGTAATGCTCATCTTTAGCATCTCATTCTGTAGTTGAGTTTTCTACTTATTCTTTTCTTCCTCTTCTGGAAGCCACGTGTGCTGGCTGGGAAAGAATTGATAATGCATGCAAGGAAGAGATAGGTCAAAGAGACAAAGTTGATTTTAGTTTGTCTTCACAGTCCAGTCTCTGGAGAAACTCTACAAACAACTTTAAAGAGATGATCTTTATTAAGATGTTAAACAAAAGCCAGGCGGTGCAAGAGCAGACAGAGAAATAAGGTCTGGCTTACTGAAATATATGAAAAAAAGAGAGACACGAGAGCTTTAACAACAGAATGGGATTAGTTTCAGTGAGTCTTGTGGAAATAATATATAGCACTGAGATCTTCTTTGAGGAAAGAGATCAGGAAAACAGCCAACAAGTATTAGGGGGTGAGAGTGGGCAGCAAATCACAAATGACCTGACAGAGAAATGAAGCAGCCAAAAAGCCAGAATTAGATTAGATGTTATGAGAGGGATATTTACCATGTCATAACCTAAGGATATGGTAGCCCCACACTGGAAAAGTACAATTCTGGGTGCCACAATGCAAGCACTCCGACAAACTCAAGAAAATACAGCAAATTCAAGACAATTAAGGACTCGGCAGGTGGAACTACTATCTGAGGTTAACAAAACCTCAACAAGTCTAAGCAACATTAGGAAACTCCAAGAAGTAGAAGGATATTCAAAAGATGGAAAGTATTTGCAAGGGAAAGTGTTTAGGGTGGTTCAGGAAGGAGGAACAAGGTACAACAGGATGAAACAAAGGGAAAATTCAGATTGCACATCAGGAGAAACTTTCTGATAATAAGGTTGTCTAGATTCTTAAATAGTCTTCTATAGCACATGGTGGGGTTTCTGCCACTGGAGTTTTTTGAAAGCAGACTACACACAGTGTCTGAGAATACTTTGTACAGAATAACCAGGGACTGTAAAGAACAGGCTGGAGCATGCAAGACATCTTTTTCTTCTCTAATCTATATTCCTCTGACACAGAGGCTTCTCTCCACTCACTCTCCTCTGTTGATGCCTCTCTGGTCTTTTCCTGACAACAATGAATGTATTAAATTAGACTGAGACATAGCAGTTTTTAAATGATCAGCTCTCAGTGTGCTGGAAATATAGCTGGGCACTGCTGTTTTCCATGTAAGTGAAAAAATGTTACTGCAAGATCCCATGAATGGCAAGAATGGGTTTGGAGCCTCGTGCTGGAGACTGAAAGGCAACTTGGAAAGTATTTCCGGAGTGGCTCCTTGCAGCCTTCAATACTTGGATTAGTTTTCTGAAATTCTGAAGGAATCTTTTGCTTTTTTTCCCCCTTCTGTGCATTTTTGGTGCTGAACTTTTTCCGGTTTTCCCACACTCCTGCCTGTCACAAAGCAGAAACCACAAAAATGCAGCAAAGTAAAGTCTGTCCAAGGAGCTGCAATTCCATCTCACAAGGATAAACATTTCCTCTGCCAAGAAGTGAGCACAGCACACCGGCATCTTCAAATACACATCCCTGTTGCCCGGCAGAGAAACCCACTGACATAGCCTGTCACCTGTGCTAACATAAGCTACTCAACATAAAAGAAATCAGACAGCAAACCTACCAGCATATACCTGCTAGACCTGATGCTCACACTTGCATTTGCTGAGTTGACAAAGTTTTCTTTTAAAATAGTTTTTGGGGATTAATTCAGTGTGCTATCTCTTAAGACAGCAAGAGTACAGGCAGGAAATACACAAGCTTCCCCAAAGCAGTTCTGTCCAAGCTCCATAAATACGCCTTGCAGTTCCAGATTTGATCCACACGCTGACAGTGCCCTAGCATCTTCATAAGGTGTCTTTCATCAGTAATCTTTTACTAAAACTTCTCTCTTTAAACAGGAAGGGAACACAGAATCAGGAAATCTCACAGGAACCTCCTCTGAAAGCTTAACAGCTCTTCTGGCTGTAAAGTATAAGGGAGGAACTTATGAATGCAATTTTTGCCCTTCAGTAGGCAGGGATGAAGTCTGACGATATATGAGGAAAAACCTGATGAAGGATTTAGTCTAAAACAGTTCTGTCATTTAAAGGAGATAAACAGAGAGCTGAGGAAGCTACCAAGAAAGGTAAAGGATAAGAAGAAAACCCATAAGTCTTGTTCACATTCTGTCATAATGCACAAAAGAGAAGACACACCAAGAAATGGAAAGGGAGGAAACTTAAAATCAGTAAGCAACATTTCATGGTGATTTTTTTTGTTTGTTTTTAAAGACAACACACACCAAATCCATATACCTTAGAATGGCAAGCACTATATAACTAAAAGCTTAGTAAAAGTTAAAAGAAGGATTTCTACAGATAATGAGGAAAGTTATCATTACATTAGGCACAATATAAACAGTTTAAATTAAATAAACACTTGTGCTTGAAGGTATAAGTCAATAATTGTGTGTTAAATTTATGGGGAAACTTGGCTCAAGGGAAGATTAGCTTGTTAAGGATATTGGGTTGGGTTTTTTTCTTTGGCAGCCTCTTCTGACCCTCCAGATTCTAGCCCCCATCAAAGATTAAACATGAAGGGAGTGGCTCAAGTGCCTAAACATAGATGTCTAGTACCATACTTGTTACTCTCAAGTTATTTGAGACATCTGCATGGGACTGGCAGATACAATACAAGATTTACAGAAGACTTGTGCTCATCTGGAGCAGCAGCTGGAGGTCAGGTGGAATAGCCCTGGGCATCTAAAATGTCACTAGCTACCTGTATTTAGGTAACTGAATCCCACCCTGGATCAGATACTTCTCTGATTCAATCTAGCAGTTCCTATGTCCTTATGTTTGTGTGATGTTACAGTCTTACCTATCTTATCATTGTGAAACATGAAACTGCAACACAGTGCACACCAATTTCAGTACACACAGCTCAGGTTATTCTGAGATTTATCTTGGACAACATAGCCAAAAAGATCTATGTCAGTTGCATGTAGACAGGTTCTTCTCCCATACTCCTCCTCTGGGGAACCAGTGCCAACTCCCTGTTGTGGATGGGAAGAGATAAAACTTACTTGGAAATCCTCTGGGCTGCAGCCTTTCTGACCACTGCCTGCCTGTGGTTCGCTGGAGGCTTTGGAACCAGCTGAGAAGGCATACTCTGGGATGGCATCACTTTGTGCAAATTGGCTGCCTTCTGGATACTAGAAGTGGCACTTGATGTCTTGCGGGCATCGGAGCCAGCTGGCATAGATATATGGCTGGTGCCGAGTTGTGAGTAGTTGGCAAAGAGAGCCTGGTTAAAAAAAAAAAAAAAAAGAAAAGAAAAGAAAACAAAAATAGCGTAGTAATTGGTGATTACGTCTCTGAATATTGCTGAGAGAGCTGATGGAGGTGGGTGACATTTTTGTGAGGGACAATATCTGCCTGGTGAAGGCAGCCCCAGGGCTTTAGGGACAGTCCCATGCATAAAAAGAAGAGTTAAGTGGTCAAGTCAGTGAAGTAGTTTTCAGAGCTGAATTTTATACCCTTGGAAGCTGGGACTAGCTCCTAGGAAGGCAGACAAGCTCATTACTGCCACAGAATGATACTATTTGGAATTAAAAAACAAGAGGGCCTATCCTCAATCTAATCTTGCAGTGGGCTCTCATCCACAAAGAAGTAAAGCTTTTATTGCTTTGACTGACTTTCTGCATTTATCTTGCTAAATTATTCTTTGTGTAGGAGGTGGGATTGAGACACAGTTCTAGGAAAGAAAAAAGGTTATGGGGAAGATGTTACAATGCCAGTTCTTCAGTCTAACCCTTTACGTGCTTGGAATAACAGAAAGGCTCTAGGGTACCTTCTCTGAAAAAGGGACCTTAGGTCAGCAGCTGACAAAAAGGAAATCCCCAGTAATACCAGGGAAAGAAAATATTTCTATTCCTATAGCAGGTGGGAGAATAAGTATGTTGGAGATTTGTCACAGGGAACAAAAGAATCTGCACGTTATGAGACACTGGAGAACTGAGCAGTGGACAGGCAAAGCAGGGAATGGGGAATGGTTCCCTACGGGAGCTCTGCAAACGGCTCAACTCTTTTCAGAAAGGAGCAACCTGCTGGGAGCTCTGCCCTGTCTTTCCTCGAAGTCAGTCAGATTCCCAGGGCAAAGAGGCAACACCATAACCATGTACTTTGGCAGCTAGAGGTCAGTGATAGGAGATGAGGGGAATAGCTGAGCACTCGCCAGTCACCTCAGCATGACCCTGGGAGCAGTGCGCTTCACTGCATTTGTCCTCAGTTTCTTCTCTGGTGAAAAACACACAAAGCCACAGCGAGTGGGCTCCAGGCTCCAGAGAAAACCACAGTCTGAGGCCTGGCTGAGTCTCAGCACACAGACAGGAAAAGCCCCTCTCCCCCGCAATTCTCTGGCAAATGGCAGGGCAGTGGTGTGTGGGAAGACGTTTCTGACAGGCAGAGCTCTAGGGAGAAAAGGAAGTGCAGGAGCCAAAACAGGCCTGTTTCCTAACTAGAGCTCACTGACAAGATGCCCTTGAGCTCCCAATCCTTCTTAACCTCTCCCTTCCCTGAAGCTCTACCTTGATCGCAGCTTTCAGATTTTGAATAAGTAGATGGTACAAGTGCACAAGTCTGGAAAATAGCAGTCACACCCCACCTCCCCCCAGCAAAACAAACTAAAATGAAACTTGGTTTAGTCTCTTGCATCTTAGAGTCTGACACATCATGGGGTTGGGATGGAGACCCTCAAGTCACTGCACCCCCTTCTTATTCAGGGGTGACATTTCATTGTGCTCTGTTTGATATTATGCATATTTCCTGGAAATTGTTCTTCTTGTTACTAAAATCACTAAGATCCTGGAGTCCACAAAGCATACAGTCTTAACCCCTTCCCTGTGTTAACATGCATTAGCAAGGAGGTCCATGACTGAAGAAACAGCAAGCATGGATGCTCTAACAAAGTCTGATCAGCAAAAGCTGGGCTAAGACCTCCCTAAAGAAAGGTCATGGATGTTTTTCTTGGGGGTAACGGACTTCCAAAAAGGCCTTTGTCTCCACGCTGTGCTGAGATTCTGGCTGCCTTCCAGGCAAGGATGGGGAGACTGGAAGCTGACACGGACCATGGCTTCTGGATTTAGCTACAAAGCATGCTGCCCTGCTGTGAACTCCATGGGGACAGGACAGGAAACCAGGAGAAGCTACTGTGCAAATAAAGAGGGCAGCTGGGGAGAGCAGAGCCTGACCACACAAAGGAAGGGTTGGGAAGAGATTTCAGCACATCCGAAAAGTAGGAGACAGACCTCATCACTCAGGATTCTGAAGGCTCAGGGTCTAGGGAAAGCAGAAGCTTAGACAAACCCTGACAGAGGCAGTCCTGAAGCAGATAGCACCCTACAACTATTGCTACTGCAAGTAAAAAACTTTGAACCATACTTCCCAGGCTGGCAGATTTAACTTGATGTTGAGGAGACATTTGCTTCCCTGACAAGTTCTTAGGGCTACAATTCGGAAAAATACTTAGAACACTAGAGACTTTTGAGCTAAAAATCATGTAGAGCATTAGTGAGTTAATTCTCTTGCATAATTCTCTGGGGAGGTAGGACAGCATTAACCCTGTCGTGCACATGAAGAATGTTAGCACTGACAGAGAAAGTGATTTTCCCTAAGCCACAGACTGAAGCAATATGAAAAGCTAGGCTGAGAGCTCAGAGAAGATCCTGACTCCCAATCCCATATTTGCCTCATTAGATCACACCTCTCCTTGCTTCCACATCTACATATGAACACCATACACCGTGTTATTTGTACAAAAATAGTAGTTTTTAATTAGAAAATCTGAACGTGTACAGCTTGTCAGTAAGGACAATGCACATCTAAGAGTATTAGCCAGTAGCAGCTAAGCTCGGGTTGCTCATGATTAAAAGCAGGGAGGTACTGTAGTACTTTGAAGAAAAGCAGATATATTAATGATCTTCAAAAACAGAAAGAATGTTCCTGGCACTTACCATCCCTGTATCTAACACCCATCCCTAGCACAGTAACGGAACAAATGTTGCAAGAAAAAACATGTTCATTCTGTGACCCGAAGAGGTAATGAAGCTCATTTCCTGCGAATCTGTCTTGGGGCTGAATCTTACAGTATCTAATATAAAGCATGCCCCAAATTATGCCTCCCTTCATGGATTTGGGGCATTCTTGTGTTGATTTTCTGCTGTCTAATTAGCAGTGGCCTCATGCTGCAACCTTTACCTTAATGGGAACAGTAGTTGAATCCCCTTTCCAGATATATAGCTCTTTATTTTCATGAAATTTAGATGAAACACAGCTTTGAGATTTCTATCCCATAGTCATTCAGTTTAAATTGGATCAGCAACTCTGAAAACGATGAGAGACTCAGCAGTGTATGAGAACTGACAGAGAGATGCACACAAACATGTACTGCATAAAGATCTGTGCAGCTAGTTCCAAATCACTAGCACTGGAAACTGAGATGTTTATAAGCAATAAACAATGACAAGGATTTAAGTTGAAAAAAGGAAAAAAAAGCAAACCCAACAAAATAAAACCCACCACTTTTCTAAAAGCAACTGCATTTCAGATGACATTGCAAAAATACAGAGAATTAAAAGGCTTGGAAGACCTTTGGAGGCATATAAATTGTTTAGTGGAGACCCTTTTGAACACATATTAATGCATTCAGTTAAATCAGTTTGGATGCAACAATCAGTTGCGTTGAGAATTCACAAAGTGGCGATAAAGAATGGGCTCAAAATGTACTATTAACTGCCATAGTGTTAAACTGCAGTAAGAGGAGCATCTTGGGGTCATCAAGAAATTTAAAGAAGAGCAGCAAATTCATAGTATGCACAGACTGTCCTGAAGCATGTCTTCCTTGGTAAATTCTTCAGAACGAGACTAAAATATACTAAAATAAGTTTACTTGGTGCCTTCTCCTTTGTCTGCCTTTTGGTACTGAGAGCTCTCTTGGGCAAGGATTGGGCCATATAATTGTATTGGAAAGATACTTAATACATCTGGGTGTTACCATAATTCTAATAATAGTGACAGGATCAGAAACATGGGGACAAAATTTCAGCTGGTATAAATCAGCACAGACTACTGGTCTCAGAACAGTTGTTCTGCTTTACTTAGACTGAGACTGACTCATCAGTATCACAAGACTCAAATACGAAAAATGGCAGGCAGCACATTTAGTGGGAAAACAATCTGAGGGAGAAAGCTGCAAAACAAGAATGAACAAGAGACTGAAGGGGAAGAGAGACTGCAAATCTGACAGCAGTCCAATATATAATAGTTTAGAAAACAGTTTAATGATGTTTAAGGCTGCATTCAAAGAGACCCTGTGTCCTCAGGCAGGAATAATGTAGTTCTAGGAATACTAGGAATATTATTCTGAATACTCAACATTCCCAGTCAGATCTAAATAAACTGTAGGGAATTCAGAAGAGAGTCACATACACTAAAATTTGCTGAACTTCATAAAATGAGGAATATTTCAGAGAACATACCATTTTTAAATGATTGAGAATTATTTAAGATTAACATAGCCCAATGTTTTATAGCATAAAATCTACTTAAACTTCTGATTGAAAACGTGATCATAACTGACCACACAACTCATTAACATGATTTATGTCTTGTTTAACATTCGCTTTTTGCATATAAGCAGGACTGATGGGGATCATTCCACTGTACGACTGTACTTTTCTTGTTTTAATTTAGCTTTTTTCCCATGTGAAATGTTTGGCATAAAATTCTAAACCCAGTAGATGCTAGGCTAAGCAGACAGAACATAGCCACACAGAGAAGGAGGAACCTCCCTAACAGCTAATGGCATCTTTCCAGTACAGGAAACAATTAGAGAATAAACAATGATGGTATATTAACTGCCTTGCCAACTGCAGCAGTGATACTAACATCTAGGTCATAACGTGTCACATGAAGTCTCCTTTAAACATTAAAAATACTGCTATAAGCCTGTTTTTCTTGTCTTTTGGTTTGATTTTGTAATTCTTGTTCCTTGATTTTGTTGATATCAGATTTAAGCTTCTTGTCTCCACTTTAAAACTCTGGCCCTTTCTATTTTTTTCTCTTTTCTCAGGCTCTGTATTGTCTCTGTTCCTGGGCCCTATCACTGCATCCATTTGTTTGTTAGATTCTTATCCAGTCAATTTGGTGTTTTTCTTTTTGTCCAGAGAATGAAGTACCTATTCTGGCATCAAAGATCTATTTCCACCATACTACACTGCATGAACTAACTTCCACATACAATGAGTGAAAATTGTTGGTTATTATTCCTCTTCCTCCACCTACACAGTATTTGCTACTCTGCAAAAAATGCCTGGAGGAGAAATCATTCTTAAGTGTCTGGAAAGCGCTCAACCAAGAGTGGGTGCTGCCACAAAGAAGTACGCAATAAGCCTTCACGATAAGATACGTCCACTGCATGGCAGATGGGGGTATTCCTATGACACAAATACTTGACTAGGAACTTCCATGCTTTCCAACGCATCCATCTCATCTCCAACATATCGAACTGGTTAATGTACAGGCAGAAGCATTTGCCTGTGCTATTAATCATGGTGCTTCTGTTACTTGTTCACATGCTATCCATATACATATGAGTAGTCCATTTGTCACAGAGAGAAGGAAAGACTGGCATCTAGTTATGTTGTATGGTCATGCCATACTCAGGGCGTTCCTTGAGATATATTAATAATTGCACTTCACCTACTTCACCTAGCCTGCCTTCCAACTGTAACAAGAACTTGAACAATCAGATGAAACAGGCTTGGAGATATCCTGCATGCATTCCCCAAAGTAGAGAGATCATGACACTCTTTCAAGTGGTGGGCCTTCCGTTTTTGAGGATATATTTCTTCTGTTGAGATGAGGCTGAGGAACTTGAATGTAGCAGGCAAGACAACAAAGGATGGACTAGATCTCAATACATGGGAAGGAACAGAAGGGAAAGAGCAGGCAACGGGAGATAGGTGGCTTAGGTGATACTAACTAGGAAATGTGGTAACGCCATGCAGGCTAGGATAAGCTACATCAGCTGTGGGGAAAAAGAGAGGCCAAATAATGGCCAGCAGGAAAAGGTATGATGGAAGTCAAAGCAGTGTGAGTGGGAAGCAGATGTAGGGCAGGGAGTGTGTAAGCGGCAGAAAAGAGAAGGCAGTTCTTGGAAAGGCCAAGTCAAAGGACTGAAGTCTGAGAAGCTAACTAGCAGAAGAAAGAGGCCAGTGACAGGAAACTAGAGAGGGAGCAGGGGATAGACAGATGAAGATGAGGGTAGTGCAGTGACTGGGAGGGGCATCAGAGGATTGGTGCAACTATGACTGGAAGGGGAAGTCTGGCTGGCTCCATACAACGTCTAGTGGGAGAGGAAGTGTCCAAGAGACAATCATTTTATTAAGATGTGGTTTTCACTACAGAAAGTCTGAAAGCCCCCATGTTCACCAAATACCTTTCTTCATTAATGGGAACTTCAGTGCAGCCTGAGCCCTGGGGCATAGCAATGGCATCAATACTGCAACTCCAAACTGCTTGGCTCAGAAGGAGAAGGAAGGGAGAGAAAGGAAGGGGACGTTGTGAGGGTGAGAGGAGGTTTAACAAAGAATCACTTTAACAGAAACTCCTGAGTAATGGCTCTGCCCCAGGCCAAGAATAACATCAGCTCAATGTCAGCAATTAGAAGAGGGCTCAGCCAGGCCCCACGGCCAGCTCCAGCCTCCTCACAGGCACAAACCAGCTTACAGCCCTTTCATGAGCTCATAAGCAGCCACAGCTGCCCACCCAGAGCCCCTTGGACGGAGATGAAAGGAAGACCCCCTGCTCAGAGGGGGAGCAAGAAGACTGTAGGTGAGGGAATTTGGGGATGGAAACTGCATGGCTAAGTGAGGGCCTTGAAAGAAGGAGTGCAAGGAGCAAAGGCAGAAGGTCCCCTCCTTCAAGATGCTCCCAGACAAGGATGAGGGCAATTTGCCTATAACCTATTCTCAAGGAGCCTGACTAGTGACTCATCTGCTTCACAGGAGGGAGAGTGGGTGTTCAGACCTCTGCATGTTAGCTCTGTTCACGGTTTTGGAGTCCAGCCCTGCCAGACTGCCCAGCAAATAGCTCCTTCCTAACGGAGACCAATCTCTATTGAGTGAAGGTTTGTTCACCCAGAGACTTCCTTCCCTTTAGCAGGGAAGCCTTTTGGACATCACTCAGAATAAAGAATACACCTCTCTCTCCATAATAACAAAGAAAGGTAACAAGTGCATCAATGAACTCATTGTAACCTTGGAAGATTCCCCAGGCAGGATGGAAATGCTATTCCAGACACAGTGGTCCACCCTTGGCATCTAGGTGTCATCCAGAACATCAGTAATGCAAACCCTTTTTCATATTTCCTCTAGCTCCTGGACACTCAGCCCATCTTTTCTCCTTGCAATTGTAACTAAGGAGTCATGTTTCCATCAGACAGTTCCACGCAAAGCAGTGAAAGGAGATCTTAAATGTAGTAATAACAAAATGTGTAGGAGGCCTGGAGAAGATTTTCAGGGTTGCAGAGAAAACTTGCATCTAGCATCAGAGTCAGTGGCCATGCCTCCTGCACACTGAAGGCTCCTAAAAGAAATTAATACATTTCTTCAAAAGAATGAAGATTCTCCTAACTAATTTTTGAGTCCCCTTAACATACTGCTCTTTTGATAACTGCATCACATGAGAAGACATCCAGGAGGAGGATAATTTAGTCAAGATGAAGCCTTGATTGGGTCTTTTTTCTACAGAGGACACAGTTGCCAACACAATTGCAAGACCCTATGTTTAGAAACGCTGAAATACAACAGTGACCCAGCTTGAAGCACTACCCAAGAAGAACTCAAGTCAAAGCAGGAACATATCATCAGTGACGAGGTTAAGTGACAAAGAATTGTGGAGACTGTAGACAGTTCTAAGGCTGTCTGAGGCACTATAAGGAGATGCCCTCAATTGGTGCAGAAAAGCAAGCAGCAGCATGCCAGTAGCCAAATGGAGGAGGATGCCAATGCAGTGGAAGAAGCCATTGGGAACTACAGCATCAAAATGCTATCAAAATCACTGCAGGTAATATTAGTTTTGTTGCAACCCACTTGAAGAGCTACGTCCTTCACAAAAGCTGTGCCATATGTACTGGCTCTGGGTTGGTTCTGCACATCTAAGACTCAGTCAGCACTGCTACATCCCAGGCAGGATTTTTTCTTAGCTACCTGGTGCCGGGCTTGGCTTTGCTCCAACAGCTGTCGTGACTGAAGTTTCTGCTGCTGAAGTTGCTGCACAGCAAAATGGAGCTGATAGTTGGGATGTGCCAGCGGACTCCGTGTCACCTTGTTGTAGATGCTGTTCTCCGTCTCTCCTTCCCAGGCAAAACGATGATTCTCTGGAGCCCTGAGAAAAGAAGAGCCATCACGCTTTCACCGCTCTGCATGTAAGGACTCCTGCTTACAAGGCACTGCTGCTTCCTAAAAATCCCTTAATACTTAGCCAGCTATGAATTTGTATTAAGTGGCTCCAACAAGCACAACACCTGCTAAAGGTGCCATATGCCAACTGCTGTCTTGCTAAGGAGTTTCTTGAATTCCAGGCTGGGACTGTATTACTAGCTGTAACACCATGCTTGAGGAGAACAAAGGAAAAGAGAGGAAAAACTCTAAACTGGAGCATGTCTGTGGCTGATTAACATTGAAGAGAGGCAGAGTTGCAGCAGGAAAAGAGCTAAGGATTCCCATCACTAATGAGGTAATTATTTTTTTTGATTTCTAGAGATTTTGTTAATACACTAACACAAGGTTTACACGAAGCACACACATGCTGCAGTGAGAGTGGAATAGAAGACAGATACACAGTATAATATCCACAGAGGGGATAAAGGACTGGTAGGGTGAGGTTGCAACTAGGGCACTTATTGACTCCATAAAGTTACATTCCAAAAGACCTGAGGGGACTGAAGATAAGCTCATTTCTTTCATCATCAGAGGAATGCAAGCCTTTCCCAGAGGAGAAAAGGCCTCCTGCAAAGAGGCAGGAGCTCTTACAACCCAGGCTTATATGGTGGGAGTTCAGCTGTGGCCTGCAACATGATAAGTACCAACAGGAGCTCACTGGCTTGCTTTGAAGTTTGTAAGCCTCGGCGAGAAGGCAGCACCAACACACTTCTACACAAGGCCGAGGGGCTTTGCAGAGAGCAGGTGGCAGACTGACAGGACCACAAGGTGTCCTGAAGAGGCTACAATGGCCCAGCAACTCACACATCCTGTGCTCACAAGACAGGATGCCATATGACCCACTGAATCCTGACACTCTGGCTAATAAAACCTTCAAGCCTCAATGCCTGAGCTTCCCAAGTTTCTGCTGGTCTCTGTCATGTTTCTCTCAGCCACTCTTTCCAAATATTTCCTTTGGATTCCCAGGGCAGACTTCCCTTGTATTCCCTATGCATGTCATAAGTAACTGGGATGTAAAAAGATACTTGCTGTCTTTTACATTTCATGGCACTATTCGGAGTGTCGGTCATGGTTTTGGCATGGGAGTTAACTGCAATCTCCTTGCTTCAGGATCCTGTCAAAACTTACAACCTAGATTCTTTGAACATGTCACAGCTTCCCTTGAATGTGTTGTATCTTCCCCCACAAGCTTCATCATTACAGCAAACCCTTAAAATATTCAGAAGCATGTTTCAAACAAGACCAGAAGCAACTGCCAGCCCTATGTACTCTCCCTCAAAAATAACATAATGCATCCCTTTCAAAGCAAATTGAGGACAAGGACTCTAAACACTAAAGGATCACTCTTCATACTCAGCTCCTCAGCAACAGAGGAGTGAGACAACCCAATGGAAAAGGAGTTCAGCTGCCAGCATCTCCACCCTGCATCCTCTAGGCCTCCTCCTGCTTGGAGCACCACTACCACTTTTGCTTTTATGGGCCATTGGCTGTAGGGAGCCTTCTCTAGACTCCTCTGTTCAAGGGATCCTGCCCATGCTTCCTCAGTCCTTTGCTTCCATTGTAGCCCAGTGCAACACCAGATAAATGACTCTCACTCCCTGCTCTCTTTTGCTACAAGATTCTCAGTCTTTCAGTTCTTTTCCTTTTACCAGTGCTTGGAAAAGTGATAACTGTAATGTTGCTGACAGTACTCAGGCCTTGAAACCCAAGTTGTATAGGTCTGAATCTGGCTTTGTGGTTAACCTTGGGAGAGCTGCTTCACTCTTCTGAACCTGCCTTCCCCCTTCTGCCCCAGTAATGGGGTCACGATCCTCTACTACTGTAGTTTTACCTGCAGTTGCTCAGCTCTGGATCCATGGATGCGTGTGTGCTGCTGGCCTCCCAGCACTGTCTCCTAGTAGGCACAGGATGCCACAAAAGGCATAACTTAAAAGGAGGACACGACAAGACACAAGGAATCTTTGAAACAATCCCCAGCAGTCTCCTCTCCAATCCCACCAGCTCACCACATGGGTTATCAGCAGGTTGCTGTCACCTGGACTCAACTCCCATCCCAAGGGTAGTATTTGCTCCTTCCACTGCATAGATACAGACTCCACCATCCATTCTGATTTTAAAGCTCATTGGATTTTTCCCTTGTGTGAAGCAGCTAGAGACTCTGTTATGCCCCATGCCCGCCCCCCCCCCCCCAGTAAAGTCAGGTCATGCTGACACCTGAAGAGCACGAGGGACTGTGCTGGGACTGGGATGCACCCTTTGGGAGATAGCTGGGGATTACTGCAGACCAGCCCTTGAAACAAACATCAGCTGCACCAGATACAAAGCTGAAGAGCATTCAGGAGCTCCATCAAAGTCATATTAGTGCTCAGTAAACAGCCTGATTAATTCCTCATCAGTACTACTGAAAGATTATAATCTTCAATACCTCTGTTTTGAACTAAACAACAATTGTATTTGTCCATTGCCTAGAGTAACTTTTTCACACCAGCAATTTCTCAGTTGAGAAAATTTGGTAAGTTCATTCAAAATGCTCCTAAATAAAGTACGCCAACATAGGATGAAGGGGCTACCTCTCACGGATTTCATAACTAGTTAAAACACATGAAACCAGAGCTAGAATAAATGGACAGTTTCCACAATGGAAGATTACCACTGAGGTCCCACAAGAATCTGTGCTATGGTCTCTGCTGTTCAAAACATTTATAAGTGATCTGGGGAAAAAAGAGCGAAATAAAAAAAAAAGTTTGCTGCTGAAAAACTGAAAGTCACTGAGAAGTGTGAAAAAAAAATCACATTACTGAATGATCAGACATTAAATTGGTAGATGACATTCAGTTTAATAACTACGAAGTCATGTACCTGGGGAAACACAATCCTAGTTTTACGCAGTGATGGACTTTGAACTAGTTATTTCTATTCAGGAAGGAGACCTTATAACTATAGCTATAATAGATTTTTCTATGAAAACATCACCAAAATACTCCCAAAAAGCAAAGTCAGTGTTAGGAATTATTAGGAAAGGCATAGGGAACAAAACCAAGAACACTACTATGTTACCATATAAACCAAAACTGCATCCATCTCTTGCATACTGAGGATAGTTCTAACCCCTGTCCCTCCTCCCTTCTCAAAAAGCATACAGTAGAACTGGAAAAAGTACAAAGAAATGCTGTAGAGATGATCAAAGGTATGGAACAGCTTATATATTGAGGAATGACTAAATAAATAAGGACTCTTCAGCTTGGAAAAAGGACAACTAAAAGGAAATATGAAAAATATCTATAAAATCATGAACTTCAGGGAGAAGGAAAATAGGAACAATTACTCACCTCTCGTGATACAAGACATAGGAAAAACCAAATGAAGTCATCAGGTGGGCAGGTTAAAACAAACAAAAGGAGGTAGTTTTTCTCATAACACATAATTAAACTGTAGATGCCTTCTTACTACAGGAAGCTAAGGACGCCAAAAATTTACAGGGGTTCAAAAATGATTAGACAAACTCACAGAAGCAAGAGCCACTAACACTGTTTATATACGAAGATACCATCTCCTGGCCAGAAAATCACTGATTACCGAGTCCCAGAGAGTATTGGGGAAGTATCACCATTCCGTAACATCACCTAATGCTCTTCCCACCGAATCTGCCATGGGCTACTATCTGAGCAGGACATTGAACCAGATAGTCCATCTGGTCTGCGGAAATGCAACCAATATTGTTTATGCATTAGGGGTCTGAAACTAAACCTGTCTCAGGTCTCAGTCAGAAGTTAGAGAATTCAGTCAAGCACTCTTTAAGGTATTCATTCAAGTTATATGATTAATTCTAGAAACTAATGTCTGTTCCAACTTCTCTCATATCTACCTCCAGCTCAGAACCTGCAATGCATAAAATTTATCCTTTGATCCAAAAGAATGCTTAGGAAGCTAAAGATTGAGTGATTTGTTCTAAAACATAAAAGTCAAGATGAAATGGAGGAGATAAAACTGATGTAAATGAAAAGTCCACTAAAGCTGGACCTGCTGATAGCCAAACTGGCTTTGTGCCACAGAGATGATGTACAGTGACTGCAGTCTGTAGTACTGTGAGGGCCACTAAACTGAATGGCAAAACTTTAGTATCATTTCCTTGATCCTCATTTCTTTTGTTTTGAGTTATCTGGCAAAGTATTAACTATTATGAAAATACAAATACTGAAGACTGACGGTCCAATTTTTAAAAATGCACTGTGATTGCTGCCTTGCTCCAACCTTTGTCCACTTCAATGAACTCTCAAATGCTTTCATTTGGTTTCTAACCTGTTTTAATCCACTTTTTCTGTTTTAACCAATACATGATCTATAGCCCAAAATAAATTCTTTAGGATATAATATTGCCCAGATAAGCTTGGTTTAAACTACCCAGGAAAACACTGTTGAAAGTATGCTAATAAATCTTTAGGAAGAACTAAATTTAAAAAACCAAACAAAACCACAAAAACTTTGGCTAACATTTTCTTGCAGCATAGACAGTCTTGTGCACAACTCCCTGCAGTTCCAATACCTTCTCTCCACACGATGCAGCATAACAGCACTTACTTTTTTCTAGATACTATATTGAAAACACTGTTGCTTGCCTGAGTAGATTTTACTCTCGTGGTCTGCAGAATCCATCTGGATTGAATATGCTTCTGTTAGCTTCCATGGGTTTTGCTTTTTTATAGAAGGAAATCAATATAAATGCATTATACATAACTTCAGCCTTTTATAATATAAGCATTAAATATTTGACAACAGAAACCCTGCATATTTGCAAGTCTTAGGATCACTTTTGTACAGAAATCTGCAGTTTTGGAAAGTCCCCATATAACACGTTATCAAGTTGATGATATTACATCTAAGGCAAAGCTTGCCCTGGTACAGGAGAACAGGGCTTAGGATCTGAGACTCAATATGCTGCTGCCAGAGACACGCTGAGCTCTCAGTCTATTTGCCATGCTCACAGGAATGCATCATGGTGCAGCTCCTATTCTCAGTCTCTGTCTGTCAGATGATTTATCGAAGCATGACAGCACCTTTGCACCCTTCCTGAAGTTAGCTCTTCTGCTTAAGGAATTCTACAACAGGCTCAGCATGGTAATGAAGGCTGGAAAAAAAAGCTGTAGAGGACCTCACACCTTAATAGATACTATAGAGTTCACATGGTAGAGAGACTATATAAATACCCCAAACTGAAAGAAAAGCTTTTTCACAACTCACACCATTTTAGGCAAAGCCAAAAATAACCAGAAAAACCCCCGCACCCGCAATGGAAATGAGGATCATAGAGTCAGTACTCACAGACCTGCTTGTTTTCAATTCAGGATTATTACTTGAACACTAACGATTGACTGAATATTCATTTGCTCACATGTACAGATGACAGATATAGGCATAGATGCACACACACGCAAATGGGAAATAAACATTCCTGCCTGTGCCACCACAAGAGATTGGGTTTCGTTCTGTCAGCCAGGCTGGTTGTGAGCAATCTTCTCACAGCTTGCTCAGGATTATTTATGAGTTGTTTAGTTTAGAGACTTGGCCAGGATTCAGGCCTTCACTATGTACAGGAAATCTCAGCCTTGGCATTATGGCCCATCCTTTGTAAGCAAGATTCTGTCCTTCCAGCAGCCCTTAGGGCTACTCAGTATTTTTGGCAAGAAACCTACTGTGTTCCTTTCTTTCAACTGTAGTTTTCATAAAGCCTGGGCCAGAATTCTCTCTTCCTCTTCACTGACAGCCTAAGACCACTCTGCTGCAGCTTTCTGCATCACAAAAGATGAATGTTTGCTTCTGAGACCAATTTCAACAGATCTCCATGCTATTATGATCACAACCCAGCCTAAAAGTGCTAGAACACCATGCACTCACCTCCAGGTTTTCTGGTTCCAAATTCCCTTTCTGCTCTAGTTCTCTTTTCTAATTCATTAGCTCTTTTCCGATGCAGGCAACCCTTATGCAATCAACTACCTACACCTGTACTAGGAACTAATGCTAGTGTACTAAAATACTAAATACTAATAAAATACTAATACATTTGTTTATTGACTACAGCAAAAAAAAGGCTCAATGAAATCCAGCCTCTGTACAGAAGAGATGTGGTTATCAGCTCTTACAAGAAAGGAGAGAGCTGTCTTCTGTTCCCACTTCAAACAGATTTGAAGGGAATACCAAGGGCTGAAGCTGTAGACAAGACCACACCACAGAATACCACTCACTGAGAATCTCATAGTTACGAAGAACTATCTGACATACAGCAAATCCATACTAAAAAAATGATACTGGTAACTACTAATGATAGCCCACACTTCTCCTAGCATCCACCATTCTTAAGTAACTCATTCAAACATCTGACAAAGCAGGGTCTACTACAACACAACCACTGCTGGGATGAGTAATACCAGACAATAAAAGACAACAGCAGAGGACACAGCAAAGAAAAATCTTTACTAAAGTGAAATGACAAGGAAATAATCAGGGGAAGGAAGGGCAATACAGGAGTAGTAGGGATTCAGAATATAATTTCTTAATGCATAATGTGGATAAAAATGAGTTTAAAGCTTCCAGTGTTCCCAAAAAACATTTAAGGAATTTTAAGTACCATTAATACTACACATAGGGCTTTCAACTGAAGCCTCTTCCAACAGCATAGCTGGGCATTTGTTTGATACCAACTCCTGTGTGGCCAGCAATAATACCAATTCATGAAGTATACTGGTGTTCCCCATATATCACTTATTAAGCAGGCACTTTTGAAACATTTGAAAAGTGCCTACATCCCATTGAAAGGCAATGCAAACTAGGCTCAATTTACTTGTGAAAATGAAGCTTCAGCATCCTTGAAGAATATTCCTCTATGTTTAACCCTGCTTAATTTGTGAGAACTGATAGGATCACAGCAGGAGTCAGGATAGCTGGAGGTCTAGCAAACTGAGAAAAGAATTATCCTCCTTTTAAATGAGGAAACAAGCTGACAATGAAAGTATTTTGCATCCTTTCCTGTAAAGGCTGGAGCTAAGGATGAACAAAGGCCATTGCTGGCAATAAGGGAACCCAGTGCATTTTATAAATCAGTGCTCCCACCTTGCCATGGAATGCAAGACAATCTTGGGCAGCAGTTTCTTTCCCACAGGGCATTCAGGTGGTATAACAAGTCCAGGAAGCTTTCACTACAAAGCCTTGGTAAGCACCAGCTGCTAGAAAGTAGTTGGCATAGTAACTAATGATTCTGTATAGTGTGGCAGCTCCCAGCATCCTGCTGACTTATGTGCAGGCACTCAGAAAAACACAGAACATTTTCTTTGGCACACTACGTGCTTCTTCCATCCCTAACAATAGGCCCTAGATTGGGGCTGGCTATGGAGCAATGATAAACATAGTGGGACAAAGCCCAGGACGCTGGGGGCCTGGCTGGGATGCAGGACTGTCGGGCCTCTCACAGGGCCGCTTGCCTCAAGGCCTTTCTTTGTCTTTTCTCCCTCTTTCCCTCCCCTCAGCTTCAAAAGCAATAAATTAAAAATTGAAAAACAGAGCAACAAGTCTTAGAAAATGGTTTGCTCCTGGCCTCTGCTGTTATCAGGAGTGTCTACGAAAGAGTGACTTTGGTCCAGTTTAGTCAGCAAGAGTCTGCATTTCAGCATGGTCTGATTGCTGGAACATGCAAGCCCCTAAAACATGCAAGCTCCTAAAACACGCAGGAGCAGCAGCTATGTTACAACGGTAAAGAAAGGTAGCTTTCCAAAAGACCAGGGGCGAACAAAGCATTTTTAGTATTCCTAAAAGAGCTCTGCCTGGGACTTTGGAGATCTTCTGAGGCACAGGGAGCTGTCCAGAACTCGCCACGGTGCAAGTACTTGGAGACAGGGAAGGGGCAGGAAGCAGCTGGCTTGTATAAAACAAGGATGCCATCACCTGGCCTGCAATCTGCTTTTGAGCTCTGCAAGAGAAGCCAAGGAAAAGCTTTTAAAGTTAATGAGCAGCCTGTCAAGGCTGCATTGGCACAATAAACGTGTGGAACTGCATTTTGGGTTCAAATCCAGTTCAAAGCGACATATACAATCTCCCATGATGAAGGTGTTGCAGAGATGTAGGAGAGTTTCTGTCCCAGACCATCAATCAAACTTTCACTTCTTAGTGACAAGTCACAGATGCCGGCATCTTGCAGTAGTTTCAGCCTTAGTTCTTCAGCTCCCCACTTTTCAAGCAGCTCAAGCTACTTTTACCTACACAGAGGCTCTTACCATCAGTATCATCGTGCCATGAGACAACAGGAGATGTACAAGGTCCACGTGAAAAGCCTTGGGACTGAGTTGGTTTAGGCAAAGAACACGAAGAGTTCTGTGGATTTAACTACAATTTCCAGATCCATTCACAGGTTAACTGTAATAGCTACCAGAGGCACAATTCAAGCATCCCAGGACATTTTAATGTGCATAATTACTAGCAAATGTCAGGAGTCCCCCTCTGCTATTCTCACAATTCCCCCTTTCAACTGAGAGAGTTGATGTTGTCACAAGAATTTTATTCAAAAACAAAGATGTGAGCAAAAGCATCCAACTCATCTTGTGGTGCAGGATTAGCACATGTTTCAGTGGCTGGAGGAGTCCATGTGTTGCACTCTCAGCTGCACAACTCCACAGGCAGGGACACATTCAGAGTCAAGAATTTTCCCCGAGATTCCCAATTAAACTTAGATTTTCTCTGTTTTATTGCATGAACTTCCTCTTATTTCAGGTCTAAACCTTCACTACTAGAGCTATGCCTCCATCGAGCTTAGCCAGCCTTGGCACACTTAACTCCCTTCATCTTTTTCCTCAACTTAGTCCCTTCTGGCTTTTGTATATTGCTTTTCTCTGAACTTTTTCCACTTTATCAGTATTTGGGGCTAGGCAAGTGCTCAAAACTGAGCACATTATTCCAGATGTGCATGCACAATAGCTATACAGAGAAAGCCCACTGCCTTCTTGCTCCTTTACTTTATTCTACAAGTACTATCAAAGTTCGTGGGCTTCCTTAACTTCTGGTATATACTGCTGTATAATTTATCTCCTGCTCCCTGGCTTCTGAAAATTATTCCTGCTATTTCCCTGCCATTGAGAAACGTGAGTTTTGGAGCAAAAAGATTTTCTTATAACAAAGGCAATGTAGTGCCTCAGTTCTGCTACAGATCAGGAATTACGTGCATTTTAGGTCCTGGGTCTCCATATACAGGCAAGGTCATGAGTGTAGCAGGTTAGAAATGAGGTGCATCAAAACAGCAGGGGAAGGGCAGGGTGAGATTATGGAGCACTGGAAAACCTCTGCAGGCAAGGCGTAATCTACCTCAACTATTCCCGGATTTAGCTGGCATTATCAACCTCTTAATTTCAGGAGCACTAAACTTGCCAGTCTTAGCAAATGAAATGAAATATTTACCCTTCAGTGGAGCCAATTTTTGCTGGGCCCCGAGTAGCATCCTTGGCTCCATGCCAGTTACAAAATACTGTCAGTCTTTCTGATCTGGGGAATATTTGGCAGGTAAACAACACTATTTTTTTCTTCTCTTTACACATGGCAGCTTTGAAATTCACTAGTAGAAAGGCTAAATCAAGAAGAAAACTAACAGCCAGCTGGCTGCAAAGTTCAATGCCTTCATCCTATTGCTGATCAGGTCACTGGAGAAGCAATGAAGGCAACTGAGTATATCTCCTCTGTGTGATCTAGATTAACAAAATCACAGCCTTTCTACCCTCAGTTAGTGCAAACATAGGGGTGAGTTCTACTGAGTGGAAGGTGGTTCTGGCTTCATGTTTCCTGCACATACTTCCACACCTGCAAACACAGTCAGAGCCTGCAAAAATATTTTAAAGCAAGACATACATACAATAAGACTAATACAGAAACCTGGTATCATTTTGCTCTCATAAGGAATTCTTGGGGAAGATTACCTGCTTATATATGACAATCGATTGCCTGAACTGTGTCATGTTGTGTGTCCCCCCCCCCAGTTTCAAAGAATTAATTAATGAAGTTCAGACAGAGCAGGTAGGCTCTGAGTGAAGTTACCTCACTGTACTGTCTAGCTCCCCTTTGATTAAGGTAAGTCATTCAGACTTAGACAACGTGTTAAGCACTACCTTAAATTTGATCGCTTGTCCTAGTCCAGGCAGAGTTTCTAGGGTGATTATACACACTCCACAGAATTCAAAATAACAGAAATTTAGATGCAATGCTGCACCAGTTACAGAGATGGGAAAGGTATTCCTTGCTGCAGAGGTTCCACTGTAAAATCCTAGCATGGACCAAGTGGATCAACACAAAACATGACTTGTACCGACATTCTTCTACTTTTCCTCTATCAACGTAGGCAAACCTATTGAAAACCAAACTGGAAAAGACTGATGGGCTCTATTTATTCCTAGCCATATTTTTTTTACTGCTTTATCCAAGCAGATTTTGCTTTTTATGGGTGGATAGCAGCAGTAGCACATGAGGATGAAAACAGTAAATGGGCACCGCTATCTGTCTAGAATATGCTTATGACTGGGTCTGTAATTAAAGCCACTAATCTCTCCTGGAAACCCATATTCCCTACCTCTCTCCAGAGAGGCAAGGGTTAAGTCAGGACCAGCCCTACACCCTGTAATGCCTCCTTTGAAAAGCCGCTTACACAGTTTACAGCAAAAGAGTGAGAGTGCAGCTGCTGTCCCAGCCAACATTTGGTTCCTATTACAGTGAATAAATCTCCCCCTTTTCTTTTCTCCCCCCCCCCTTTATATTAAAAGTCCATCAAACATTTTTTTCTCCTTAATATTTTCCATTAAGTTTCCTCCTGCGTAGGCTTTCCCAGAGTGTGGTGCTCTTTGCTATATGTGCTCAAGGAGCAGCTGCAAGATCCCACTGAATGAGAGAATGGGGAATGAAGAAAGCAGCTCAGGCCCCTTGTTCAAGTCTCAAGAGGCAAGTTAAAAGTTACAATTGGGCTAAACTGGTGAAATCTAGAGCACTTGAGAAGAATAAACAAACAAACAAAAACCAGGCTGTTGAGTTTTGTAGGGTTAGGATTCATGAGATGGGGGATAGTACTCAATGCACTCTGCCGCTGCCCAGAGCTAAATGCCCCTGCCACCATCAGCCTCCCAAAAGACATAGCACATGATGGTGTTACACTACAGGGCCTTAAGGGTTCCTCCAGGGTTGTGCTGTCTAGGTCTCATACCACTTGAGGCCCAAATGACTTTTTTAGTTGTGCCGTATGACTATGGAACAGAGATGTCATATGCCCCTAGCTTCAGGTGTTTTGTTGTCTAAATATTAAATATCAAGTACACAAATAAACCTCTAAAGAACATGACAAGCCTCTAGACTCCACAAAATTTGCACTGAAGTTCATGAAAGCAATCAACTTTGCTTGACCTCCAGTATACCTATCATGTTGTTATGTGCTAGATGAAGACCCTCTGATGAGTGTCTCTTAGAGAAGACTTGATAAATCTGACATCTTAGATCATCTGTCTATGGGGACGAAGCATGCTGAAGTACACAGTTCCCTGACATGCCTATAAATTTCAAGGCCAAGAATTATAGCCAGGTAACAGAACTTCACAAAAGAAGCAACACTTCTACATTTATAATCTATATACCTAAAGGGAAGGCTAGGATCTGTTCTGCACTTCCAGAGCAAAGATGTACAAATTCACCTAATCAGGGATTGTGGAAAGTGTAATCTGAAAGCCAGCTGGGCCACAGTCATATTAGGAGAAATGGTCCAGGTAAAAGAGGCAGAGTAGCAGCGTGGCACCAGCAAGATGCATCTGCTGCTACCATTCAATAACACACTAAAGCTGTATAACATCTAGCTGCTGAAATGCAGTAAAATAAGAAAAAGATACAAAACAAGAACTAAAGGTCACTTCTCTGGGTTCTTGCTGTGAGGCTGTATGCTTGTGGTTAACAGTCTCTTGTTTTTGGATAATTCCCCAAACATTGATACAAGGGCAGAGTAAAGGTCCTCAAGAGACCTTTTCCCTTAAACAACTGAAATTTATCAACCTAGCTCCAGTGTAATGAAGCTAAAGGAGTTTCCCAATAAAAAGATAGGACTTACACAGTCCCCTAAGCCCAATAGCACTTATATGCTGGCCAAAGAGACATCTCTAGCATTCTTATATTCCCTACGTTATAAACTTGATTCTGTATGTAGTTTCTGCTCTCCTTGTCCCTCAAGTGGATGTAGATAAGGTAACAAGGTATGACAAGAAATAGACTGGATTTGAGAGTGATCTCCCACCTGTTAAACAGAACATTTTTCCTCCTCAGGTTCCTTTTGCAGTTCTGTTATGCTGGAGTTAAGGGAGAAAATTTTTTACCTCCACCTCCTGTACAAAGATCAACTCACCTGCTGTGGCTCCCTGAACATTTAACAATGGGTTAGAGAAAGAATAGGAAGAGGTGTCTGTGTCAGCACACACTTTCTAAAGTCTATAATAAAGCGGTTACGTAAAATAAAATCGGGGGGGGGGGGTGGAATACGCTCAGATCCACAAAGAGAGAATACTGGCATGAGTTATTACCTATTGCAGAAGCTGACCCAGTAACTATATGCTGCATAGACAAGACCATCCTATCACATCCATTGCAAGGGCAGGGCCAGGAGGAGGCTACTGATACAGAGACCACAGATAGATACTACACACAAACCATGACATACAGACTTCCAGCCATCCTGAGAGCAACATGGCACACCGGCCCCAAAGCAATCCCAGGGTTGTGGTGCTAGCTGTTTTACAGCTAGCTTTTTTGGAATCCCTGCAAGCCTCATGATGGCCACGCAATGCTGTATTTGTACTGTAAAAAGTAAGTGCTATCTTTCCTTCACTCCACTGGTCACCCAACTTCCTTAGAGGTAATGGAAGATACTTTCTGGAAGTGCTTATTTCAACCAAGGCAGCACAAATTGCTAGCAATGTTCTTCTCAAGCTAAAACTGACAGAAGTTTTCCAGGTCTGTAGTGTTCCTTCTAAGAATCCTCCAGAGATACCCTACTTGCAGAAAACTACTTTTCAGAAAAGAATTCTGCCCTAAAAATCCACAAGGTATTTTTCAAACAAATTTGCTGTATTTTGTTGATAGCTAAAATGCAGTCTAAAAAATAACTTAAGAACAGAATGGCAGGTTCAGTTTTGAATTACATGTTATCAATTTAATATGGAAAGAGAAAATATTTTAGAAAAATCTATAGCCAGCACTGAAAACAAAAAAAAAAAAACCAAAACACCAACAGTGCACCTCCTTCCCAAAACTTCCTGTGCATCTGTCCCCCTCTATTGCCTCCAGAAACTGGTGATGACATACCAGGACTGGGTTATAAAGAACTGCAAGAAAAGAGTGGAAAGACTTTTATTTTTATAAAGCCTCACCTGGAAAAGTAAGCTCTTCAAGTACTGCAGAGCAAGAATCTCCCCATTTTTTGGCACTTTGTCCTCCAAGGATTAATACCACAGAAGCGTGTTGCCTTGCCAGAAGAGACTGTTCCAGTTTATGACAATTTTGGCCTCCTTGCTGGTCTTTTGTTTTAAGCTATACAGAATACAGTCCCCACTCCACTCCTAATGTTGTTCCATAAATTCCCACCTCCTATTGGGATCTATCTACCTCCTTGCCTGAAAACAGAGCTCAGCCTGCAGCATTTCCAGTAACCCAATGTTTCAACAAGAAAAATCACGGAGGAGTTCACATTATCATAAAGAAGGCCAATATTGAGTGGAATAAACTGAATTACAGCATCTTGTTTCTGGCAGAGAAGAGTTAAATGAGTAAAGGGGAAGCTCCCAGCTAACTGCCTCCAGCAGATACAGCAAGTGAGTGGTGTCTGTTCCTGCTTTAACAGAGACTTTATATGAAGCCTTGGTTTAACCACCACATTTCTCTGTCTCTCTCTTTCCTTATTGGAAAGATGATCTGGTCCCTCTAGTCTCAGCACGGAGTTCTAGGGCATCATGGATGTAAATCTATGCCTATTTTATGTGGCCATTACAGAACAAAAGATTAAAATTACTATGATTATTTTGGGAGGGGACATAAAGCAGAAGAGAGGTGAGGGAGCAGTAATTAGAAAGGCAAAGAAAACTGAAGTGAAATAAATTTATTACTCTAATAGGCCTAAGCAAGTGCAAGGTGTTTCACTGACACATGGCATGTGGCACAAGGCACTATAACTCAAAAGGTAAAATATAATAAAACATCACTATTGCTAATGCCCACACTCTTGGTTTAATTAATTTTCTTTTATTTCCCTCTCTCCATCCTGGCACTGTAAAGAAGAATACAACGCATAAAGGCTGGGGGCAGAAGTGCTGCACAGGGCTGAGGCAGCATACCTGGCAGCTGCTAAAACAGAACTTCAAAGTCTCAGCTCCCTTTGAAAACCCATCAGGCAAGAACCACTCCTCCCCTTCAGCTTCTTTAGGAGCTGGTACACTTAACCACTTCAGCATGTTTGGCAGTTCTACAGCCACTTCCAAAGCAGGTGGTGGACTGGAAAATTGTGGGAGAGCCCCAAATCACTCAGTTGTCTCCCTCTTTCCCCAGCAGGCAGCAACGCACGTGCTGACCAAGCAGGCCAGCTGACAGACCACAATTAAGCACAGAGAACAGGGAATTTGTGACAACACCTCTGAAACTACAGAAAAGGCCCAGGCTTACCTCAGTAAACTGGGTCAACAATATCTTTCTGCAGGAAACTGCTAAATCTGATGACAGTCAAAGTCTGTCATTAGAGGAAGATGAGCAAAAGGATGTTCAGATAATTATATTGTATAGTACAAAGAGCTGGCACACTCTAAAAGGCAGTTCCCAGACTTGTCTAGGATTTGTTGAAAGATCCCTCTCTGTCAGACCCTGTCTGCAAAAGATGCTCAAGTTGCACAAAACTTACTTGGATCACCTAGAGCTTGAAGTCTTTTACATGAGACTTCTGCCTCAGCCTACAACTGCAGGCTAGGAGGTAGAGACTGTAAGCACTGGTTTTATTTGCAGCACCTAGAAAAAAGCTTTTTGATTCTGTCCACTTGAACAGGCACCCATATTTGTGATGTTTCCTCCTCCAGTGTGGACAGAAGAGTCTATGACGCAGTTGTGCCAGCTCTGCCTGTCATCCCAACTGCATACTATATCCATCTTTTCCCCTTGGGGTTTGAGAAAAATAGGAATCTAGGGATGGTGCTGTTTCCTTAGGGATGCAACTTTGCTTAATTCCTTGATGACTGATTTTGGGTAGGCCTTTCAATTGCTAGGTCTTCTGGACTGTATATGGATGTTGAATATTTCTAATGACTCTGGAAACCAAAAGCCAAGAGCAGGTATCTTCAGAGGAAGTGCAATAGCTTTCATAGGAATTTGTGGTTAAAGATGAAAAAAAGTTATGCAATCCTATATTCCAGTCCAACCCAATCCCTTTTGCTAGAGCCAAAATGGAATTGTTTCCTACAGCGTACAGAGAAAATTGTATAATTAGTCAGAAGCTCCCAGACTCAGGAACACAGATGGGAACCATGGAATCACTACCTCAGGAATTTCACCAAGTGATTGCATGTAATGCTAACCATGAGCATATCAAAGATGCAGCTGCAGATGCTAAACCCTTATAAGGACAGACTAAAACACCACAGCCACTTAGTGGAATAATGTCCTTTCAAGAGTCCCCTCCCTAGCATAGATAAGGCACATCAAGAGAGGACAATAACAATAGTGTCCAGTGTCTGATCAAGAAATCTCTATTATATGCCACTTCTTTATACTTGATGCCTTTCATGATGTTTCAGCAGAAGTTCTAAATAGAGTAGACTTTTCTCACAAAGGCCACAACTTTTACATTTCACAGAATATTAGTCTGTCATAAAGACAAGAGTCCAAACATGGCCTCCAGGTGGCTTGAGCTGAACATAGTAACATTTGCAAAGAGGTTAATTTTCATGTTGTGTACTATGTTTATGGCTCTCTAGAGACTAGTTGGAGTATAAGACAGTAAGCAAGCTCTCACATATAGACGAATAACAGACATTAGAAAAAAACTGAAAGTAAATGACAAGACTAGTTTTTACCTAGTTTTGCTACTTAACAATATACACCATAAACACCAGAGTGAGATTTGGATAAACAAGATGCAAACAACCATGCATTCTGTAGCAACAAGCAGAACAATTCACAATCTATGAAGTTACATGATATCAGGAATTTAGATAATTTCAGAGTGAGACATGCAAACAACAAAATATCCAGCACCACAGTTCTCTTTCCTTTCACAGAAATGCTCCTCAGTAACACAGGCCTAATGTCTACACTCACATATTCAGGTTCTGCAATGCTTTAGAGGCCATAATATGTTAACAAAGAATTTGTTCTGTTTAGAAAATACCAATAAACCACCGCGCTACATGAAACATATTCTGTCCCCTATACCTCAAAACAATCTAGAAATTCGTGCATAACTTTTGTTCTCTTTACACAGATAGTAGAGGATACTTTCATATTTAAATCATTTGGGTTAGCATCAGCAGCAGGAAAGTGGAATTTCAGAAAAAAATGAAAATGTGACTCTGACCTTTGAAAAAAACAAAATCAGTTATGCAAACAATGTCCTGAACAGAAGGACAAAATATTTAAATGACTAAAAATTGATTGGATCCAAGTTTCTTGAAATATACCAGAATAATCCAATTATTAAAACTGAACTTTCAAAATTATTTTACTAGTACCTGTTATTTTATTTAATAAATATTTTAAATGTATTATATGCATTTATTTATATAAAATAAAATCTTAAAATATTTGTGAACTTTAATAGATAACAGAGAAAGTTATTGTTCCTGTGGATTTTTAATGAAATTAATTCCACATTAAAACACAGCTCCTTCTTGAGGGTTTTCAAATTTGAAGAAAGATTAGCAAGTTCTCAATATTCAAAATCAAACTCTATGAAAGGCAGCTGTTCCAAAAAATCTTAATAGGCAGCCTTTGTTGGAACTGTTCATAAGGGATAAGCCCTAAACTTTCTTGGGGTTTGTTTTTTTTTTTTTTGGTAAGGAATTTTGAAAACAGAAGGCTAGGGGGATCGCTGTCAGTAGGAACCAAAATCTCACTCTCTTGGAGAATATTTTGGAGATATTATATGTAGTTCTTTATTAGAAAGAGATGTGTTTATCCACGCATCTCATCTTAAGAACAGTAAAGTCTCTGAAGAGTCACTTTTGGGGCTTTCTTTGAGAGTTTCAAGAGGCTGTGCTTAGGTCTTCCACATACACTGTAGTCCTTGTTGATTTCTTCACAACAGATGAGATTGTGTTCTCTTTGCCATGTTGACTGCCTGAGTTGGAAAGCCTTTAACTGCTGTTGAAATTATCATCCACTAGAAGATATTTACAGAGAAGCCAAAATCATGAGACTGTCAAAGAATCTTACACCCACATGTCTTCTAGTGGAGCTGAGATCAGACATACATTGAACACACTTTCTAACAAGTTATTTCAAGTTTTTTCTAACATCACAGTTTGAGATCTTTTAGGAAACTGCCATGGGAAGTAGAAGTCACTACACTGTAAGCAATATGTTGTCTTTAATGAGTACTGGAAAAGTACTGGAAATTCAGAATTATTGTTGATAAGTGATAGAAACCATAAATTCTAGATACTTATTAGTACCATAAAAGACCAACATAGGTGTCAAATCTGAGCTTCTGACTAATATAAAGAATATTATTCCATTTATGCTGTTCCGTGGCTAAAATCTCAGAAAAGAAAAATCCCTGAAAACGCTATATTAGTTGTAAAAATAGATGTGGATCTGAAAGTTCAAACAGCTTCTAGGAATGCCAAGCCTTCGCTGGTATGACTGTTACCTCCTTGCGGATCTACACTCAGTAACCAGCAGCAAGAAACAAAATTCTTAAACTTACTCAATTTCAAGTCTCAGCATCTGCAGCTTTTCAAAATGCTAAGTGAAGAGAAGCTGACACCTCTTTACTCATCAGCATCCTTATCCCAATATCAAAAAAGAAACAGATGGTCCAGACTTGAGGTTTCCCCTCCTCTTCACATAATCTACCAAACAAAGTTTTCTGAGCTGAATTTTGAAGAAAACTCAATTTTCAACACTGAAGACATTCACAGCTCAACTTGGCTATATTCTTCACAGAGAAGATTATAATTATTTTTTTTCAGCAACAAGCAAATAAAGAATTCTTTATGCATACAAAGGTTAAGACCACATAAGCCACAGCCCTTTTGCTCCAAAGGGTGACTCTTGCCTGGGCTAAGCATCCCTGACAGACAGCTGCCAAGTAGCATGTGCAGCACTGCCAGATAACAATCATCTTAGACTAACTTTTCAGTCAAGTCCCATGTGCCAGATAGCAGAAAGATAGAAAGGGCAGTGGAAGACATTTACTGAGCCAGATGCAATCTGAAATTCAAGCAAAGCAGCCATGCAACATCATGGATACCAGCAGCTGGAACATAAACAGTGTCTTTGATAAGGCGCTCTCACTTTGAAATTCCTTTTACTAAAGGTTGTTGTCTCAGGGCCAGTTTTCAGTAGACTTGGATCAGCCAGGCTGCCTTGGCCTCTCCCCACCTGGTTTGCTGTGGACAGTAATTGGATGAGAAATGTTAATAAAAGTTCAGTGAGTGCAACAGGAGAGTGTCTGGAAACTGTGGTATCTCTAAGCACTACCTAGCTTTTTTGCCCCTTTTTTTTTTTTTAAGGAGAATATCCATCTTTCAACTATTGTTATAGAATGAAACCCTAGAAATAACTGCTCGTTATAAAGGACTCTGGATACATCGGTATTTCCATCCTGACATTGCAGAGCCTACCTTTAACAGTGCACTTAATCTTTGTAATTGGCACTGGTTCTGGACAATCCAGTAACCAGCTTTCTTGAGCCACCAAAACGCTTTTTCGCTCATTACCAAGTCCTCTTACCCAGAGCATTTTGGTCAAACTACTCACTGGCTGATAGTATACAGTGTTGGGTAAAGACTAAGAAAGTACTACTAACCACGAATGTTACTCATTATTATAATTCACACTATTCCCTAAATAAAAAGCTGGTGTTCCACAGTGGAGTTCTGGTTGCCCCATCTTCTTCAGATTACACAATATATGTACACTTCAAAAACCTATGAGCTTGTGAGCAGGATCACCAAGCAAAGCTGTCACCACATGCATAGGGAAGCTGAAATACTTCCTGACTTTTTTATGCTTTTTTTTTCCCCTCCCTCTTTTTCAAAAGAGGTTTTTGTTAAATGCTGGAGCCCTGCATGGCTCACAAACAGCTGCTGCTTGATACCTGCAGCCCAGAGAAGCCCTGGAGAATAACAGGCTGTCATGGAGCCAACAGCATACAATCCACAAACTTGTGTCAGCTACAAAACTCCCCCAGTCTGAAAGGTGGGGAAAGTTAGGTGACAAAGCAGGATCTTCATAGGAAAGGCTGACTAACACTTTCAGGGATAGGAAAGGGGTTTCTTTGTGCTTTTGGCAGGGAATTCCTGTTTATATCACAGGATAAAACACCAAAAAGATCGCCATGCTCATCCTGAGCAAGCCAAGCTAAAGCATGACCTCAGGCTGGATGGAAAACGTGAATGTGCATTGGTGGTGGAAACTTCACTCTACAATGGCAGGTAGCCCCAAAACAAAGCCTATCAGGAAGGAAAACGCTTTGGCCCCTTATGCTACCTCCTGCTCAGGCATTCATACTTGGTCACTGAAACCCTTAACTCATCTGAGCTTGACTCCAGGCCTTTTGGCTCCTGACTTCAGAGAGTTGTCCAGGGACTGCCCCACATGAGGGCTGCCTTCTGGAAAGACTTTCCACATGGATCTCAGATCGCACCCTGCTCCCAACATCTGACAGGCTTACTGAGATAGAGAAACTGAATTAGGATTATCGTGCTTTCTCAGCTGTACAACACCAATGTCTTCAACACAGCTGCTCAAGACCTTTGCTCTCAACAGTAACCAAACTTCCTTTCTAACACTACCCTCTAGACACCTCCATTTTCTTGAAGCGAAAAAGGTATAGGGAAGATGTGGAAATCTCCTAAATATTCACAATGAGTTCAACTTCATACCCTAGAGAGCATGAGGCAAATGAAGGAAAGGTTGCTAACCCAACTTGTCCTTCATAAGCCTGGCTTACAAAGGGGATTTCCATTTTTACAAAGCAGCATTCTGTTGTGTGTCTCGTAGGGAGGATACAGAACATGCAGCTCTGAGATTTCAAAGTGCCTCACTGTGACCCACAGGAATAGCACAGTTCAAAGATGGGCCCATTCAATCCCTCTGTTCTTAGGCCAGATGGACCTGCCCTAAGATCAATGCCAGAAAGGATGCTCTTCTGGGAAACTTCCCAATGCCCTTCTCAGCTGCACAACTGTGAACTAATTGTAACAGCTATGGCATGGTAGCACGGCTTTCATTTCTACCTCACTACCTGCAAGACCAATCAATGGACAAAACTTGAGGTCCCTGTGTGGGGAAAAGCCAGGGACAGATAAAAATATTACTAAAAAACATTAGGAAAGGGGAGAAACCAGACATTCGTGGGATTCCCTGACAGCTCCGTGCAGAAGGAAGGGCTGGGTTGGAAAAAACAGGGCCCCAGGTTCCTGCCAAGCTGTCTGAGGCCCGTCCTTTCCAAATAGCTCAAAGAAACAGCCAAGGCTCCCTTGTAACCCTTTCAGAACTCCACTAGAGAGAAAGGCTGCTGTGGCCAGAGCTGCTCCCACAGAGCACCAGACTACTGGGGTCCCCTCATTCCTAGAAGGCTGTAAGCAGCAGAGACAATCTCCCCCCATGAGAGCTACTGAAGTGAGAGCTACGGCCACATTAACCCTCTGAATACCACTATGGAAAGCACTTATTTTAATGGTGATTGGGAGGTTTAAATAAATGCAGAGGAAAGGGAGATCTGCTGGTCACTTTGCAACATGAAATATCTAGAACCTACACAGGATATTTCAAAGAGATCTAAGATCAGGGATGGCTGCGGGGAGGTTATCAATCAAGTAGTGCAAGACACTAAAAGATCTCAACTTGTTCTATATTGAATTAGATGCTTATTAGAACAGAAAACAGCATGTGACTTCCGTCACAACCAACAAAATCCACTGGTGGCAGCTGAAAGCAGGAAGAGGAGAGTTCACTGGTGAGGAAGGAAAAAAAAAAAAAAGAGAAAGAAAAAAAAAGAATTGTATCAGCATGAACTGCCTATACCTGTTGCTCAGTTTTACATTTACTGCAATAATAAAAGAAAAACAACTGCATATTAATAAAAAATTCAGTGTTTAGCATGGTCAGAAGCCAGCAAGATATTAGTATATGTAAGTTATGAGTTAGAAAATAAAGATACAATAGTGTTACTTACATAAAACCAATGTTTTACTCTTACTTGATGTACTGTTTTCATTTCTTGTCATCTCTATAAAGACAGCCAGACAATTATTAGAGGGCTGGGAAGATTTCCATTTAGAAATTGAAAAGAATGGGACTGTTTAGTTTAGGAGAGACAAATAAGAAGGGAGATGATAGAAACATAGAGAATAAAGAGTGCAGAAAATAAATCAAGCATTTCTGTTTGCCTTCGTGTAATAAGGGCGCAGAGACTTTTGGCAAATTTGGGAAAAAAATAAAAAAGGAAACTTTTGCATAGTATGTAATTCACCTGTGGAACTCACTGCCACAGCTCAATGAGACTACAGTTTTTCCAGAAAGTAAAAATATATGATTAATGACAACATCCACACTAGACTACATAGAACAGAAAGTATTGAGAACTACAAGCCAGCGGTTAACAGGTGGAGGGTAAAAGCAAGCTTCCCCCCCAGACAAGGAATTTCACTGCTGCCCATCAGAACGTTCTCTGTGCTTCTACTGAAGATGGTGGTGGTAGTTGCTCCGAAGCACAGGACGGGAGAACTAGACAGATTAGCAGCCCAGTCCAGGATGGCAAATCCTATGTTTACATTAGGGTAAGGTCAGTTTGTGGAGGCAGCTGAAATGAGAAAACCCAAAACCATTATGCAGTATTGGCTTGGGGGAAGGTATGAAACCCCTGTCACTTCCCTCCACCTATCAACATGGGCTGCTTGCTAGGAATAATGGGAAAGATCCTCATATCTTCTCTGAAAGGAAGTCATGCAGTCAAAAAGAAACCTGCCTCCCTCAAATTTCAAGCGCTATTTGCAATAACCATAATTGCCCAAGGCCAGCAGACACAGGTAATGCAGACATTGTGCCCACTGTGCTCAGCTAGAGCCAGTCCAAGGGAGGCCCCAGGCTGCAGCTCCAGCAAAGCCTCCCAGAAGTAGCTGAGCGGAGAGGCCACGCTCGCACAAGTCCACTGGTGCCCCGCTCTGCCCTGCTGCAAGGCCCCAGCTCTCGCCTCCAGCTCACAGCCCCAGCACTGGCTCCTATGCTCTCCCTGCACGCGGCCCAAACCCCCTTCGCCTCTGGAAAGGGTCCTGCGATTAATCTCACTTATTACCTCGGAAAAGTAACAGCGCAGCGGCTGCCAGCCAAGTCCGACTCAACAGCGTCTGGGGAACCGAGGCTGCAGGGCCAGGCCTCAGGCTGTCTGGGCAAGTCACGAGCTTTCCGCCTTTCCTCTCCCGGAGGCTCCAGACAGACAGAGCCAAGGCCTAGCTGTGGGAAGCAGGGATCCTTCAGGACTGTGCCAACCCATGGTGCTGAGGCTCAGGGCGATTTCTGAGCAGGATGGAGAATAATTGGACCTGCCATCACAAGTTTCTTTAGTGTGACCAAAATATATACAGGAAAAAAAAAAATACAAGGCAAGCCATGTATTTCTGAAGTTTAAGTCAGCCAATTCATTTCCACAGTTAACAAGTTGTCACCAGTGACCCTGGGAGATGTGTTAAAAAAAAAAAAAAAAAAAGGTAAGAGGTTGCCAGGGCAGGGGAAGGCTGTTACAGGCACAAATATGTATGGGTAGAGGAAGAACATGCACAAACTAGAGACAGGATGAGTTGCAAGAACGTACAGCTACCCAGGCAGTACTTTTATTTTTTGCCCGCCCTCCTCAAACCTCCTCTGACCAGAAGGTAATAATAGACCAAACCCCAAATCCAGGGCTCTCAGAAATGCTACTTCTCAAGGATCACAGGCAGAATCAGTGTGACAGAGCTGCCAACGAGACACAGACGGGGAATTGGTCACGGAAAAATCACTGTACCCACCCTCAATTACTACTCCACCTCAAATAAAGAAATTGAATTAATTTAGGCATTAAGGTAAAGAGAAAAGAGAAGAGGACAAGCGGTATGAGGAACAAGGAACAGACACGTGGCTATGCTAGCACAGGGCTGGACTCAGTGCTGTTGGTCTGCTGCTGCTCTGGCACTTCTGTGCTGCTTAGCTAGGGAGGTGTTAAGGTCAATGCAGTTTGCTCAAACCGAACTGAAGGCCTATTGTGTAGCCCTCAGTGCCTGCTGCTTTCTCCCTTCATTTCCTCCAGAGGCATCAGTGCAGCACAGTCTCCAAGTTAGCTTGCACCCAGATGCTGTGCAAACAAACAGGCTCTGACCACTTGGCAAGTGTGGCACAGGACAGCAGTTGGGCAGCCTCTACCTTGCAAGAGACCGCAGGGAGCTTGAAACAAATGATTTGGAAGAGAATAAAGTCACTATCAACCCTTAAGATGCAGAGCTACAAGGCAACTCGTATGTAACAAAAAGAAATAATTTATTCTTATAAAAACTTGGCGTTAGCTGCCAAGATCCCTGGGAATTCTCTCCTCTTTACTTCCAGCTGCAAGCCCATATGTAGTTAGCTCTTTCCTACAGCCCCTACTGCAACGTCCATGTGCTTCTGCCATGCTAAGCCCACCCTGGCCTAGCTCACGAGTCTTGCAAAAAAGCAAGACTGTCCCATCAACTGCTCACCCTGCTATCATTGTGAGAATCACCTTGCACATTAGCACGTCTCTTGGCTATTCTAGTATCACTCTTCTCATAGCTCTTCAGAGCCTAAGTCAGCCTGATTTCTTATTTTACATTGCACACCTCCAAAATTTAAAATAAAAACTGAGGAAACAATGAAGCCACTTTCACCCTCCCTTTATGTCAAATGCAGCAAGCTGCCCCTTTGACACAAAGGATCAAGACCCATAAACCACAATTAGCCTGTGACAGTTGTCTGGGGTCTTTCCGGCAAAACTCAAAGTTTCAGTGGAAATAGAGAAACTATTTACACCAGCACAGAACAAACTCTCAAAAGAGATCAGAGGCTCTTTCACATCCTCACAAGTCCAAAGGATACATACTTAGTATGATCAGAGCAAAACATCTGAAACCTAGAACATGTAGTACATGTACCCCTAGAGCAGTAAATGAAACCAGCATGAAGCAGTAGTAGGCACTAGGTGGGGAAGGATATAAAGTATCCACTACCCAGCCAAGGCTAACGAAGGCCAGTGATTAAAAAGAAGGTCCTGGTTTGGGAGATTGCAAAAGCAGCATAAGATCGTCAGGGGATGCAGCACAGGGGTCTTAGTTTGTGAGCTGGGGTGTGCAACAATCATTTCTCTGTGTAGAATTTTTGGGATACAAATAAATACATATTTGCTATTAGAACAGGCACAGGAAGCTAACGTTTTAAGTGGTACTGGATTTCCTGCACCCATATTGTTCAGTTGATTTGTACGTGAGCAGTAAATATATGCAATGTAATCCAGCAGCACCTACTATGTGAATGCTCTAACTATGCTGTGAATAGGCATGAAGTCCGATTCCTTCAAAAAGCTGCAGGCTTACTGCACATCAGGTATTTCCAGAATTTCCAGACACGAGGCATACTGTTTGGGGTTCCTGAAAGCCTGAGATGCCAAATGTCTGGGTGGCATTGCCTAGTTTCCCACCCAATTTGATACTTCCAGCCAAGGAAAAATAAAAATGAAAATACACAAAGCAGAGCCTGTTTGGGAACCTGGACATATGGCAGGTATGTGCACACAGCCTGTGAAGCCCTGAGCAGCTGCCGCTGTTACTACCACTGAGAATGACACCAGAGCAAACTAAACTTAGAAACCCTTAGATCAGAAAATTGAAAAAGTCTGGGTTTATACAATTTAACCCAGATTAGACACCCTGCCAACAAAACATCACTTCTCAATGAACCTGAGTACCTTGGCTGAAATGATGAGCTAAGAAGTATTTCGGGCACGTCAAGCAAGGAGAAAAGGAGACTCCCTTGTTTCTGACTGCAGTATCCCTCCCAGGCTGTCTGGTGTAATTTGGGCTGCCATTCTATCCTCTGATTGATGACAAGGAAGCTTGCTTGCCTGCCTCCCCTAACCAAGTTCAATAAATCTGTCAGAAGATCCAAGGAAAAAATATGCCAAGTACTTTAGAAGAGCTATGTTGGTCTTGTCTTTAGGTTTGAGAAAGATGTTATGAAAGAACAAGAAGCTAATGAAACAGAGGTCTGAGAAAACACTGACCATTTCACTGCTGAATTCTTGCCAACAGACTGCCCATATGAGTTCTAAAAGATGAACCTGAGCAAGGATGGCTGCTGTTGAATCCAAGGTGCCCACTGAAAACACAGAAATCTGTACCAGTTAGAAGGAAATCCAGGTCCTGGAGATTAAGTGACCTGCAGAGCCCAAGTTATTCTTTGAGGAGAATCCACTGTCTTTTTCAAAAAACAAGTGACACAGAAGCTGCAGATTCTAGTTTCAGAAGCTTCTAGGAACATCTACCGTCCCCACCACTAGGGATTATGCAACTATTTGCCAACAGGTACTCGAAAGTTAGCTCAGGTTCTGAATCAACAAGCTTCGTTCTCTTAAACACCTGATTTTTTTACCTTTATTATGCAACTGAGAACATTCTCAAGAGACTGCTTTTTCAAAAGCAGTTCTAGTAAGGTCTTGGCTTCAGTGACTGGAAATTAGTTTCACTGGTAATGAGGAATCACTTTCATATTTGTTGTCCTTAGATTACACTACTAAAATTGTGATAAAAATTATATATGGGAATCTTAAATATTTCTACTACAAAACATGTAACCATGTTTAGTGCCTTTACAGCAGAATGTGAAGGAGTGACAATCCTGCCTGATGAATAGAGTGAGAAGCTGAGAGAGAACTGAAATAGGGCACTGAGACAGGACTAGGGTTAAAGAAGGAGAGAGCAGATTTGGCATAGCCTCATTGAGCTACAGGGGGCAACAAAGACAGGGCTGCAGCAAATGTGGCAGGGCCGACAGCCATGTTACAGTAGTCAGCAGTAAGCCCATGTACAACTTGGAACATCTCAGCTCTTGTGTAGGCCTGCAGGCTTCTTTGTCTGGGGCACACTGAAAGCCTAAATCATCATTTAAGTGGGAATAGCTCCAATGCTTACAGAAAGTGACAAAAAAAAAAAATCTCAAAAGGCACAGCAGTACAGATTTATAAGATAACACTTTAACATATCCAGAACTGTTCTTTGCCTCTATATTACAAACTCAAGATCTCCTTTGCCTTTTGGCAAGCAGACTACTGATTTGGCACCTCATCTCATACAGCCAAAAGAATTCAACAAAAGAAGGGAGAACTTCTTTTGAGAAACATTTAGATAAGTCAGTACTGGGAGAGTGGAAATTAAAGAGAAGGAAGATTTGTCAGTAAGAATAGCCTGAATCCTATAGACTGCAAGCATCAAAACAAAATTTTCAAACAAACCTCAGCAGCACTAAAATGGCTTAGATTTACCACAGAGCCATACAAAAACTGTAAGGACTGAGTTTCAGAGGCAGATGTTTGAACTGGAGCCAAGTGCAAGCCAGATAAGAGACCCATTTACAAAATATTTCCATCCTTGCTGAATTCTACAACTGATAGACCAGAACCTTAATGGAACAAAACAGGAAGCTTTTCTTCAGTTATCCAGCACTGAGCACAGGCTGACACCCATCAGATGACCCTGCTTGCTCCAATGTAACAGATAAAGTAGCAGAAAAGGCATTTACAATACAAGATAGCCATCTCCATATATTATGACCTTGTTATTCCTTTTGGAATTCTCTTATTAAATAAAAGTTCACAGCCCAAGTAATTCAGCACTGCCTCAAGAATCCCTTTTTTTTTCATTTCCAGATTTACATAAAACTTTTAACTCCTGGTATTCTGGCCATTCAATACAAGCAGCCATGAAGTAATTCAATACAGGGTCTTAAGACATCTTTCTGTCTCTTGCTCCAAGGATAAAAACAGAGCAACTGAGGTACTGAAAGACTAAATGGTTCATAAAAGGTGTGAAGATGGAATCTTATACCAGCTGTGGCCAGACAATTCTGAAGTACTTTCAGATTGCTGTACAAAATAAAACAGAATTTCTAAAGGCATTAAACTATGCATACAATGCTAGATGAGGCGCAGCCCTGGAAGTCATTCAGAGTGGAGTTCTGGGCATTAAATGGTGGATTCTGAGATCTACAGGTAACATATAACTGAAATGGTTTCAGAGCAACGCGGTAATTACAGTGACTTCTGCAGAGTTCTGCAACAGAAGATTTTGACCATGAGTAATCCTTTTCCAGCTATGTCTGTGAGTCCATGCAGAGGTGCAAACAGGGTTGAGAAAGGAACGGAAGCTCTAGGACAGCCTGCACTCTGCTGCTCTCTCAAGCTATGTAGGAGGGGAAGGCAGTTTACACCTGTTAGATAGGTTCTTTATTTGGATTAGGCAATAGCTCGCCTGGCTGGGCTCCAAGAGCAGAATCACCACCACCTCTCTCAATAACTCTAAACGCCAGAGGCAAACATTGTGCTGGAACAGAAACAGGCCAGGAATTCATTTCTTACATTCCTCCTCTTTAGGCAGGATGAAAAGCAGTGACTGATGAAATAAGAACAATTTTACATGAGCTTTCCAAATCCCATTCCAATCCTTCTATTGAAGGACCCATTTGGGAAAGGATGACCACTCATGTCACATGCCTTCTGCACTGTGTGTCTGCCTCTCCCACCTCCCTCCATCTTCCAGTAGCATTCAGGCACCAATGGCAAGAATCAGTATTTTCATGTATACAGTGCTTTCCAGTCCTAAACTCGTGTTGGAGAAGCTCTGCCTCATTATTCTATTTTAAAAGACAAAAACGAAGGCTCAGGCAAAGGAATAAATAATATTTACTGAAGTGGCAAAGGAAGAACTCAAATCTCCAGCAGTTCTGGGCCTGTTACTGCAACAAGCTTGCCTTGCTCCTAGCTTCCAAGATCCCGAATCCATGGGGTAAATCTTGCTGCTCTTTCAGTCCCAGGAAGAATGGTTTTAGGGCAGAGGACTGTGATTCTGCAGTAGGTCCCATGAGTATATCAGCCATAAATATAAATTCCAATGTCCAAAATTAATAAAGAGCATGAAGAAGCCATCTGAAAAAGAAGCTTTCATAAACACTGCAAGATGCTGCTCTATCTTTGAACAATCTAAACTCGATATTCAAGGAAAAAGCATGAAGATGAGGCCTTATTGGAGATTTCTGCAGTATCAGGTATAAGTTTGCATTCTGCATATATGCCTCAACACCAGCAAACCTAAACTTACAGATGTAGGGATGAGAAATGATCAAAGAGAAAGAGGCATTTCGCTTTCATCCTACATGTTCATCCATGCCCTTATTTCACCATGAACCTGCCAGCTCTGGGAACATATCTCTATTTTCATAGGCCTAGTTTCTAGGATAGTCCTGAGAAGAACCAGTACTAGGCCCTTAAATGTTATCTTCTGAGCAAGAAGCCAAACACAAATTACGAATGAGCTCCTGAGTGCACTGCATTCTTCTTCAAAAAGCTGGAGCAGCAATTTTAACTTACCTGACTGCTGAAGAGACAGATCTTTTGTCAGCTATATGAATGTCTGACTGAACAGCCCACAATGACCCTCTTTTGTTGAGTGGTGACCGGTGGCTCTGTGGGGCAGCAGCATTCCCCTTGCTTATAGCTCCACTTGCCAAGTTCAGGTTTGTTAACTAAAGAGACAAAAAAAAAAAAAAAAGGACAGACATCAGAAACAAGTAAAAGCCAAGAAAAGAGCAAAAGGTGTCACTAAATACCCTGGATAGAGTATGTACTAAGAGAAGTAAGACTGCTAGAGAAGGAAAATTGTCAGATGCAGAAAAACCATGCTAGTTGCATAAAGCAGTGGCAGAGATGACACCGACAGCCACCATGCTTGAGATGAATTCAAGTACCAGCATTAAAACTACAACCCTTCCATTCACAGAAGAACAAAGGAGGAAGAGGACAACAATGGGGCTAAAATCCCAAAGTAATAAAGCAACATCACGTTCCTGCCATGTGAAAAATAAACTCTACATGCACTAATCAAAAGCTAGAAGTTCATGTTACACAGAACAGAGACCAGAGCGCCTGCCCAGTCATCACGAGCTCTGTCACTAAGCCAGCCTATGCATCTGTCCTCTCTCTACCCCTCTCTATGCATACATAGAGGCACAACCCAACAGTGTATGTACCTTGGATATAAAATTCAAAACCAAACTCTACCACACAGGAAAGAAACTTCTCACCCAACCACTTCCAAACTGTTCACACAAATAAATACACTAGTTAATGATAGCCTAAAATCATGTTAGGTGTATGTTTGTTATATTAAGCTCTAAAGAAATTATCTATTTTTTTTTAAGCATATAAGATGCATTCCATTGTTTCTTTCTCTGAGCATTCTTCTTGTGTTGTTTACCTTCTTGAAAGATCAAACTCTGCAAGCAGACACTATCTGTTGGTTTATTTAAGTGAGCCTAAATACATAACGTAATGGTATCTACTACAGCAGTGTAAGTATTAGTTTACATTTGGAAAAAAACCACCACATTTTATGAAGGTTACAAAACACTCCAAAGGTTGCAAAGCTAAGATTCCCAGTCGGGCATTGCCAGAATTAAGTTTATGACTACCTTTAATTACATGATCTCATGCTGCTTTTTAGGAGCACAGAACAGACATGGTTCTGCACCAAGATTAAGGTCATATGGCAAGCAAGACTTATCTGTATTACCACTGCTCACTTTTACAGCAACTGGAAGGCATACAGCCAATGAGACATATGACACAGACAGAGGAGAGTCTAACAACTAGCCCTGCATCTTCTCCAGATCTCAAAGGTGATGCTTATTAAGTCACTTAAGTGTGACTTAAGCATAGCTTGTGAATTCCCAGCTTTGAGATCTTAACAATGCTCTTTACCAGAATTTGTGCGCAATTACTCAAACAAGTACATACCAGCTTCATTTCAATACACTATGCTTATACCTACAATAGACTTGTGCAGGACTGCAGACTTCGTATCCTCTGACTGAACTCTGGAACATGAACTAACATTGCAACTGGCAACACAGTAGGTTGCCACTCCTTCTGTGGTTTGGTAGTACAAGGCATCTAAGCATTTTGTAAGTTCAGAAATCTTAACTCCTACTTCGAATTCTGGACAGGATAAAATTATAGTGGTTATGCACTAGGCTTCTGTCCACTTCTCCAAAAGCGACCACTTTTGTCTCATCCCTTCTCAGCCCTATCCTTTCCTGTTCTTGCTCCTTGTCTGTGTGTCATTATTCTGACCTAGTCAGTCCCACCTTCCACATTTCAGGTGTCATTCTCCTTGGTCTGCTCAGTTCTGTTTCGTTCTTACAGACTTCCAGCACTGGCCTTCCCACTACTTCTGGCACCTGAGCCACACCATTTCAGGCCTGGAACTTTCCATGGGAGTAGTTATTTGATCTGTCTTCCCACACTTTTGTTCTTAGTTCCTCTTCCAGTTGCTCACATGCCCTATATCCAAGTGGTTCTAGTTTTATTCCCCTCCCCAGCCTGCTCCTTTTGCCAACGTCTTTGTTCACCCAGTCCCAGAATGTGGGCTCCTCGTTGGATCACATTTACCAACCACACTGCCATTCCTTCCATTTCTGTCCTTTTGCCTGAGTGGTTCTCAGTGTCCTCTCCCAAATTGTGTCCAGGTCCAAATTTCACAACCTCCTTGTCCTAGCTGTTCTCCACACCTTGGCAGAACTCCCACTCATTCTACATTCAAGTCAGACAGGCTCTCAACCCAACATGGACCATGTCACTGAGAACACAGGAGAAGGGGGTCTCAAGCCTCAGTACTCTAGAGGTGCAAATACAGAAAAATTCAGTTTAGCATCCTCAGTGTGGAGGGAACCTCGAGGAAGCTGAGAAGCTCTAGCAGGTGCTGCTGAGTATATTTCACCTGAAGCTTTTCAGATAGTTACTGTGCAATCAAGCTTGGACAAAATTTTAAATTCCAAATTGCTATTCCAAAGCATGGGAGATCCAGAGATTTAAAAGAAAAGTTCTGTAGATATTAAAATGCACAGAATGTTTGGGGTTTTTTTTATCCAGCCTTGGTTTTGGCTGGAACACTTCACCTTGCCTGAAGTGCTCTGAAAAGTGAACATTAAGCACAGAAAACATGAGTCCAAATGGATGAAGTTTCGGAACATCACAAGCAATTTAAAACAAGGTCTTACAGTGGGACATATCAGGCAAGCTTAGTAATGGGCAGTGCTACCCATCTTATATAGAAAACAGCATTAGGTGTCATTTTGGTGCCTCTACCTCACCCTTAAATGTTGCTGTCTTCTGTAGAATTTAATTAAAAATTAAAGCATTTTCATTGCAATAACAGAAAACTTCAAATTAGGTTTAGTTCTGATTGTGCCAGGCACTATACAAATACCTAACAATGACAGTTTCTGGCCACAAAGAGTTTATTGTCTGAAAAGAAGCAAGAACGGCAAATGAGGCAAACACAGAGGCCAACATGGTAAATGAAATAGGATATATACAATTCTTAGCTTGTCAGCAACAGTCATCACAACTTTGTTAACACATCCAATGTGTGAGATGAAGATGACTTTATCCAGTTCTCCCTCCTCATCATCTTGATACCAAGAACCATTTAGTCTGATGAATTACCACCTCACCCCTGCTCTATTAATGTGATATGCTTTCCTCTCTAACACTGTATCATTCTTTATTTGAAAGCTGTCTTTCTAAGCAAAGCAGGTGAGCAAATAGCTTAGCATGGGTAGTAGCGACATTTCACACATTCCAGATAGACAGGTGTTTAAACTACAGCAGGATTAAATACAGGCAATGGATTCAGAATAACGGAGAGAACACCAGTGAGACTATAAGGTTTAGCTGCAGCCAGCCCACCCAGATGGGTGTTACTGCTTGTTACTGTGCCATGCACTGAGACATTTCAGCTGCTATAATTAGCTTGCCAGGACATTGCCTTGGTCAATTGCTGGGGCACCCCGAACACATCTGTGCTCCGCAGAGTGGCTCTAAATTTTCTAGTCACTAGTCCTCCTGTGCACCTGATGAAACTGTATTCTTCCCTTTATAGAGGCAAATACTTAGCAGCAAATCAATTGTTACTTTGGCTTAAAAGAAGATAACATATAGCACCTGGATCAAAGCAGATACCAAAATCTCTATAAAGAATAGCTTGCAGCTTCAGAAATTGTGGGAGTGGAAAACAAAAAAAAAAACCCCAAATAAAACAAACAAAACATACACAATAAAAAACCAAACCAAAACAAAACCAACAACAAAAAAAAAAAACCAAGAAAGGCAGGCTAGTGGGGCTCAACAGGGAAGGTCGTTATTGGTGTGGATCTACAAGAACAAAGTTCGTTTTCACATTGAGTTGTATCAAGATGGGTTCAAACTCTCCTGCTTGGTGAGATTCCTGTCTTCCGCTAGCAGTGAGGGACTTCACAACACTTTTTCTGACACTGACAGTATGACAGGAGACCTATGTGTGCTGCACTGCACACTTCAAGCATCCCTATTTTCAAACATCTCTCCTCACATCAATACGTTCTCTGTGGAGTCTGTAAAAGGCAAGATAATACACAGCTAATATCTCTCATGATAGAATGATCGATAAAGTTTTGCCACAATTTTTTAAATGTTGGGAACAGCAAAAAGGTCATAAGCTGAAAGGAACATGCTGAGTGAAGAACACAGTGGGATAGTAAATCCCAAAAAGCTCTCATGGAAGGAGGAGAGCCCACTTGATGTATTTCTACTTATTATCTAACATCAAGAAATAGGGGAGGGAAGAACATGTGGGTTATCACAGCCATATCGATAAATAGAGCCTTGTGTTAGAAAACCTAACAGCACATACTGTTATACTTAGTTCGATACAAAGCTAATAAGCCAAAAGACAAATTATTGCATAATGCCAAAAACCTCTTTTTTTCTCCCCCCCCCCCCCCCCCCCCAGTTTTAAACATCCCAAGGTAAGTTTATGACTGCAATGCACTTGCCTTCTTGACAGCAGAGACACATAAGCTTAAAAGAACTGGTCTCTATGGTCTTGCTTTATTAAGAGAAATTTATTTCTGAATAAATTCAAGATTGAAAGCAAGGCAACAACACAGAATGACACCTGAAAGTGCTGGATATAAGAGTTGAGGGATTTGTTTTTGTTAATCTGCTTTATAATTTAAATAGGAAATATGAAATCTCCAAATACAGATAGGAAGAAAGAAAATTCCAGGATAGAATTTTTTTCTAATTAATAGCATCCTACAGACAAAGACCCATTGTATAGTACCTTTAAGAAATCACAAGCAAGAAGTCAAATGAGGAGCTTACTATCTTTCATATTTCTGATCTACATTATACTATTCTTTCAATAGTTTCCCATTATCATATTCAAGAACCTTTTTTCTATAATAAAATGAGTGTTTTCATCTTGATCTTGTCTAATGTTTCAAATAAGCTAAAGCAGCAAATGTTAACAATGGCCAAAGACTTAAAAAAAAAAAAAAAAATCAGTGCTGCAGATCAGCCTCCACGGATTCAGGAAAAGCCTCCTAAAAGCCTGAGAGTTTCTCTTGCTAGTTTGCAGGAGTCAACCAGGGTGAACAGGGACACATCATCACTAGAAGTTGTTACTCTGCCCCTCTTGGCAGAGAGTGGAGAAGTGACTTAAATTTTCATTACCAACATCCTGAACAGCAGATCCCGAGTTTCACTGGTCAACGTGTTACAACACTGAGCAAGCAATGCCCTACAAAAAATGCCTACTTCACACTCCCCAGTTGGTAGTTTTAGTATTTTTCTGCCAGAGGCCAGTCATATCCTCTTGCCTATTAAAGTGCTAGGGACTGGAGATCTGCAAAGTCTAAAGACCATTTCTCTTACTTGGAGCCACACTTGCATCCTCTCCAGGTCACGCATCTCATTTCCATTTGGATCTTTCTGATTGATGAGGAGGAAAAGGGATCCAGAGTTCGAGACATATTTCAAAGATCAAGACTAAGAGATATGCCAAAAGAACGCAGTCATCATAGGCCTACTTTATTGTCTCTTCCAAAAAAAACTTCAATATGATAAAACATTCACAGCCTGAAACAGGAGGAGACCTAATGCCACAGAGTTTTTAGCACAATGTACCCGTTCACAGCCTGAAACAGGAGGAGACCTAATGCCACAGAGTTTTTGGCACAATGTACCCTTATCGACAAGTTTTAAAGGTATATATGAACATCAACAGTTCACTGAGAAACCTTTTCCTTTAAAGAAAGATTGGACAGGGATCATGGTAAGACACACGTAAGATCACTGCTCCTCTACCTTACGACCAGACCAGAATCTTTAGGTTCCGATGCCTCAGACAGGACAAGATGACACTGTATCATAAGCTCAAAGAAGGAAGCATTCCACTAAAACACTGAAAACCTGCAAAGTGTCTCATCATTTGTAATATCTTCTCCTTTGCCTTTTGATCTATTTTTTCCTGTGTGCTCAGTTTGACTCCTTCAAGACCCTTCAGTCAATCCCTAATTTTCCATTTTATTACTTACCATTCATCCAGCAATGCCATCTTTATCCAATAGCTTGTAAAAGAAATGTTTCTTTTCTTCCATTACCTGGCTTCCATAGTAGCTATATTTTCACCTGCCAAGACTTCCTCAGACACACATACCCCTGAGGCTTTCAATATCAGTGAAATGTTTATATTCCTGGGAACAGAGGGGAAGAGCTAACAACTTGCCATTAAAAAAAAAAAAAATATAATTTTGCTGCATTCTTTCAGTTATATTTTTCTTCTTTCAGCCTTCAGAGATGACTATGACTAGATGCTACAACAAAATAAATATCAACTGTTAATCTGTCCTCTCCCCAGTCTGTATGTTGCATTTTCTTGGCTTCACCACAGAGCTCCCATGTACATACGTGATGTAGTGCAGGCTAGCATGACTTGGTCTAACAGAGCACCCAGGTCTTCCACTACTACCGGAAACAGTCCACCCGCCTTGCCTTCCTTAATGCATCAGGATACTGGAATCCAACAGGCCATCCCAGTATGGGAAGCATCACAACCTGCCTCTTTCCTTAAGAGGCAAAGGAAACCCCAAACCACAAATCTCTAACACACCTTTCACTGTCTGAATAATGGCACAAAATATAGCTACTACAAATTCCTTGAAGAAACCATGTAATACAGACATTTCTAGAACCACCTTTTTGTTACCCAGGCCAGCTTGCTGACCACACCCCATACTAAAACACCTTCATTTTATGTACAGATTTTAATTTGCAGGAGCTACCAGCCAGAAGAAGGGAAGAACTGGGGCTGATAGGCTGGGAAGTGTGAAATCTGTGTGTGTACCAAGGCTGATCTGGCCAAAGGCCTGTGACATTCCTTCTCTGCTCACAGAGCTTACCAGCTTACAGGATATACATATGCATACAGAGCACGAGTGTTCCAGTCTCCAGAAAATGTTCCAGACAAAGACCTGCCAGAGACATTCCTGGGAAACCTGACAAACTTGCAAATTCCTTTGTAGTGTCTCCAGCGTATGCATCCATTTAACAATGAAAAAAACCAACCCAAGTTAGTGCTGCTGCTGCTGTGGATGGCTGAACTCTCTTCTTCCTTCTCCTTAAAAAGTCAGGCTTTCATTTAGACTCTCTCTGCCTCAAAGCTTCCCAGTGGGAGTGATTTTGATAAGGCACAGTCCTGCCAAACGTTTGATGATCAGGGTGTAATCTTTCCCATAACGTGAGTTCTAGCTGCTCAGCCTGGCCCATTTGGTGACTCTCTGCAGATGTTGCTGCATCATAACAAAAGCCTCTGCTCCTATTCCCTTTGGAGCCTCAGAGAAGAAGGGGTTCAATTTGGGCACTGCAGAAACTACATTGACATTTTCACTTCCTACAACCTCTGCTGAGACCAGCTATATTACTGCTGATGCTACAGATCAGTAGTACTAAAAGTAATTCCAGCTCCCGTGTGAAGAGCCTGGGGATGAGGAGGAGATGGGGCCCTGCAGTAGTGCAGGGCTACTGCGAAAGAGGAAAGAAAAATATCCCTCAGACTTCATCTCCCGGCTTCTTGCTCCTCTTCCTAGTTACAGTGAGATGCCTTTTTCCTTTACACTTCCCTTCCTCTCCATCAGTAGAAGGGTAAAAGCCAACCAAATGGTTACATAACGAAAATAAACCTGATTAAGACTCAGATAAGGAAGGCTGAGTCTGAAAAAAACCCTTTGGTGGGGAAAATATCCCCACCAAATTTCTGCAAATATTTGCTGCACCCTGAGTTTCATGGTCTTTTTGCAGTCACCGTGTTGCGCTGCTCAGGTCTAGAACTGAAAGAGCTGATGCCCACTGGGACCTGTACAGTGCATTTTGGCACACTGGCAGTTTGCTTTGTGGCACTTTTCCTCTGCTGAGGACAAGGCAGGCCAGGGTACCACACTGTGTAATTGAGACCTGATGTTAAGCTGAAGCTCACTATTTTGGGATTCCAGTGGCCTATTATTCCTACAAGGTCACTCTGGGGCACTGTAAAGTGCCCATTCTAATTCTTCCTCACTCCCTCTCCCCTGTCCTAAGGTTTAGTAAACTCATCTGCTTCTTGCTCATTTCCATCTTCTGTCCAAATGAAAAAATGTAGAATGAGAAAAGTGCTCCATCCTCCTATGGATCTGTCAGCATGTTTGCAGGAATCCTGGCTGCTGGATCTTGGGTGCTGACTGGCTGCATAGCAGAGGTGGAGGCAGCTCGGTATAGCCCTTGCCTGGGTGGTCTGATGTTATCCCTGTGATTAAACTCCCTGGCTAGAAGAATTGGAGCTATTCCTAATGATAGCTAGGTCCTGAAATCTCACACTCTCCCTCACAGAGAGGGGCAGAGCTCCTATCAGGCTTCCCCTCCTCCTGGTGAAGCTGGCCAATTCAACACATTCTTCAGTTCACTAGCATTAATAACTACAAAGTACTACAGCCTGGTAGATATCAACTGCAACCCCCCACACCAGCCAGTGATAGGGACCTCACACAGATCCAGCATTGCAGAAGAAAGACTTCTTTTTACATTACAGCATATTTCAGAGAGAAGTAGCATGCTATTCACAAAGAAAAAACACATACATATCCAGGATCCAGCCACCTGGCTCTGGATCTACACACATGCTGTGCATTTTAACATCCTCCCTGTAGAAAGTCCCACAATACAAGCACATGGAAATATTTTATGCTAAACACACGTGAAGTAAAGACTTAAGGATTAATGCCTGGTAAGGAACATAGCAGAGGGAAAAGAACTCTGGATTATTTTGGTCACAGCCTTCATCCATCTATCCATCAGGAAAGGCCAATGGCTAACAGTAGGTACAGACAAAAATACACTTAGTTCAGCTGTCCAGAAGTAACATAGTAGCCAGTAAGGTCCCTATATCACAAATCAAGGCAAGAAAGGCAATTAAGTCCCTACACAATGAAAGGGACTTACTGAACTGTATCTTCACGCTTCATTCCCCACCTCACCACCAATGTATCTGCCTTGATTCTCCAGTAGTACTGTTACTATCTTTGGCTCATGATAGGCAATGGGCAAACTGAACAAGAAAACTTCAGGATAATTGAAAAATTGAGTTGAGTATCGTTAACACACTGACAACACTGCAGGTGAACCACTACACTACACATACTGACAGACATCATCACTCTGTAAAAATAATTAGCAATCATTTGCATGCCATAACTAGGGAAATTGCTAATTTCAGATACTGATTTCCTCACAAGTGTCTCAGTAACCCACTTATCATAAAAGAAATATTTAGCTTGACTACAGTAAAGTAATGTAGCAAAGAAAAAGTCGTAAATGTGGAAGCAGCAGCATAGCACACGTTCCTCAGTATTAAAGACAAAAGGTCAGTTCAGAGCAATGGCCCAGCAAACACGCTATCCTGCCTGACATATTTCAGAAGATGGAAGACATTTTAGTTTCTATGCATCTAACTGAAACATCTTATCGATAAGGAAAATTAATTTATTATTTCTGTATGTTAAAGTCTCAGGATCTATCATTTGCAAAATGCTCATTATTCTGTCTGAGGTAACTATGCCTGTTAAGCTTTCTGCCTTAATGGTGTCTTGTTGCAGGAAGTTTCAGAAGGTAAGTATATTCTGTGACAATAACTATTCACTTTTATTATCAGTTTTTACTCTGATGTCTTCCTAGTAAACTGAACATTCCCTTCTTATTATGAGAAACATGAATAAAATCAACTTTATTCACCTTGTCATCCACTGCTCTGTATAACTCCTTCATACCTATCTCATCCCTAAACAAACTTAATATTTTCACTTCCTCCTTAAAAGTGCATTTTGCAGTTAATTGTTATAGTCGCTCATCTGTGAATCCCAGTTATTCTTCCTGAATTCACTTTAGGAATGGCAACCAGAACTGAAAACGGTTTTTCAAGGGAGGGCATGTAATTGATGCTTACATAATTACATATTATTTCCTATCCTGTTCCTTAAACATGCTAATAATTTTTGTTTGTTGCCTTTACTGCTTGACTTAGAACAGGTATCTCCACTGAACTTTCCAGAACAACACTCATTTTTTCTTCCCTAAATGATTAATTTAAAGCTTATTACTTTAAGTGGTTAAAATTATTGCTTGTCATGTAATCAGTTATTTGTAAACACTGAACTTCATCTGCCATTATCTTGCCCAGTTAATGCAGTTATTAAATTTCTCGTAGCCTTTCTCATAATAATCAACAGAAGAATACAGACATACTGACAAATTATGAGGAGGTAGGCTCAAGTTTACGTTTACAGCACACACTTAACTTCACAGTAACTGAACATCTGGACACTTGTGGCCCACATTACACTGAAGGTAACAAGAAGTTACCTCATGTAGTAAACATGAGCTGCAAAAGCATGTGTTCACATGGATGAACACTATAGAGTAGTTAATCTACTGTAAATTCACACCCCATATTACCTTGCAATAACTTGCTTTTATAGTCATTCTTTAGGTAAAAATATGCCAGTCATTATGAACCTCCTCCTTTCAAACCTTTAATTTTACACTCCATCATGTGCATTCTGTGTTCTGCATCTTCAGTTATCCACTTGCTGTATAGCAAACTGGCTAGTTATTCTTTTGTTTGCTTTCTGTCTGTTTTTGATCTATAACAAAACTTTACCTCTCACCCTACAGATACCTGGCTTGCTTAACAGTCCTTGCTGAAAGCTTGTCAAAAACTTTTGTGAAAGTTTGAACAACAAGAACCAGTTCCACTAGATGCTATTTTTCTCAGTTCAAAGAACTCTAATAGATCAAGACATGGGTTGGGTGTTTTGGTGGTTTGGTTTGGTTTTTTTTTTTGACTGAATTATGTTTATCCGGGTGAATTAAAATTCCATTTTTATTTCAATTTAATATATATCTGTAGTAGAGCAAGACTCGCTGCTTTAATTTACAGGAAACTTTAAGGTCCTTATTACAGATAAGCACATTTGTTGCCTTTCTGTCCTCTATACCAGCTTTACCACTGACCACACCTTTCAGTAGAAACTTTGTCATTTCACTGTTGCGTTTCTGAACTCCTAAATGTGTACCATCCAGCCATAGAAGTCTCACAAAACATTTTTTACCTATCTTTTCTCCTAGGAGCTTAACTTTATTACCGGGGGGGGACACAACTATCTCCTCTGTATCTACTACAGTGAAAAATAACGCAAAAGAAATTATTTAATATCTCTAATGCCCATATCCTCCAAAATTTGTTTCTACAGACCTAGACTATATCCCCACTGAATTAATAAATTAATCTATCAATAGCATATTTAAGGAAATCTGATTTTCTGTGGCATCCCCGCGTCTCCCTGGCCAATAACCACATCATTCACAAGTCTGCTACCCACGATATCTTCAAGATCTTTCCTCCCTATGTCCCCCTAACTTACAAGCAAGCAGCAGCACATGCTGCAGCTAGTTCCAAATTAGAAGCCTGTTCAATGCTAATTAATATATGCATTCTGACTGACTAGGCAGCAGTCCAAACAGAACAGATATGTTGAAGTTACTTGATTTTAGCCCTCAACTGAAACACTCTCATGGGCCTTGTGCTTCTATTCGCTTAACATTTTTCACGGAACAGGTAAGAACGTACTATCTTCAAGACTAATTTAGTTGAAACTTGGGGAATTCGGACAGGGGCTCTCTCTTTCTTACTTGTTTTCTTACGACCTTTTGAGCTCAGATGTCTCCTTATTATCCTACTCATCCATGAACTTACCAGGTTAATGCTGGATCCTCAAAGGCACACATTTTCCATAGAGATCTCTGTGTTTCTTGCTCCCAAATGTATTGGGTAGTTAACTAGAGGAAGACCTTGTTATTTTTTGATACTATGGAGTACTATAGTTAGATGGTCAGTACTGCAAAAATCAGGCAGTGTTTGAAAGATCTCTTATGGATAGAGGTATGTAATTCTCACCGTTTATCATAACCTCAGAATCAGCTTTATTATTATATTTTATGTAATAATTTTATGTAATCACAAAAACATTTTAAATCTGTGTTTTTAAGTAAATAAAATGGAATAAAATTCCTCAGAAGTAAAAACTAACGTTCATTGTTAACAGCTATATTTAACAATAAAGATTCTCCTTAGCAGCTGACGTCATCTACCTGGACTTGTGCAAAGCATTTGACACTGTCCCGCACGACATCCTTGTGTCTAAATTGGAGAGACATGGATTTGACAGATGGACCACTCAGTGGATAAGGAATTGGCTGGATGGTCGCATTCAAAGAGTTGCAGTCAACAGCTCGACGTCCAAGTGGAGACCAGTGACGAGTTGCGTTCCTCAGGGGTCGGTATTGGGACCGGCACTGTTTAACATCTTTGTTGGCGGCATGGACAGTGGGATCAAGGGCACCCTCAGCAAGTTTGCCGATGACACCAAGCTGTGTGGTTCGGTCAACACACTGGAAGGAAGGGATGCCACCCCGAGGGACCATGACAGGCTTGAGAGGTGGGCCCGTGCAAACCTCATGAAGTTCAACAAGGCCAAGTACAAGGTCCTGCATGTAGGTCAGGGCAATTCCAAGCACAAATATGGGCTGCGCAGAGAATGGATTGAGAGCAGCCCTGCCAAGAAGGACTTGGGGGTGTTGGTTGATGAGAAGCTCAACATGACCCAGCAATGTGCGCTTGGCAGCCCAGAAAGCCTACCATATCCTAGGCTGCATCAAAAGAAGCATGACCAGCAGATCGAGGGAGGTGATTCTCCCCCTCTACTCTGCTCTGGTGAGACCCCACCTGGAGTACTCCGTTCAGCTCTGGGGCCCCCCAACATAAGAAGGACATGGACCTGTTGGAGTGAGTCCAGAGGAGGGCCATGAAGATGATCAGAGGGCTGGAGCACCTCTCCTGTGAAGACAGGCTGAGAGAGTTGGGGTTGTTCAGCTTGGAGAACAGAAAGCTCCAGGGAGACCTTATTGCAGCCTTTCAGTACCTGAAGGGGGCCTACAAGAAAGCTGGAGAGGGGCTTTTTACAAGGGCATGTAGTGACAGGACAAGGGGTAATGGCTTTAAACTGAAAGAGGGTAGATTTAGATTAGACATAAGGAAAAAATTCTTCATTATGAGGGTGGTGAGGCACTGGAACAGGTGGCCCAGAGAAGTTGAGGATTCCCCATCCCTGGAAGTTTTCAAGGCCAGGCTAGATGAGGCTTTGAGCAACCTGGTCTAGTGGAAGGTGTCCCTGCCCATGGCAGGGGGGTTGGAACTAGATGATCTTTAAGGTCCCTTCCAACCCAAACCATTCTATGATTCTATGATTCACTGCCTTTATTAATTTGTAATGCTGAATATTTATCTTTCATAACCTAACTTGAGATTGTCATACTCCAGTGTGTCCTTAAGGCAACATCTTTCCTGCACTTACCATTAAAGACAGTTACAGAAGTTACCCAAACAGCTGCTCCTTTTCTAGTCTAAGATAGAATAATACTGGTCCTCTTTTCTCTCTATTCATCTCTCTCTCATTCCTGCAACTGGGCAGTAAGGCATCATACAGCGGTGCAGGGGTTTAAGTAATGATTTTTACGGGTTCTAGATCAATATTTCTATTGTATACCACTGTGAAGGCACCCTTGTTTTCTCCATGTTGCAAGCATGAAGATGCACTGATGAAATTTTATACAATATAATAAAAAATATTTTTCAAAAATACAAATTAATGAAAGGCAAAATGTTCTCACACACTTTGTGAGACAGTCTGTGAGGACTGAAAACTAACTGCGTACAAGGCAATGAAATCACACATCAGTAAGGCTTTACCTTTCTCCCATCTCCACCTCCCATATTATAAGAACTATTTACTTTATGAGTATCACTGTGAAGTTCCCATCTGGTATTTCAGAAGTGAATGGAGAGGACTGACAAGACAAAAAGCTGATGTAGTCAGAAAAATCTTATTTTCTTAAGATGACAGATTTTAAATATCTTGTTCAAAGCTCATCAGATACTTACACTTAAAATTTTCCCTTTGAACATTGTAATTTCAGCAGCCAATTGGCTTAATAAATTAAACTGATTTAATACAGAGGGTAGCATACAAGAGTGTAAGAGAGAAAACGTGAAACAGGTGCTTTGGTCATGGGTAGGAAACAGTGAAGAACAGCCAGGATTGGAGAGGGACAGAGGTAGACTTCCAACCAGAATGGCAACATCATTCCAAGCACAGCTGCTACGGCTACATTCCTGGGAACCCCAGAGACCCACACTACTGCACGGATACCAGAAGCAATTCTCACAAGAATGGTAATGGAAAACAAGCTTCCCAGCTGCTCTTGGAAGGAGGTAATGTATTCAGAGTACCCCCACCCCCAAGACACAGCTGGGCACAACACAGGGAACCAAGCCACAGACAAATGCATTCAACTCTCACATATAAGTTCTTGCCCTTGGAAAAGAAACACAGTCCACAGCAATAGTAGTATTTTCAAAAGCCTTTTACACACGCCCTCCAAATCAATAATCCTAATCTTGCCATTAAACATAATTAAATCCAAATATCAAGTCCCTTTCATACCAGCCAGGTACTTTCCAACAAGGTAGACTAACTCCAAGTTTCTGGAGTGGCTTTAAACAATTGTGCTATTTTTATTATGTAGGTAAGTGATGTTCTCTTCCAGGGGTCATCTTCATGCCAATTTATTTTAGAATGTTTTTACTTTAAAAGTACTATTATATTCCAAGTGGCTTAAACAGAGGAGTGAAAAGGGGGAAGATAACAATTCAGTCTCCTGTCTAGAAATGCATAGGAAAGTGGTGCCCTGTTTAAATCACCCTCATACAAGCCCTATCTCTAACCTTCTCTCAGCTTTCAATCCCTTACTTTTCCTGTCCCAAAGCCACCAGGGTTTCATAACCCAGAGTCCCCAAACACTCCCATCCTAAGTCTTTCCCCCTTTCAGCCCATACCAATGGTCTCTGACTTCTCACTTCTCTCCAGCTGTTTACTAAATCCTCTCCCACATGTTTCTCTATCTGTTCTGCCCCTATCATCCCCCCTCCTGGTTCAGACTAATTCCTTGTCTGCCCAAATCTATAACCACGCAGTGCTCCCAAATAGCTTCACCGATATCTACCCTTCTGCAAATCACTTTCCAAACTGCCAGCCTACTCTGTAATGCCTGCACTTCTCCTATACATTCAATCCCCCTGCTTCAAATCCATATCCATACCTAGTGGCTCAATGCCAGGTGTCCTGGTTCCAGGTCCCTCAACAATGAGCCCAACCCTCCAGTTTTGCCTGTACAGGCACTTGCTGCCATACTATCATGCTTTTATTGTATGCTGGTACCTCTTGTCACCCTTCATTGTCAAGGCAGCCTTGCCTTCCCACAGAACTAAAACCCTTGGTCCTTGTTGCAAGACAGGCTTTAAAAACTAGGCTGTATCAAAAAAAATAATCAGAATGACTCTTAGATGACAGAATAGTTGAATTTGTCCAGGGGAAAAAAAAAAAAGCATAAGTAGTAGCCATATGCTTTAGCTATGTTCCTTTGGGCTTTGCAGTTACATTTGAACCTTCTAAAACATCACTGTTTCAGGTATGATTAAAATAATAGTCTCAGCTTAGAAATTACTGTATGCTATATATTCAGTACTGAAGAATCAGATTGCCTTAAAAGAAAAACTGTCCTCAACTGAACCAACCAAATTTTCATACTAAGCAAGCTTCAGACTTCATCTCTCCAAAGGGATTATTGCAGAAACACGGCCTCAAGAATCACAGTATAGAGCAGATGTCTAGAACTGAATGCATGCAGGCTCAGGAAGGAAATGCATCGTCAGATAGAGCTCCAGCTCTAAACTTTTCATTGACTTGTGAATCCCTTTCTATATGGATCTTTTTCATGATGACAGAAGACCACTAAGACACAACCCAACCCATGTTTCTATATTTCACGACAGAAGCAAAGCCCGTACAAACACTGTGTAGCCGAATACAAAAATATATCAAGGTCACTCAGAAAATCTACATTGTCTGCTAGAAGCTGAGGTCTTCATTGTTTGCTTGTCACAAAGAAGGGAATTAGCACCTTCATTCTCCTTCTATACATTTCCCACCTCTTCTGTGGGAAAGTATCTTGGGAGAACCCAGAAGCAAAGAGCAATGCAGACACATACACCACGACCAACACATTTCCAGAGCTACCACTGCACTTCATAGCCACTTTCAGGCTTGAGTATACCTACACTGATTGACTGACTGGTGGCTAAACAGGTTTCAGCCTCCACCATCTACAATTACCAGAGTATGCTCCTTTGTCACCCAACACAGCTGTGCTCAGGAAGCTACCTAGCCCTTCCCATGCAGATCTTTGTGTATTCCCCCTTCCATACTTCCTAATTTAACTAGCAGTAACTAGCTATGGTAGGAATACAGAAATTTAAAAATCACCTAATAACTATATAAATGGCAGCAAGAGGACAACTTGGGTTCTCTAGACAGATCTAAGAAAGCACAGCAGTTGGAGCTGAGTGGGAAGTGAGAGTTTTTAGGGAGAAAGTCTAGGAATTTATTTTTAAAAGTTCTTTTCTGAAGAGACTTAAAATGAAATAGATGCATTTCAATTTTTTCCCCAAATATTTGTTTACATACTAATTTTTATCCAAGGAGGCAGTTTCCATTATATATTTAGCTTTCAACAAATCAGCATTTCCTGAATGAAAATTTTTCACTACCAAATTTTTTTGAATGGTTTTGCTAACAAAGTTTAGCTTAAAAAAGCTGAATTCTGATTTCATTAAGAGAACCAGACTGACAGCACTGAATATTACTGGACAAGCAAACAAGCTTCTCCTGATGCTCCCCATACCACTTCAGGCTTTGAAAGATCAAATTCTAAGTAGGGTCTGGCCTGACGTAAGATCAGGCCTCAGCATCACTGGCATATTCAGTGCTCACATCCTCTGCTGAGTCCATCAACAAGAAGGTGCTTTGTTTTTGTGACTTACCCTTTAAAGTTCAAGACCTATCTGCAAAGACCAGACTGCCTGCGTTAGTTATGGAACTGCCCAGACTGAATCAAAACCTTGAACTAGACGTAGAAGGGTCCAAAAACCTATTCAGCTTCCTAGAGTTATGAATGCACCCCACCTTTTGAAAAAGACATATTGCCAATCATCTAACCAGATATTCAAAATCCAAACATATAACAATAAAACTGAAAGAAGCAAAAAGAAGCAAATAGCAGCAGCTATTGCAACTATTAAACATGCCTCAGAAAATTCAGCAAAACATCACTGTTAAAACAATACTTCCAAAATCAAAGTATCAGAGCGAAGATATTTAAACTGTTTGTCCCCAGCAAGTAAAGAAAGAAAAAATTAATTTCCAAGGCAAAGTGCCTATCCTGGAGAACCTCCAGTTGGCAGCTTAATTCACTGAGAAGTGTCCAACTTGAACACTTTTGATGAACACAACTATAGCATATTATAAAGAAAAAAAATGACTACACGTGTAGCCATTTAGGACATAACAACTCAAAAAGAAATATGAAACTAAATGGAATTCTACCAGAAGCCAATGTAAATTTGATCTATACCACCATGTTTAGCAAAAAGATTATCATATACCATGCTAGTAAGTACTTCATTATGTCTTTACAATGTTATTGGAATACAGAATTTACATCAGAACCCATTCTGCAGACTTCCATTCCCAGCACTGTGATGGCACGCTGGAGGAATGAAGAAGCAAATCGCATGGAAGCACAGATCTGAGAAAACTTGGTTTTATTGTTTAATAAGACCAAGCATGGATTTGTTTTTTTTAATCACATATTTTCTAATCCTCTGCCCAGTCTCGCTTTCTTCTATAAAAGGACTATTAGCAATGTTCTTGTCATCTCACAGAATATCAAAATTCTGGTTGCTGTAAACACTTCAAAACAACAATAATGACAGAAATCGATTTTCATGAGATTTACTCCTTCCAGCATGTCTTAGCCCAGTGCTGACACAGAAGCCTGTGACAGACTTCTCTGTTGTCACAGGGACTCTAGCTTTACCACTTACATACCTGCTGTGTAAGGAGACTCATGTGGCTTGGTGGGGAATACTGACAGGCTGCTTGCTTTTCTGCCAGCTGCTGCAGTTCTACTGCTACCATATTGGGGCTATGTTTGCCCTGGGAAGAAGTATCTTCTGCATCATTGTGCATCCTGGCTGAGCCCACATGCTGCCCACTCGCACTGTGATGGCACAAACCTACCAAACAAACATTTGGATACACTTAGTGAGTGGTATGTCAGACTCCCTCAGCCTGCTGATCACAGAAATACAAAAGCAGGTGTGATACTTTCTGCAGATTCTAGGGAGAATAGAGACTTCTATATTGCCTATATGAGCTTTTGTCAATTCCAAACCTGTACTCTCTTTACCATAATGTATCTAATGGCACCCAATTCCAGAGAATATTGGCTGCTATTACCTAAGTTAAATCTATAATATTTTTCCTTAAAAACAAATGGATCCCTTTAAATAAGCTACTCAGCTGGGAAGTCAGATTTATTTTAATGCCAGAAAGGTTGTCAATATATATATACAGCAACCCTAGTGAACATGTGCTGACCTTGACGTACAACCTAAAGCAAATGTATACCATTAAATACATATATATATACATATATAATCAGGACCACAGCTGTTAGCCTGTGTATGGTTCCCAAAACTTTCCTAATAGATTACAGCCTGCATCCATAAATTCCTACAGTTTCTTCTAACCCTCAGATTCCCGCTTAGGGACATGGTTTAGTGGTGGACTTGGCAGTGTTAGGTTAACGGTTGGACTCTGTGATCTTAACTATGTTCTACCCCAGAATGGTAAATGAGAGGTCTCTAGATCTTGTCTTTAAGATACTCTTGGATATGACAGTACTGAAAGGTCCTAGAGAATTAGATGCAGTAATGATTCATTCAGATCTTTCTTTTTTGGAGGTCTTGACACACCTTTAAGTATTCAACAATTATGACGTTTCGTTAAAGGATTTCTCCACATGATAGAGAAACGCAGAACTAAGAACAGCACATAGACTGAGACAGGACTTCCGCTAACGAAAACTACATTAAAATCACTAAAGATAAACAAGAGATCAGTAATACAATCAAGTGAAGATATACAATACTTCATTTCCCAGCTCTTTTTGAGTAAGTTCAAAGTCTGAGTTCAAAGTTCGAGGCTGAGGGGAGACCTTATCGCTCTCTACAACTATCTGAAAGGACGTTGTAGCAACAGGATGAGAGGAAACGGCCTCAAGTTGTGCCAGAGGAGGTTTAGATTGGATATTGGGAAAAATTCCTTCACTGAAAAGGTCGTCAAGCATTGGAACAGGCTGTCCAGGGAAGTGGTTGAGTCACCATCCCTGGAGGTATTTAAAAGATGCGTAGACGTGGCGCTTAGGGACATGGTTTAGTGGTGGACTTGGCAATGTTAGGTTAACGGTTGGACTCTGTGATCTTAAGAGTCTTTTCCAACCTAAATGATTCTACGATTCCCTGTTCATCTGCTCAATAAAAGGGTATCTTTGGCAAACAAGGGCTGCTTCCTGCACTCCTCCTTTCCGTAAGAAATTTAGCACCATTCGACAAGACTCATAATTCTGGAAATGTAAAATTTCTACCTACTCCAGAACAGAAATTACACAATCTCTATACTGAACTAGCAGGTTGTTATGTATCCCAGAACACTCACCTACTTTTGCAGAGGATGGTCGGGACAATCTTTGGCTGTAGATCTGAACAGCTCTCTGAAAAGATGAGAACGGGCCAATGGTGTAGCTACCAGAATGACAATGATGTAATCCTGCAAGGCTAGAAGCCTCACTGGACACTGGGTTTGTGAAGACAGAAGAGCTGTCAGGAGCTGTGCTCTGCAAGGAGGGTAGTGGGGATGGGGACTGAATCAGCCTGGGACCAACTGTAGGAGCTGGCAATGAATGGTGACCAGGCACCTGTGGGTTTTCAGAGGCTGCAGGTTGAGGTGGTATCCAGGAACTGGTACTTCTCTGGAACGTGGCACCAGAAACAGAGGAAGAAGCACTAGGAGGGCCGCACTGAGGTAATTTCACTTCAGCATTTAAGGAGAAGGTGGGTCCTTCTGGAACTACACAAAGATAATGAGCACACTACATGAGAAAAAGCTGCTTTTCAGGACCTTCGGATAATATCAACACACCAAAGATGCCTTTACTCAAACACACTGAAGCCAAAATGACCTCATCTACCAGCAAAGACAAGAAGAGGCTCTCCATAATGAATATCCTCTTTCAAAGCTTGCCGTATCTAGGTCTTCCCCTACAGAAGAGCGACTAACTTTCATACTGCTCACTCTACAGTATCTTATCTTGGGTTTAAAAGAAAAACCTGCAGAATCTTCCCCAAAATTGGGCATTTGAATCTCTGTTTGAACCCAAAGGTTCCAACCTTTGTCTAAAACAGTATTAAAAACAGTATATGCATTCATTATTTTTTTCTTGATGATGGCTTAAGCCAGTTCACTTACAGGTTGATTTAACTTCTTTGGGTTTATAGCCTTTTAATGCTCCTTCTGCAGGCAGATCTGCAACTGAACTTTTGGGCTGATCACCTTTTATTTTTTTCACCACCTCAGGATGCTCTATAACAAAATCAAGGAGTTAAGAAGTAGAACAATGCAAACTGTGATATCATTAGAACAGGGCTGCAGAATTTAAACCTTGTTACTACGGACTTTCTTGCTAATATTTACTGTAGACCATGCAACTCTATTGATCACAATTGTGCTCTCATGTACAGTAGCATGGCGCTGCACTTCCTTCCATGGAAGGCCTAATTAGGCTCAAATATACAGACTCTGCCCTCCAATAGGTACGCTTACTGTAGGCAGCACAATTTAACAGGCCTTGATTTCTCTCATCCCTTACTTTGATTTCAGGATTCTCTGTTCATTTCAAACCTCAGTGCCTTCAGTTTGCACATTCTCATTTCAGTCATGAGCCACCATATCTAGTTCCTTATAAATGATAGTCCAGATTCATCCCATTTCACTTCAGACAAAGAAGGTAGGAGTGCAGTTACTCTAGTCTTCACATACAGAGTCAGTTAAAAAAAAAAAAAAAAAAAAAGATATGCAACCTCAAGAAACCTGAATAACATGCTGGAGGGGTTATTCTCTTTCCATAGACTGAAGTTAAACTGGATTTGTCTGGGCAACATCATCTCAGAACTGCCTGCAACACTTACCCCCTTCAGGCTGTTTCTCTGACTGGTTACTGGTGTTGTTGGGTTTTCTGCTTGTGGAGTTTGTTCCTAGGAAGACACTTGCTGACTTGTTTTTGTGTGTGTAAAATGTCAGCACTTCCTCCAGGTCACTTTCACTACAATAAGGAGAGAAGAATGGATGTAAGTGAGGATTCTAAGTTTTTCTGCCTTCATGTAACAATCAAAGGCAAGAAACAATAAGGAGACTGAAGAGGGGAGTGGGAAAAAAAGGTGAGGCCAGACAAGCTAATGTTTTGCTCAGTTCTGCAGGGTAAGAGCAGAAGGAAAGGAACATGCCTTGGTTAAACCTGAGATTCCCACTGAAATGCCATTTTCTTATGCAGTAGAAAATTCAAGGCATTCAGAAGCCTTCCCAGGATAAATAAAGAGCAAGTGAAAACTCCAAACACATTTTTGGGGAGATCAGCGCAACAGAAGACATTCAGTTCACAGCTAAATTTGTGAATCTTTCCCAGGTGCTCTCTAGAACAAGCAGCTATCATGTTCATGAGAGAACTCAGCTCAGCCTCTGTTTTATAGTCATCATTAGTAGTTTCAATTCAACAACATGGGGAGAAGAGGAAAGAGGAGGGAAGAGCTTGTTAATTAGCCAAAACTGCAGGACAAACAAACAGAAGAGTCAATATTTTTGTGAATCTTACAAAACTTGCATACATTTCTCATTTTCTTTACAAGAAGAGAGTTTAACTGCCCCAATGTCCTAAGCATCTGTTGGTCCCAAACCAGTATCAGTTACTTGGCCATTCATATTAGAGCTCATGCAAGCTGTAATTCTAATTGTTTTGATATCTAACATGCATTCCTTTTGCTTTATAGTGTTGCCTCAGCATTAGTGAATGTGTATATAGCAGAGCAAACACCAAAAGCAAGAATGTAGTGCCAGTAGCACTACAAGAAAACATAACAGAGGAATATATATTTGCATAGCAGCAGTTTAATCCTTCAAAACGTCCTCTGCATATCACACTTGTACTAGTCTTAGCTAGCCTGAGCTTTGTTAAAAGTAATGTCTAAAGCTGATCCCACTGGAGTTTGGATGTTCAGGGCATGCTGCAAAGTTCACCTTTTCTCCCAAACCAATGAAAATAGAGGTGAAGAAGAAATGTAAGAATGAAAAGTTGTTGGAAGGTGCTTTAAGCTTTTAAATGAATTTACCAGCGCAAGTATATACTTTTACATTGCTCCGAGGATGTTTAGAAGCAATGGTTGCAGCATGTGTATAACTAAACACAATGCAATCCATGTGATATCAAAGTTAAAGAGTTAATGAGACAACCCCAATTATTAAGTGGCAACATTTATTACCCATTTTCTCCAGTGTTGCATTCACTGTACTGCAGAACAAACACTCAAAGTGGAAATCTATCCCCTTTGCTTGGCTCCAAATGACTAGCTCACTGATTGAAGCTTCAAGCACAGCACAAAGTAGTGTCAGATGTCAGAGTTTTCAAACATACCTGATACTTCATAAGAAGCAGAAAGATCATCACTAGAAATTGTCTGATGTCGGCAAACTGGCTTTTGCTGTTCTTTATCACTCAGACAGATGATCCAGCAAAAATCTCCAGCCCCAGCCTAGACTGTGCATGAAGCCATGATGGCACGGTAGCCAATAAGATGGAAACAGAAGAGTATGCAGTTCTGCCCCAAACAGCCATCTGTTGCATTTCTGGTGGGCAATACTGACAGGCATTTTCAGGCATTTCTGGCAAAAAGCAAAATGACCTGCCCTAGGAGGCAACAGTCATTTTAGTGGCCAGAGATGTCAGAGAATGAAGAGCATGCCATGGGCCCATGTAATCTGCATTTCTTCTGACAGGAGTAGATGCTATGGTATATGGTAGTCAGCCGTCTTGAGTATCATTCTTTTATAGAACTCTATCTGAAAAGCAGTGAGATTTTTCTTGGAGCCTGTTGCGGTAATGACTCCATCAATTATATTAGCAAAATGTAAAAATTCATTGTTTTCATGAGAATGTAGCATCAAAAGAGACTGTGAAGCCTCCTGAAATTAGTTAAGAAGCCTCATCTATCACCCACTTCTAATCAGTCACTAAGAGTGCTATCCAAAGCAAGAAAAAGAAAGAACAGTTTCATAACTGATCATCAAAAAGAAGCAGTGACTGTCAACCTTCCCAGAGAAGATAGAAAGGCATTAAAAAGGCAGGTGAACTCTACCTGTCCAGATATTGACGGGGTCCTTGCCCATATAGTTATGTCATATATGGGTCAAATAATATGAGTCAAAAGGAATTGGGTTTTGTGCTCAAGAATCAGAGGCTTTGAGGACATAATTCTGGTTCACTGAATAATTTCAGACCTCTCCATAGTCAGATAGCTATAATACCATTGGTTTTCATACAATGCTACAGGCCATAAAGAGTATTTCCTATTTTCAAAATACATTTCCTACCAGACTCTTGTAAGTTTAAGGCAGATAAAAGTTCAAAGCATGCACAGTTAGAAAATGCTGCTTTTTCATTGTGAATGTAACTGCTTGCACTGAACCACCTTAGCAAGCCAAAAAAGAGATAGGATGAAGACAGGGGGTCTAACTCCCTGGAGGGGAAGAAGGCATTCCTCATCTCAGAAAGTCCAGACCTGGAGAGTTCCTAAAGAGAGGTAGCAAGCATGAGATTTGTTTCTGAGAGCAGAAACTTGAGAGCCAGAGCCACAACAACTGTTCACCACAGCAGCTCAAGGCCATCTGAGCAGCAGCTCTAGTTTCATTCTCCTTCCAAAGTACTGCCACATTTGCTTCAGCGTCACAGGAAAGGAGACCATTAGCTCACCAGCATCAGCTTGAAATTTACACAGACGAGGGCAATCACTGCTGTCCTTTGGGAATCTACTTAACAGTCAAAATGTCTATTCTATGTCCTTCTCTATGCACCAGATGCTGATGCTACAAGTGTTTGGTTGCTGGAAGGCAGAAAAGAGAAAAAGACAAGTTCTCTGTCCCCTAGCAAGAACAGGAGCAGGTGCTATGGTCAATAATGGTATCTAGAGGCCTTTAGATCAATCAGATCATCTTCAGAACAATCCCATCACCTTTAAGGCTGGAAGATCCTTTATCAAAGGGAATAAACTCCATTCCTACCTTGCTCTGGTAATAAAGTTCTGAAAACCTTCAGGATTCACTCCCTCCTCCTCCTCTTCCTGTTTCTTTTTTGATCGCTTCTGAACCATCTGCTCCGTTTCCTGTTAATAAGCAGTATCAGTAAGTGTCTCTATGTAGTTATGTCATGTTCCACAGCATAGCTACAGCTCAGAGAAGACAAAACACAATTCCACGGGATCTAAGAAAAGAGAACGTCAACTCCAAAGAGCCAAATTATTTCACTACGTGCAACAGAATGGATAAATATAGAGCCCCAGAGACAGCATGCTAAGCATACACTAAACTCCTCATTCCTCCACCTGACATAACTTATTAGAATTGATTTGCTGAGACGAGGTCAAGTCTTCACAAACACGTGCTGCTCCTTCAAATATACTCTTTGCTGGGACATAAGGAAGTAGCGAGGGGAGAAAGTCATTCTTTATAGATATTAGGTCCCCCTTCTACTTCTGCTGTTTCTGTCACAAATACAGAGTTCCTCAAAATAGCTTTTATTTGAGCATCTGTCCCAAAAGGAGATATTCAGGAAGAAAGAAGGACAAAAATACAAAGTTATATTAAAGAAACTCAATCAAGGAGATCTGCTGAGGGCATCCACATTTCCTACTGTAAACTAGGAGTTCTCCTCTTGAGTTAATTTCTCTTGTCGTGCAGCAAATTGCTGAAGGCTTATCTATATACCAAAAAATATACTGCTTTAGCAAAAGCAAAGAAAGTAAAACAGTACAGCCTGTGGCAAATATGCATTTATACACGAAAATATACTGGAAAAAAAAGATGGTAAGCCTTTGTGTGTGAGAATGGGAGCAAGCTCTCAGATATAAGTGATCTTTCTATTTTACACCGGTAGAACTTGTTGACACTAGGTGGTATTGATACAAACATTTTTGTTAATTAAAAAAAACCCTACAGGACTGTCTGAAATACCAATACCAGCATACAAGCTTTATCTGACCAGACTTGACCTCCACTTCATTGCTTCCTACTAGTAGTCTGAGCATTCCCAGGACGAAAGGGTAAGATACATCTTTTGAAAGATAATTCAAGAGGGGGAAGAAAAAGCCACTCTGGGACATGTCTCTACCCTTCATTACTTAAGTAAAAGTCTGGACAATATGTTATCTGTTTTACTTAGTTTGTTGGAGGTAGTACTTTTTTCTTCTGTAGGAGTCCTCTACTAAATCTGAAGTTACAAGTCAGTGGAAGAAGTCTGTATGTTGGAATCAGACATCAAAAAACCTCATAGCCTAAGAGTCTCTCAATGGCTTAAACGTGTACATCCTAAAACCTCAAGTGATCTGTTCTCACTTGTTCTAATTGAGAAAATATGTTTATGCACTGAATTATTACCAGTTACACAGCTTTATTTTGTGAATTTACTCAAGAGTTAGCAGAAAATCCTGATGTTTGAATACAATTTGAGTGGAAATTATATCCAAAGCAGCTGCATTCTTTACTCACCACAGAGCCACCCGAGTGTTTTGTGGTTACTCCTAACACACTAATTCAGTGAGCATTAGGCATACAAGGCACTCCCTGGAACAGATTTGGTTCGATACCAACCTTGCTTTGACAGATCAAGTTACCAGATGTCAGTTCTGACAAGGTAATGTAAGTGAACATCCTCTGCTAACGAGTAGGAGCTTGGAGGCCTGTGTGCACAGCAGCCTCTGAAAGCAAAATTTAAACTACCCTTGTTCTAACACTAAAGAAATTCTAGGGGGGCAAAGGAAAGGGGAGGCTGTTCTTGTAAAACAAGGATTAGCATGAAACCACTATGCTAAGAACAGCATCTTCTACATCTAAAGAGGTGAAAATTATTTAAATTAGGACATACTTCTTATCACTGAGCATACAGAGTCCCATACTACAAATAGGTAGCAGCCCCTCAGTATACCAAACAAATGGTAAAATACATATTTCATACTGTTCTGTATTAAAAAATTATCTCTAAAGAAGCATCATAAAAATAGGGAGAAATGGGAAAAGGCATTACAAAACACTAGAATCAAAGACAAGCCAAAGAAAAAGCAAACTGTCGGTTAAATTCCACTTCATTTCAACACTTCTTTTTACTTTTATGCACATGATTACTGGACTGCATATATAATGTAGTAATACTGTTGTCTATCTGACTATTTGAACAAACTACCATTACTGGATGTGCAACTGCAAACAGACTATGTAAGTTACAGAACAGAGCCTTTGAAACAGCCTGCTGTCTTGACTATGACAGCAGCCAGCAGGAGATACTTTAGAAGAAGAGAACAGAAACCAAAAGAGCTACCAAAAGAAGGATCAAGAAAGAATTGGTCACCTTATTATAACAGATTATGAACTCGCCCAGCTGGTGCGCCAGGACACGACGACGATCATTTAGTCCTAAACGACGGCTGGGGAGCAGCATCCTCAAGGACTGCTGAAGATTGCTGGCAGCTCGCTTCAGAAAGCGTACGACAAGCTCCTGCGAGCAAGAGAGATGGTGTTAACAATGGACCAGCTGCAAGATGTGGGGAGAAGAGAACAGAGGTACTACAGCAGCTGACTGGCAAGAACTAAACACACTGTCCTGAGAAAATGAGCTGACAACTGGCAGGCAAAAGCATTCTGCAATGTGCATTTTTAATATAGCCCTACAAATCCAAGGTGAGGGGAGAAGAACGATGGTGTGCCTTGCCTGAGGTGGGTCAGAATTGGGAACACTTGAGGAGAGTTTGTCTGAAAAGCATGGCAGATGAAGAAAACAAAAAAACAAGCAGCAAAAAGCAGCAACACCACAGAATAACCTGTAAAGTCCAATACCTTAGGAGAACATTTCCAAAAAAACAACCTGCAATGTGTTAAAGGCAGCCTGTGATGAAGCCTACTGACATAAAATCCTCTCAGCACTATCACAGGGAAGGGGATCTTGGTCAGATATCTCCACTACAGTGATGTAGCCCCATTTCATCACTTTTCATATTTGTATACTATTGCCACAGCCTCTCCACAGCAACAGATGACTACATCTACAGCCATGTAATTCCAATCCCCCACCATGTCTGTTTGACCTCTGGTGGGGGAAACATATGGCAACGCAGATCCTAAGGCGAGATGCATCCTGTGGGTGTTTTGAACCCTTTCTGTCTCCCCTCTGGATATGCTTTTGGTTAGGAGCTCTGCTAATGCATAAATGAGCAGTCTCACAGCCAAACTATTGGATTTCACAGCTCGCCTCTCACTGCCATTACTCCAGGCTGGTTTGATCTGTTATTTTAAACATTATTTTTCACAGTACAGCAGACAAAGTGACTCTCAAAAAGCCAGTTTTAATTTCCACTTGGAAAGAGCAGGGGTAACATTTTCCACTGAGTCAACTGATTATTCTTGACACACAATTTTATCTCTGAACTGCACTGGCTGTTTCCCTGCAACATGCATTCAGCAAGAATACATTTGGATTTGCAGAAAGCTCAAGAGCCTACTGTACAAAGCTCTTTTAGGAAGGTTTGTGAGGGGTTCTGGGCTTGCTGCACTCTTTAAAATGTATATACATCAAATATAGGGCCTTAAAATACTGCCTAGAAAAATTCATCACATGGTTTCAAAAAAAAAAAAAAAAAAACACACAACACCTATGCTAGAAAGCAACTTTCTCTCCTCAGTGGCTTTTACTTTTTTTTTTCCTCTATCTAGAATGCAAGGAAGATTCCTAAGCACAGATGCCTGCAAAGAGTAAAACAGTACATCGGAGCCAAAGCTTAACTAGGTACCTGTTCTATCTGAGTAATGTATGCTTTGTTTAACGCAGCAGAAACTGGATACTGCCAAGTAATCTTAAAGAATCTTAGAGAGAAGAATTCAAAAGCAGGTAAGCTCAGAGATCAGTGAAGGAGAACCAGTGAAAGATCTGAGCAGCCTGAATGTCAACCAGACTCAGGCCATTAAGAGCTGTCTACTCTACCGCTGCTCAGATATCAGTCAGCTGTCCTACCTTGTCTGTATATTAAAAATACAGCACTTGCAGCTGGACAAAGATAGACAACCATAATCTCAGTTGGACTTCAGTTCTTCCAAGGATAGGAATTGACCTCAGAACTCTCAAGGCAGATTTCAGCTTGGCTTCTCAGTCTGGCCAACACAAAGCTTCTTACCATTTGCTCATCCTCTTTGGCAGCCCAGGCAGGATTCTGGATCTGGTCACCAGCCTCCTTCATCAGTCGCAACTGAACGTGCTGTAGATAGGCAGAGAAAGCCCTGCGAGCTTGCACTTTGCTGTGAAACAAGAGGATCAGTCAGCTATCTTCAGAGTAGTAATGGGAACAGTTACAGCACTCAGGCACAGCTTATGGACCAAAGTACAGTCGGCAAGGACCTCCTAGGTGCACAAATGTTGAAGCTCAAGGGAAGGAGGACCCCTTCACCCCACCAATATTTTAAAGGAGACCTTCAGTTCACCAAGATGGGGGAGGTATTGCAGGAGATAGAGAGTGTCTGCTGTCTTTTTTAAGTTCTAAGATCATCTCTAAAAACGGAATGCTCTTGCCTTTTCACAGCCTTAGCTACTCTCTTCCAAAAGCCAATAACATGAACATCAGCAAAACTGTGTATTTTTAAACCAAATTCAAGGCTCTCTTGGGCCTCTGTCTTCTCAAGCATTTTGAACACCACCACAACAGACCATAAAATAAATAAAGGGGTTGGTACTGGTGCCAGAGCTATAACAAAAGCCCTGCAAATCCCATTGGAAATGAAAGAATTAAATCTGTGAAAGTGAGCTCTTCCCCTGCTGGCCCAAGGACACAAGCCAAATTTCATTGAGCAAGGCACCACTGAAGAATGAAAGAACATCAGCAAAATCAGCTGCACAGCTGGCTGAACATGTTATGAAGCTGTGAGCATGAACCGAGGAGAGGACTGGGGTAGGACTGGGAGGGACACATTGCTTCTCATTCCGTCACAATGGTAGTCACTTTAGCATATGCATCTGTTGTGAGAGAAATTGCTGAAAGCTTTGCCTAATTCTGTTCATTGCCATCTTGGCCTAAACCCTCTTCTCCAACATTCTGCTCTCTCAGTCTCCACTCTTCCTCAGTTTTCCACATAGTCGCTACAAGCTGTCCCTTGAATTGCCAAGCATGATTTCTCCTTTCCTTTTCATAAGGATGTAGAAGCAGATGGGCTTTAGTGTCAGTGACAGATTCCCCTTTTATCACAGGCAATGTCCTAATCTTTTCTATAAAATTATCAAATTTCATCTTAAAACAAACTAGAGTTTTTAACCCATTACTTTTCTGGAATATTATTCCAGAACTTACTGTTCTAATAATTAGGAACCTTCTTTTACTACCCAGCCTAGCTTCATTCATGAGCAGTTTATATTTGCTTTTTCTTTCTCCAACATTGTCCTGTATCTTAAATAAGTCCATCCCTGATGGGTCTTCTACCTTGAATGTATTTATTAACAGCAATTACCTCCTTTCATAGTTTTCATTTTGTTAGTGTGAACTATCCACATCTTTCAGTGTCTTATAGAATCATAGAATCATTGAGGTTGGAAAAGACCTCTAAGATCATCGAGTCCAACTGTCGACCCAACACCACCATGCCCACTAAACCATGTCCCTAAGCGCCTCATCTACTCGTCTTTTAAATACCTCCAGGGATGGGGACTCCACCACTTCCCTGGGCAGCCTGTTCCAATGTTGAACCACTCTTTCAGTAAAGAAATTTTTCCTCACATCCAATCTAAACCTCCCCTGGCGCAACTTGAGGCCATTTCCTCTCATCCCATCGCTAGTTACTTGGGAGAAGAGACCGACACCCACCTCGCTACAACCTCCTTTCAGGTAGTTGTAGAGAGCGATGAGGTCTCCCCCTCAGCCTCCTTTTCTCCAGGCTAAACAACCCCAGTTCCCTCAGCCGCTCCTCAGAAGACTTGTGTCTTCTAACAGAGCTCCCACACTGGTAACATATGAGACTAGCAGCTCATATCTACCTGTTCCAGTCACAATTTACCTTCCATGAACATGGGTGATAGCAACTGTATACAATATTCCACATGAGGTCTCAGAAGTATCTCTGGTGATAAACCCTAGACCACATTTGGTGTTTTCATGCATGTATGAGCTAGAGCTTCACAAACCTGCTGTGATCAACAAGCATGCAAGATGTTTTTCCTTATAATTAATTTCCAGTTGATGAACACCCAGCTGATAGAATTTCTGCTGTAAATTATTAGTACTTAAAAGCATGCCGTTGCACTTTGTGCTACTGAATTTCACCCTAGTTATATTATTCCTATCCTCAAGGTCATCCAGTTCTTCCCGTATTTATTCCACTACTTTTCTCTCCTGGTAATAACTCCCAAATCTTTTCCATCAGCAAATTTCATTAGCACATTTCTACATTTTGTGTCATTCTTGAATTGATTATTAAAATCAGCCTCATACTGATTCCTGAGGAACCTCACCATTTTTTGTCTACTTGTTCTCTGCTTCTTAGGAATATTGTCAGATACTTATATGGTCCTCATGACTCCACGTACATGAGTCCCTGAAATTCCATTAAAAACTCAGTCCAGAAATTTAGTCTTCCTGTTTTCTATGTCTGTAAATTTCATGAACACTTCATCACAGTGTTACATAGAAATCATACAACATAGTAGCACTTATAGAGATCAATGCATCAATTTAGATAAGAATTGAAGTTGAAATAAAATACATTAGAAGTATCCATGTGTCTGCTTAATCATTAGCTTTCGATGCTTCTGGAAGACCATGCCAGGCCCAAAGTGGGACTAAGCAAATGATGAGTTCACAAGAGTCTCAAACTAACATCCTCTGTGGATAGCAGTACCGGTACTGCAGTAACTAAAACATTATAAAAATACCTGGTTACAATTCCTGTCTTCCAGTGAACTCCAGAATGCACAACAGGCCTTGTAACACCTCTGAGCTCTGTATGCTGCTAGTCACTACACCTACCTTCTCTTCCCACATGTGTGGAACATCAGCAGAACACTCTGAACCCTGACTAAGAACTCTATACATCAGGCCACCGTATACCAGAAAAGGCTCTCCCCTGAGGGCGTTCTAGGGCTGCCAGGTTTGTTTTAGGTGTAACTCAAACATCTCATGACCAGGAGTTCAAGATTTGTGCTGGTAGGAATTAAGGACCTCCCGTTATCAACATCAGCACAGTAACACAATTCTTTGCCTGCACCTGATAATTCTATAATTACAAAATGGGAAACTGAAGAAGGTCCTTGTATAACACCACCTCTCCTCTGGTGTGTGGAATATTGAAACCTGAGGCCTTAAACGCAGGAACAAGTAACTCCCTTTTCTTTTTACTTCCCTGGGAATGGCACAGTTGGGGGAACATGTTTCATTCAATTGTCACCTCTTCACCAGTAACACCCAATGTGTGGAAGGCAGAGAAATTGCCTCATCAGGCCGACTAAAGGAGTGAAAGAAGTCCTACCACTTACAAAAACTGACTGGAACAGGCCTGGTTTCTTTTGGATGAAAATTTCATTACTTCAGCTCCTCTGCCTGTTGACCCCACAAGCAAAGCTTTCATCAATGACACATCAGATGGTGCCAAGCCCAGCACAATCCTGGAACATGAGGTCAGCACAAGCCTTACACACTTCTGTGGGGAATCCCAACAGTACTGGGTGCTGAGCAAGATTCTGCCAGGAACACCAGACAGAGCTTACGTTCTTGGCCGGAGTCAGTTCTATATATAGGTAGATGACAGCATTGCTATGTTTGTCCTCAAAACAGGTTTCAGAAATCTTCCCTGTTATGATAGCAAATGTCCTTGCCACAAGGCGACATTAGAATAATCCCCAAATCCATTTGGTAATTCATAAAATCATCTCAGAAACTAAACTAAGAAAGCCATGACAAACAACAATTATTTTTTCTACCTTTGGACATTTTTCACAGAAAACATAATGCTGCTTCTTATCTAGAAGATGTAAAATCCTCCTATGCAGATATATATGATTGCTCTTTCTTTTTGCCCTTCCTGTCCATCTGCAAATAGACAGTTTTACTACCCACATTTAAGGGGAGGATCATGCTTCTAAACATCTAGTAGGACCCTGGTTGGTGTTATTCTATACAATCTCCTCCAGCACCTCTCTTTTTTTCAAGCAACAGAGCCATGCATCAGAACATACTCTGCTTCACACTGTCATACTCAACAGCAGGCAATGAGATGTTTCAGTAACTTGTCACTCTCAAATGACCTCCTATCTTGCTCTCAGGGGGTGATGACCTTGAGCAGAGATTATTACTAGAGGTAAAAATTTTAATCACCAAAAATAAAAGCACAAAAATGAAAAAAACTAATTTTATGGAGAGGCAGCACTGAGGTATTCCTACCCAACCTTTTTTGGATAGTTTAACATATGTTTATACCCACTTCTTTGGAAATGCAAAGAATGAAAAGATGAATTTTAGAATTCAATAGCAGGCATCCTGCATTAAGACAGAGAGGCATTTTAGAAGCCTGAGTTGACCAAAGAACAGCTTACATTACCAGATTAAAGAATAGCAATGGAAACTATGGCTTATGCTTTATACTAATGCATAACTGACTAACAGGTCAGGCATTTAGGTAAACTGTCAGTCTTTGCAACTATCTCCCTTCTGTGCCAACTAGTTGTTAAGGCAGCCCACAGTTAGACAAAAATCCAGGCCCCTTTCTCTAGGGTCCTCTTATCACCTCACACATGTTCATAATGTGACACTAAGTGTACATCCTCCATATTTTAACCAATATTAGCTGCTAGTCAAAACTCAAGGCAATACGCAGAAATCTCTCACCTCAGGTTTCCATGATTTTGAAGAACCTGCAGCAAGTTAAACCGAGATTCTGAGTCTGTTTTTTGAAGAAACGGCTCTCCTCCATCTCCAGTTTTCTTGTCAAGTTTTTTTGGCAACATCTCCTTACAAGTATTTTTCACCAAGTCAGAGAGCTTTGGCTTGCTTTTCACCTGGGTGTCCGAAAGAGAGCCAACAGTTCTATCTAGCTCTTCATCTTCATCTGCATCTGCTTCCTCCTCACCTTCTGTGTCTGACTTGAGGGACAGCTTTGTTGGTTCTGATGTCCCTGTAGTAGAGGAGAAATCACCTATGCTGGTTAAGAAAAAAAGAAGTGGGGAAGACCGTCCTGCTATTTATACCCTTTGGTTTACTTCTAAACTCTTTTCTGCTAGAAGGACAGACTACCACCATTTTAGAATAGCATCTTAAGTATTGCTGCCCTTTATTATTCTTTCTGTCTTTCTGCTTGTGTATCAAACAGTTAAGAAGACCTTTTTCCCAATAGCAGAGAAGACAGACCAAGATTCTTGTCTTAACTTTACAAATTAAAAAAAAAAAACAACACAAAAGCATTTTCCTATATTTTTATCCTGATTCTTACATATATTCTGACATATATATACACTCATACTTGATGTATGCACTTATTTTTGTATTTTTGTGTGTCAGAAAAAACAAAGCTATGAAATCTAAACTTCCACATGTACCAATAAAGACCACATACCTTAACATAGCACCAAAAATCATTTTATAAGATACAATCTCTCTCATTGCAGTCAGTATCACATAGCTACTAGAAAGAGTTTAGAAAATGGCTTCAGGAACAGCCACTTGTGAGGATCGTTCACCTCTGCATCCTTTTAAGTTTTTCCCACATCAGCTTGGATAAGAAGGATTTCTCTCTTTCCAACAGCTTAGAGTCACTGCTGTGTAGGAGAACCAGCCTGGAAGGTGTAAGTTTTCATCTTTCTCTGAAAAGCTGGAGGACTATAGAGGCGCACATACTGTTGAATTCTTGTACCCAAAATGCAACTGCAAGCTCAACTTCAGGAAAATATTGATTACCTTTAGTCATATACATGGGGATGTGGAATGGTGGGAATGAAATTCTAGGAACTAAGAAGGCAGGAAGCACAGAAGAGGAATGAAGTGAAAACTATTAACACTTGAAATGAAAACTATTAACTTCAACCTGTGAATCCCTTTAGGGACTACAAAGGCTAGAACAACCCCATTCACACAGATTTCAAATGAAAAAGTCCTTGCTTGCTTGTTTTTGACTAGCTGCTCATTTAAGACTCTAGCCATGCATACCTGATGATCTTGTCCGTGCTGCTCTAGCCTTGCCATGACATCGCCGGCGCTTCCGTAACTCCAGTGAAACAAGCTTTCTCTCATAAAAGAGAGCATGAGAGTCTACAGCTTCCAGCCTCATATCCAGCCTTCCATTAAGACCTGCTCTGGGAAGCATAATAGAGACATCCTCAATCTCCCTTTATACTTCTCTCCCTGATGATAGAAGAGACTTAGTAGATTAAATTTCTTCAAGATACAGTTTTCCTGACACAGGGAAGAAATATTTATGATTTAAAGCCTGCAAATGTTTGAAGGGAGTCTTGCAAGTGCTTTACAAAACATTATCTCTCAAAGCCCCAAAATGCACTTATCTAGTGTCATGCTTTCATGACTGAGCAGCACCTGTCCGTCATGCAGCAGCTCAAGGCACAATTAATAGAGAAAATTGAATTGCAAGAGTACAAAACAATGGAGGGGAGTGGGAAGAGAGCACATGGACCCAAGTCCAGTCTTCTGAACTTTTTATGTAGACATCTTGTTCTTCACCGTTTGGTCAGAGATAAGAATTTTAACATAATCTAAGTGAAAAATGACAACCTTTCTACAAGTTCTGCCTAAACCAAGGGAGAAGCCGCCCTGCCAGATTCCTTAAGGGAGACAAACATAACTTTCTGGCAGTGCACAAAGACCCAGCAAAGTGCTCTTTATGGTAAAATGTGGGAACATCCACAGAAATTTCCTGTTGCTCCATTTATCTTTTAGATCTAGTAAAAGTGAATATATGGGTATATGAAGTCCAAAACCCTCATGCATTACAGGATCTCTTGAGAGAGCTCAGTGATGGCGCTTATCAATATGGTAGGCTTCCTGCTTTGGCATTCCTAAGAGGAGCAATTTTAAGGTCCAATCCAACAAAACTTAAGATCTCCACATGCTAGGATACTCTTTGCTCACTGTATTTACTTTTCTAAAATCAGTTTGATGGATTTCAGGTAGAAAAGGTGTTGACCCAGGACTTGGAAGATGAAGCTGTGGAAATCTAAATTTAGAATAAATCCTACAAATTATTTAATTAAGAAGCCATTTACCGGGATCTCCCAGTGATGAAGTCTCCTTTCATCTTGCCCCTACAAAGGGAAAAACGGCAAAAATTACCTTCCATTCTGGATCATCGACTGGATTAAAAAGCCTCTGAAGTCTTTCATATGTACAATGAAAAGGCCAAGTTTACAGAATTCTTTGTGAGTTCTATCTTAAAGGAGGAAAAAAAAGGCTCCAAAAGAGGGAAGCTGAGCAGCTCTTCTACAATTGATGCTTTTCATCTGTCTGGCTTAAATTGGAGAAGGTGTCATTTGGAGCTACCCTCTAGACACATCCCTGAAAGTACACAGCAAAAAAAAAAAAAAAAAAAATTGTACAGTGCTGATGCAGGAAGAGCTTCTGTAAATATTCTCTCCTCAGTCAGCAACCTTATCCTTACTCTGTAGTTACTTTATTGTGGATCTCAAATTTGGATAAGTAAAACCGTTGAGGAGAAAGGGTGTTAAACATACAGTGAAAGATATTGCATACAACTCTCCATGGAAGTTCAGCTAGCGGCATGAACTGTCATTTCCACCCAAGCACAACCGAGAGAAAGAGGCATCAAATCATGCTTGCACAGGTCAAGAGATAGGGATACTAAACCTTTGGAGTAAATCTCAGTACTTACTTTACATGAGGACAAGCTCTAACGTGACTATAAATTTGAAACAAAAGGTAAGCAAAGACAACCTATAATCCCTTCACAGAGAAACCTAGATGCTTGAAGGTTTTTCATGTCTATAGTCATCTTTTTACTCCAATGACTCCCATGCCTTTTGTGTATTGTCCTTTTTGCCCTTGGATTCAGAAGTGCAACACGTAACGATGTGAGAAACCTCCACAGTCACTAGCACACTAAAGAAGAGGCGCAACTATTACCACCCCTGTAAATCAGACCGGTGTTTATAACATTGGATAAGCAAGGAATCAATCCTTTTCAAGCTGTTTGTACCCTTTGCCTCCCTCCCAAATAGAAAAACTTTCTACCTGTCCTGAAACAGACGTGTAGCCAGCATGTAGTTCATTGATGTCTTGTGTTCTAAAAAAGATCTAGAAAAACAAAATACAGGATGTATCAAGATAGAGCTCAACACAATGAAAGGCAGCATAATACAGAAATAAATGATCTATAAAAAACATCCCAGAAGTGGACTGAGACAATATGCTGTACCATAACAGAAAAGAGGAAAGAAAGAGAGCTATCACTTCTCAGCTGAAGTTCCTGGTGGGGCAAGAGACACAGAGAAACATTACAGACTGGAAAAAAAAATCAGAAAAGCATAATATAGTATCACTCACAGGATGAGTCCTATATTGTGTTTATGGCCTAATGACAGACTACACAGTATGTGCAGTTCTAGGATTTAAAAGCAGATAGCAGGAATGGATTATCTGAAGTGAAGATATTTTTATTCTGACAGAAAAGCAACGTCAGAAACAATGCTTGAAAGCCTTCCATGAGGTGCAGTTAGGCAAAGCAGCAGCAGTTAAAAACAAGGAATCGGAAAAAAGCATCCTCAACACTAAAATAAACTCTACCAAAACCTTTAATATATGTCTTTCTGATTGCTAAGCTGGTTGATATACATATAGCTAACACAGTGTGCTGATTTTGGCTGGGATAGAATTAATTTTCTTTTCATAGCTAGTATGGGGCTATGTTTTAGATTTGTGCTGAAAACAGTGTTCATAATACAGAGATGTTTTCGTTATTGCTGAGCAGTGCTCACACAGTCAAGGACTTTTCAGCTTCCCATGCTCTGCCAGGTGCACAAGAAGCTGGGAGGGGCCACAGCCAGGACAGCTGACCCAAACTGACCAAAGGGATATTCCATACCATATAACATCATGCTCAGTATATAAACTGGGGGGAGTTGGCCAGGAGCAGTGATCGCTGCTCAGAGACTGGCTGGGTGTCGGTTGGCAGGTGGTGAGTGGTTGCATCACTTATTTTTCCTGGGTTTTGTTCCTCTCTGTCTTGTTGTTTTCCTTTTCACTACAATTTATTATTATTTTATTTTATGTCAATTATTAAACTGTCGTTATCTCAACCCACAAGTTTTCTTACTTTTCCGATTCTCTCCCCCACCCCACCAGGGAGGAATGAGTGAGTGGCTGTATGGTGCTTGGTTGCCAACTGGGGTTAAACCATGACAGTCTTTTTTTGGCACCCAGTGTGAGGCTCGAAGGGTTTGAGATAACGACAGGTTCAACTGGAATGTGCTAGATCGAATTTATAGCTGTTATTGCTGTTTAGCTATTAACTGACAGGTTCCTGTGCTTGCCATGGGGCTTGCTTGCCTTACTGTGTATTAGAGTCTAGTGCTTGTTAGTGGCTGCTTTTTGCTTTTGCTGCTTGCTGTACTGCCATACTGCTGTACTGCTTATCATCTTACTCTGCTGGGCCTGGGAACATTTTGATAACAGCAGTGGCGATGCGCCTGGGCTAGCAGATGGCCAGGGCATCGCTGCTGTTTCTGTGCTGCTGTACTGGACAGGCTGGAACTCCAGTGTGAACTCGAGTCGAAGGGACTGTGACCTGTGGATACGTCCATGCGGGAACAGGACCCCCCAAAGCATCTGTGGCCGTGGATAAGTCCACGCCAGAGCAGGTACATCTCGAAGCGTCTGGGGCCATGGTTATGTCTGTGCCGCAGCAGGTATACCTCTGAAGGGATTGTGGCCCAAGGATAAGTCCACGTCGGAAAAGGTACACCTCAAAGCATCTGTGGCTGTGGATAAGTCCATGCTGCAGCAGGTACACCTTAAAGCATCAGTGGCTGTGCATGAGGTCATGCTGGAGCACCTCAAAGCGTGTGGCCATAGATAAGGCTCCACTTGGAGCAGGTACACCCCTAAGGGACTGCAGTCTGTGATTGCTGCTCAGGGACTAGCTGGGCATTGGTTGGCGGGTGGTGAGCTGTTGCATCACTTATTTTTCCTGGGTTTTGTTCCTCTTTTTCTCTCTCTTGTTGTTTTCATTACTATTATTATTATTATTATAATATTTTTATTATTAAACTGTTGTTATCTCAACCCACGAGTTTTCTGACTTTTGCTCTTCCAATTCTCTCTCCCATCCCACCAGGAGGGGAGGAGGGAGAGTGAGCGGCTGTGTGGTGCTTGGTTGCTGACCGGGGTTAAACCACGACACATCAAATATCTCTCAACACAGAGCATCAGTGCAACACTAAGCCATTCTATTGGATTCTTAATCTTACCCATAAAGGTCCCATGTTAATGGGGTAGGGAATATCCGGATGAAGCCTCCTCTCCGTTCATTCTCTTCTCTCACTCGACGAAGAACTTTTATCTTGGAATAAAAAGAGAAAAAAATAGCCAGCAAAATAGATACAATGAAAAATGAACCCCACAAAAATCTCTGAGTTTCAGAGGACAAGACTATTACTGTAGTCCTGGGAGTGAGCTGGGTATTTATGACATCCTTAAGCAATTTTATCTTGCATTTAAATTCTGAAGGAGTCTATCACTGCTTGGAGCACATATGTATGCCTGGCATGACTGAGGGCAAGAGCAGTACCAGTGGTAAAACTCAGCAGTTCCGTTTCAAGAATTGTATTTCTTCGGTCATGTTTTTCATATACATGCACTTGCTCTTTGCTGAGCAAATAACCCCACATATTCCATGAAAGCCAAGGTAAATAAAAGATATCTAATAGCCTACTTACTTCCTCCATGGAGAGACCTAGCACAGAGCTGCCTTGCCTTCCTGTTGCTTTTTCCCTGCCCGAGGGCATCGGGTTTTTAATTTCAGCATCACTGGCAGACAGAGGACGGGTATGCTGTAGAGACAGTGTGAATCCAGATTTTTCCCTTTTCCTCTCAACTTACTTTAGGAAAAAAAAAGTTACATTCAAATTCCAGGACCCCATTCCCAGCAGAATCAGTACTCCAGAGTACTACAGCCAGAATTCACAATTCCACACTCCAGCTGTTGAAGAGTCCACACCCCAGCGTGCACTAAGTATGAGTATTCACATTCCTAGTTTTTAGCACAGCAGGACTCACAATTCAGGCATCAGTGCCAGTATTTACACCCCTGGACCGTTCTGGAAAAACATGAGACATACCCAAAAGCACCAAAGCCAGGATTTCATACAGAAAAATCCTTACCCAAGGAGCCAGCATTCACACTCACAGGCCCCAAATACACTTGGATTCATACCTCAATGGTACCAGAACCATGATTCGCTGTTCCAGTTGTGTTGCTACATTAGAACAACAGAACTGTAATTCACTGATGAGATAGAGTTGCAGGAAAAAAGTGAAAAATTCAGTTCACCACCTGTTATTCTTTTGTTACTATACTGCTAGATCTCAACTTGCTACTTCTCGCACTTAACGGACAGATCTTGTGTATGTATGTAGATACATCATGCAAATTTGCATACATATACAAATTTTAAAAATAAGAAAAGAAATAATTTGCAGACAGTCTCTCCAAGCTCATTCTTAACCTGATGGGCAGTTCTGATCAATTCTAACAAAGGACAGGAATTCAAAGTGTCTTCAAATTATCAGGATTATAGTATCTTAAAATCCCAGCAAGACTGAAGTCTTTGAACATGTTCTCAATTACATTTTAGCTGGTGTTAGGCCCAGTTCAGATAAACTACCTCTGTAAAAATAGCATTAAACAGTCTAGCTGAGAAGGTCTCATGCCTTTATACAAACTTCAAATTTTCTTTTAGCACTATACTGAGCAAAGAATGCAGAGGACCTTCTTGAGCTAGAAAGAAGAGGAAAAACACAACAGAAACCTTAAGCTGGATAAGCCCAGGGGAATATCCCATACTGCTCAGATACAAATAAAACCCATGGCAAGATCAGGTTGTATCTTTATTTGTAAGGACTACTGGAATTGAATTCCATTCCCTGTGTTTCATTAGAAATTGCAAGCGGCTATTCAGAATCTGCAGATGAAACAACTGTAAAAGCAACAGGCATTGCACTAGAATGGGTTACACTGCAGTGATTGGCACAGAAAGATCCAAAGAAAAAACAGACATAGCAAGTGCCAGCTGAAACATTTTGTTAAGTCTAATGAAAACTGATTAAATAAAACAAGAGAAAATGAGACAATCTGGATGAGAAGGTAGGAAACACAAGCATTTGCAGAAGAAATAAAAATGTCAGTAGTCAAACAGGTTTGCTTCATACTGTAGATGGCATTAAGTTGAAAGGTTTTTAGTCTTTCTTCCTAAGCTTTCCTCCATTTCAAAAGCACAGCTCAACAACTTCGCTTAATAACTTCCTCTAAAATCTCCTGCTAGGTAACCTCCTCTTAAAAACCATTTCCTGACACTACCATAACAATCATCATGTGAGAACTGCTGCTCAAAGAGAATATTACGGGAAATTTTTCATCCTATCAGATGATCTCCTTTATTAAGGAAATACTTCAATGAAATCATCTCCATTGTCTCGATACAATGGAGGTGATTTCATTGATTACATACAGAAAATGTATGCCTACATATTGGCAGCTCTGGCTCCTACGACTTGTGACGCTCTGCCTCCTACCTGAGAACAAACTACACTACTGTCAAAATGCTAGAGAAAAACTCTAACTTCACTGAACTTCCTGCACAAACACTTTTCAGTGTTTCACTGCAGAATTGTCTCTGGCTGTAGCACAGAAATGTCTCCAACTTCACAACGATCTTGTTTCCTCTTTGACCCAGCTTATCTTTAAAAGTATAGATAAATCAAACCACTTTGTTTTATCTCCAAATTCTGCAAGCATCTCTGGTTCCCACATCCTGATTCTAATTATACTAAGCACTGACAGCAGTTGGCACAAAGATCCTTCCTATTCTCTATGAAACCTCATTATTCAGTAAGACTCTCTTCTCTTAGCCCCAGCTAAACTTACACAGAATGACATAAATGGCAGCGCATAGAATGAATTAGATGATTCCATCTGTCCTACCTTCCTTCCTGCTGGGAAATCTCAAAAAAAAAAAAAAAAAAAAAAAAAAAAAAAAGAGAATCATTGCTATTACATTCATGCATGAAGCCCAGCAGCAAAATAATGCCTACCATGTCCCCACACAGCCAGGTACTTAGAATTGTAAACTAACATTGATTTGTCCATACAGCTTGCAAGAAGGGTGCCAATATGACATTTAGAAAGGTGGATCAGTCTGACATGCTAACGGTAGTTCTACATTTTTCCATTATCTTTAAGAAATCCTTCTTATCTCTGTATCTATTTTGAACCAGTTCACTCTCAAATTTTTGCAGTTTCCTTCAGATGACTGTCTCACAGAAAATAATTACTTCACTTATGGGGCCACCTGAATTTTGTCAATACAGATTCACCTGTGCTATCCTTTTCATTCAGACTTATTCCATCCCCTGTAGTATGCAAGACAAAAATTCCTCCTCCTCCTCCCTTTTGGTGTGACACTCCTATTTGCTGCTGCTTTCACAAGCTCTTCCTTTGTTTTGGCACTTTCCTTTTTAACGACCTACCAAACCCAGAACACTGTGCTGCCACTGTCTTCATCATTTGATGACCAGAGTGACAACTTTATTTTTAAACATCTATATCCAATTTCTTCAAAACGCAGTTCAGAAATACTTGTAGGCTTAAAAAAAAACGAGAGATTTGACCGAGCTGACCTTGACTCTCAGCACACCTCACCTACTCTTTTTTTAAGCTGCTAGAACTGATGTAAATGTTTTTCTAACTGTTGCTCTTGCCATATGGAAACGTATGCCAGTACCTATCCATCTCCTCTTTTCTTGTTGTCTTCCCCCCCCACCAGGCTACTTAGCTGCAAAACATATTTTGGGACCAATTGTGCCAAAAGTACTGTAAAAGGTAACATTTGAAATTGTGTCCCTTATATTGGTAAAGGGAGCTGAAGGGTACGGGTACTTACCAATCTGGTGTTTGCTGTTTGCGACTGCGCAGACACAGGTCGCTGCAAGAGACACACAAAGAGAATAAAAACCTTGTGTTCTCCAAGACACTATCATCCCTGCTCGAGTTGCAGAGAAATGGTGAGTACCCTAAAGCAAAAGGGTATAACTGAAGTCCAGAGACATAGCTAACAGCTTCTATCATCTCAGTTCAGATCTTCCTCATATCCTCCACAAACGTATCCTGTCCCCATCCCAAACGCAGCACTAATCCTAACCTCAGATGTGCGCAACTGTGGAGAATGCACCTGGACATACACATAATTTTCAAAAGCACACAGAAAAGAGTTCTGCATAATGGATAAATTAACTCAACTGCCATGACCAAAATTCATATTTTTGAAAGGTAAGAGTTACCCAGAAGAAAATATTTAATAGCTATATATTAAGGAGAAACGGATGCTGTCAAGTAGAACTGTTCATAGAACAGAGGGGGTTAAAAAAAAAAAAAATAGTAAAAATCCTGAAATTCCAGAAGCCATTTCATTTAAATATCTCAACAATATTCCAGTTCTTGTGGAGAAACAAGATTAACATTCTAAAACAGGTGTAGAAACATCAGCAGAATGTCAAAAAATACCCTGTATTACTTATCTGGCATCAGGCCTACAAACAAGACCAGTTTAATGACAGGGATAGGTTCAAAAGAAAACTATTATCATAGGAGCTTAGATTTTTCTTGCCTTCGGTGGTATTCAGGCTGCCTTCCTCCTCTCCAATGCCCAAGAGGAGCAAATGGTGTAAGAAAGGATTCTCAAGAGACCTATCTATCATTTCTAGCTGTACTGCTGCCAAGTTCTTCTCTACAGTTGGTCTATACAAAACAGGTCGAGGTCCCTTTATTGTTTACGATTAATTGAAAGAGCTCCAACCTAAATCAACAAGAAGTTACAAAGGAAGGAGCTAAATTGTTCATTTCGCTAGAGGGAGAAATGCTCAGAGAGTCAAACCAAAGAAATTGCACAAGGAACTTACAGTCCAGTCTGGTGAAACTCAGAAAACAGAAGTTGCCATAACTATCTCATGACCAAGAACACTGGTATCAGCATTTCTTTCCCAAGAAGCAACTTTTACAACAATTAAAGATGGCCTAAGTGAACAATCAAAACTTAAGACATCATGAAGGAGTTAAGAAAAACAAGAGAAGTTCAAAGTACCCTTTGCAACTGAGAATGGGAACAGAAGTATCAAAGAGCCAACAATCTGAGATAAAATGCATTCAGCAAAGAGCAGGCCAAAACATTCTTGAACCATGGAAAGATCTATACGTCTATTTAGCCATGGGATTTCTATTTAGGTACTTAAGAAAAACATGCTATAAAACTTTATCACTGGATTAGAAGCCTGTTCCTGGTAAACATAGGTAAGGGGGACACCTGTCCCAAAAGATAAGTTAATCCCATCTCATAACCACTGCTCTGTCATACAAATCTTTGCACATTTCAACTGGCCAGGCCTTACACCTATTTGTGGTTTTTTAAGCAAAAATAAATCTGTAAGTTTAAAGCCTCCTTAAAATTCAATGCTTCCCAACAGCTCGACTTTCTGAGACTGTCTTGTATAATTTTTTTTCAGATAAAAGACGTCAAGTCATCAGGATCTGATCGCATTACTCTAAGAGAGAAGGTTACTTTTTCTGGAATGGTTCCTATTTTATCTGACATACCTTTTGTCTGCCACAAAGAGCACCTTTATGGTCAGAGGGATCTGCATGAAACCCTACGTATTAAATTGGCCTCAGAAGCTTTGGACTCAGCCACGCATCCTATAGATACACAAATCTCACCTTACCAGCTATTCACCTCTCTCCCAATGACTCAAGACTCCAAGTTTTACAAGAAGCAAAATGTTGCAATTTCTTTGAGTTTACCCTATACCAAAATGGACAGTGTACTGGTACTCTGTCACTGAAGAAAAATGACTTTTAATTTCCTAATTGAACTACACAGCCATGTTGCATGTCCCTCACAGGAGCATATGCATCAGCTGCAGAGAGTGTCAGGATACACCATTTGCCTATTTGCCTGAGGAGAAATGCATTTGAAAGTCCAAAGGACACAGGGGATCCCCCTGCCTTTTTGTGACTGCTCCACTTCCACAGATATTTATGGAACCCATCTAGTAGCCAAAAAGAGATAGAGAACTTCAGCATTACAGTGCTAAGAAAGCATTATCTCAGCAGAAAAGGTAATGGACAGTCACAGCAAGCCACATGAGGCCTCAGTCCAAAGATCCACAGGAAAGGAAGTGAGAGATTCCAGGAGTGAATGGGAAAGAAGCCTTATATTTCAAATGCAAAAAGCTCCTTCTGCCTAGAAGGACGTCTTGGAGACATTCATAAAGCTTTAGGCTTCTGGAAGCTTGTTGCCTACAACAAAACAAAAGTGGCTGAACAGCCCATAGCTCAAGGTGCATCCCCTGAGTCTCTTCTGCAGTTATGCTAGAAATCCAGATAACCTTACTCACTCAGTGGCTCTCTCACCCCTGAGCCAAATTCAATGAGAATGACTTTCCTGCTATTCTGCTCAGCTCTGGCTTGTTGAAGTCACTTACCTGCAGCTTCTGGTATGGATTTCTCCTGACAGATTCAGACGAATGATAAATGGCCCGGCTTGACCGCTGGCCTGGATCCTGGCACACGAAGCCTATGGGCATCAGGAGCCACATGAGAACTTTAAGACAGGCAAACCTTGAAATATAAACCTAGCATTCCTGTTAATGATCTCAGTCTATACATGACCTTCCTGTCCCTGGCCAAGGACCAAAAAGGATGCTTTCCTTTTTTTGTATCTTGCTTTGTTTAATCCCAAACTGTACATTGCATTACATTTTTTGAATAAAACTGGAACTTGCTTCAAAACCAAGTACTTAAATCAATAATATGGGTTACTGAATAGCAGCATAGAGATAGGCTCCGTTTCTTAAATAGCTGAGCAGGCTACCTGATGACAATTCTGCCTCTTTTAGTATTAGGGGTAAGTTGTGTCGAGTAACTGAACCAAGATGTACTAGGGATGTGTAAAAGGTGCTGTGCACTAGAAAGTCATGCAGCTTTCACAAGCATGACTCCACTTCTAACATAGCCTAATGAGAACCCACACATTCAACCTAAAAAAAAAAAAAAAAAAAAAAAGCATGAATACTGATTCTGAGGGCTAAACAGAAGTCACCTGCTAAAGAGAGAGTAGTGTCTTCAAATACCAAACTAGGGACTCTTAATACCACCTAAGCATCAAAACCAGCCAGATAATTCTGAAGCTGAAATGTCCACATATAACTTCCCAGTGCTAAATACAGTTGCTCTCCTTAACTAGAGTTCTCCTCTATTATACTCATCTAATAACATGCAGCTCATAAACCTACCTTTTATTGGTTTTAAATGAGGGAAAGATTGAAGGAGCTTTTTGTTACACTCACCTACAAGAGTGAACATATCTGAGAGCATGCTAGCTTTGATCTTCAGGTCCAAAGGAGCATCACTATCCCCACATGCAACAGAGGACAAGAGGAATTATTTGTCTGGCATTAAATGAGAGGAATGCATCAATATCCAAGATATCTTCCAATATAGTTTCTTTGTATTGGTCCTTAACACAGACATAATCAACATGGGAAGAAAACTAGGTGATTTTCACACACATAAGTAAACACACAACAGCAACAGATTGATCTGTTTCTGTTTATTCTTTTTCACAGCCTTAATCTTCTAATGCAGCAACATATGGCCTTGTTTTAGCTCTGCTTGGCTAGAAACATTTTCTTTGAATGTATCTATGCTACATTTCATGGAGTAGATAGAGGTTGCTGTCGCAGAATTCTTAAAAACTACAGTTACCTATGCCTCTTCCACATAAAATCATGAAATCAGATGGGTTAGTTCTAATGGATGGGAACAAATGATGAGGGAAGGTGACAGATATGAAGAGATCAGACAGTGGGGACAGATGGAAAGCATCCATGATTTTATGGGGGGGGGGGGGCGCAGAATCAATGAATACAGTTCAAATCAGACAGGCAAAGTTTCTCTGCTCGAAATCAGCCATGTTCTACAGCACAGTGACAGATGCCAACAGCTTGGACAAAGAAAATGGCAATCATAACAAAGCAGAGCAAAGGGTGCAGATGTGAGTTACAGTTTTAAGTAGTAAAGGATGCAGACAATTCAGTGTGTATGTATATGAGCACAAACCACCAAATCGGGAAATTAAATGTTGTGGAAACATTCTAGTTGCACCTGAAAACAAAATGGGTACTGTGGAAGCTAGGGTTATGAACAGTGTGTGAAAAAAATTCTATGCAGGATAAAAAAAGGAAAAAAAAAAAATCAAGAGGAAGGTCAGATATGGCTATTCCAGGAACATATAACTTAAAGCTTATTTATACCATCATAACTGAAATATTACTTACAGTACTACAAAAGTGTATTGTGCATCTGTGCTCCTGTAAAGTTAAACAGTAGTCCAGAAAACACACATAGTTGGAGATCTACAAAAATAAATCCTCAAGTTTCATTAAAGTATGAGGGTCAGCATGAGGGCCAAGACAACACTCACTCTTTAGATTTTAGCTAAAGAGAGTACTAGACCAAAAATTTGAGCCCAAGCATACATCTACGTACCCAAGTCAAGCATAACGCCTGAACTCTGCTTGGACTTCAAAATCTTAAAGTTTCTACTCAGCCAAGCAGATTGAAACCCCACACAATAGTCTGGAGAGTTTCAAAATTCGTCTATGATGGGAGATCATGAAGTGTTAACAATGATGATGGACTGTGGAGGAGAAATAATCAAAAAGAAAATGGAATCCCAACTGGGTTCTTTCAAAACCTATTGCTACAATAAGTTTCTTTATGCAAAGAGAAAAGCAAAGGACTATCCCCTCTGTCAACTCTTAGCAGTGGAACAAATACTCTGCAGGCATCATGAAATCATGCCCTCCTAGGACCACAAGTTTCAAGGACAACCATCTCTAGCAACACTCCCAGCCTCATATTAAACTGGGAATCACTTACCAGGCCAATGATGGGGATAGGTTCACTTCCAACAGCCAGGGCTTGAGAGTATCATCAATAAGGACATCAAAACCATACAGCTCTGAAAACACAGCGGACACCGTAAATTTAGCTTACTGTACCTTTAAACATTCAGGTAAGGTCCAACATTAGTCTCTATCAGGTCATTTCTATCTATATCATTTACATTAAATCCAGTGAACTCTCTAGGGCTAAACAAATAGTAACATTCCATAAGTGGGAAATTTCACTTCCTCAGAATCAAGATTAAATATATTCTGTTTGTGGGGGAAAGAGGGAAGCAGAAAATGAGTCTTAGGGAAGTATTAGATAGAAAAATAAACTCTTTGCTGTCCACAAACTGCAGTTCATGCAGAACTCCACTACTTGTTTTCACACAGAATTGACACAAGCACAGCAGGTCCAATCTACTTCTTCCATTGGATCCTGGAAACAACAGAACTTCATTCTCCTTTTCATTTTTTAATTCCTATATTCATTGTTCCAGTCAGCTGTAGAAAATCTTGCTTCTTTCAGGCATCAGCTTCTTTTCAATTATTCCTGTATGTTCTTCTGCAATATCCCCACAGGGGTACAAGAGTCCTCTCCTCAGCAGCTTCATCTACATGGACAACCTCCCATAACTCTTTATCTTATTGACAGCTTGCCACTTTGCAGCAATCCACTATAGAAATATTTTTTCCTTAGTTTCTAAAACATTCATAACATATCACATCTGCTAGATGTGTTCTGCTCTACACAGGTCAGATTGAAGCCAGCTTCCCATTCCAAGACTGATTTTACTATTTCACTCTATACACACGTTCACTCTAGTTTGGAAAGAGTTGCAAGAAGGATGCTACACAAAGATGACTGTAAATCAGAAGTTGGCGTTAATGCAATTCCCTCTTCCAGCATTAAGAAATACAGTTAATGATCAGCAGGACAACTTAGGCACTTTTTTTCAAAACACTGCAGAACAGGGTATTGGCAGAGAAGAAGGATTTCCATGGAATTAACCAGTTCCCTCGTGCCTGGAGCGAAGGCAAGAGAATTTCTTTGCCATGCTGCTTTCCTTGAATTCTGGCCTTGGCCTTTTGTCGCCTGCCTGACGTTGATGCTGTCTCTGGGGAGCTGGACTGCTTGACAAGATATTCCTATGCAGACAGCTGTGTGAGAGCTCATGTAGCTTATAACGTGAAGTTAATGAGCTGCGGGGGGAACTTGGAAAGGGAGGAAATGGCAGCAGAGTGAGTATTGCCTGCTCACTTTTCTAGACTGTGTAGCCAGACATTGAGTGGGAAGCAAAACAGCAGAGAGTTAAGGACTTGGTTCACTCCAAAGAAATGAGGCTGAATCTATGTTTGGCTCTCTTGCTGCCCAGATGGGAAAGGCTGCAGTAGAGGGAAAAGGAGGAGGTGGGGATTATAAGTGTAAACATTAGCAAAGCATTTTGACCAGGAGAAACTTCTGATTATTTTAATACATTATTTCAAAATACAATCTCAGGTTTGGTGAAGATCTGTGACTCTTAATGGCACAGCAAACTCCAGTGGACAGGTACATCATGCTCAAGGCAGAGAAGCAAGGAGTGGGCCTGTGGCAGCTGCTGGTCTGCAACCTCCCAACCCCAGTCAGGAAGCAGAGCATTTTGTTTTGACTAGCTGCTGCTTCTTTTGCTGCTGGCCATTCCCTCCCTCTGCCCCTCAAAGGACCTTTGCTAGTATTTTGGCTCCTGTGACTTTGTCCTCCTCTCCCACACTTTTCTCCCTTCCAAACCACTTGCTCTTTAAACCTCTCTCTTTCCCTCCCAGTTACTTACTCTGTCCACTTTTACAAATACATATGGGAAACCTCTTGACCTTAGCTAGCCCTGACCATGCTGCTGGTGCTTTACACTCCTTTCCCTTGTGTCTGCCTTGTTTATTAGGACAGCAAGCTTTTTGGGGTATCCCTGTTGACGCAATTCCATTGTTAAACACAGACATCTAATGTTGTCTGCAATGCCTTAGGGTCTCCTAGGAAGACTCCACTGCTGCTCCATAATGCCCCAAGTCTCACGTATTCTAGGTCATATCTACAACCCCTAGACAGATGTCTCTGCTACCTCAGGGCATCAGGAGTTATGCAATATCCATGTTCTGGCAACAGAATCAAGCCTCACAGGTTCCCACATAGGTCTTAGCACAAAGGGGTTCTGAAGTCTGCCTGGGATACTAGGGCACAAACAGAAGATAAATTACCTGTGGTTTCAACTATCCTAGAAATATCTCCTTGGCCCTCTTCCACATTGGAAAATGCACTATCTAGATTAAACACCGAAGAAGTATCCTTTCTACTGTGAAACTCCACTATCATTTGTAAAAATAAATACATAGGCAGCACAAAGATGTAGTCACATGAGCATAGCAAGATCAGAAGTATATCCTCTGCAATTACCAAGTTCAGCAAGACTGCCATTTCCCTCTGTAAAGAGAGTAAAGAAAACAGAATGACTGAAAGAGAAACACATGCCTCAGGCTGTGGCAACAGTAGGTTTATGACAACCCACCTTGCACCACTATTAAGGGAAGAACAGAAGAAACTAAGATATCAAGTTTCCACAGTGCCTTCCCTTGCTCCCCTCCTCTTGCTACTACAACCCACAAAAACACGCTTCACCCTTGCAGTTTGCTAAAGAGATTGGAACTATATCAGGAGGTACCAGCTGTTGCCAAGACTCAGCAGGAACAGCCTGCCTCCCCCCTCCAACCCCCATAGAGAAGTCACTGCTGACCGAGCTTCCCAATCCTCCCAAGAGAAGGGCTAGCTTCAGACTAAAGTCTAACAGCAACAGTTCAGCCAGAGATTTTTTTGCCAATGTCATTATTTAAGACTAAGAGGAAGGCTAGAGACATGGTCTCAAGCTTTTTGGTTCTGGTAAACTACCATGTATTCCAAGTTTGGCTTATAATCCTGTCAAAGACTGCACTGGCACTCCCTTTTAGAAAATATCCCCCCAAAATTTGCTATTCTCTGTAAGTCTAGAAACTAAGTCACAAGTGATAGCCTGGTAGCGCAAACAATGTTTTCATGATTTTGCGTAGAATGAATAAGCTCAATTCCTAGAGGGTCGCTGTAATTCTGGTCTTTGTTTTCAGCTCGCTCACTGTGGAAAAAGAAGAAGCTTTACTGCAAAGTACATATTCTGCAATTGAATGGAGGCAACCTGAGTTTATGAAGGGACACATATATACTGGAAAAAAAAGCTGCATAGTATGCAACTCTTTTGCTTTTGCAATAAAAACAGATAGTCTCATTTTAAGCAGGAGCATATTTACAGACATTCCTAATGCAAGGAACTACACCTGTGCCACTGAAATTCAAGTCTTCCCTTTTTCCTTCCTACTCTTTCTGTGCTTTATATAAAGGCATCCTGCAGACCATGCTTACAGACAACAGGTATCAAGGAGCTTCAGTTAGAAAAGTTAACTGTGCTACCATTTCATCCAAAGCAGCAACCAGTCAGTGCAAGGGAGAAAAACTTCTAGGAATATAGTGATGGACATACTGCTTTGTTGAACGTATTGCCAAACTTGAGGCTTCAGAGACTACATAGTATTTTGTAAATGAACTCCATCACTTTATCCACCAATGAACTCCATCACTTTATCCAGTGATGGTACAGTACCTGCTTCAACTCTGGTAGAGCACATCTTAAGAGCTATGGAGACATGAACAAATCTACAGCTTGGGGGCTATCACAGTCAGGTCCCAAATCATTCCTGTTACTCTACAAAAGGCCAGCATAACAGTTTAGGCTTTGATAAGCAAAAGGCCACACTATCATATCAGGTAATAGAATAGAAGCCTCTACTCTGGACACCAAAGGCTTTAAGGAAAGTCCTGGTGCTGTAGTCTTGTGCGGGAATTTGCCTTACACTCCAAATAATACAGCTTAACTCCCTTTTTAGAGAACTTTATTTTAAGAGAAAAAGGCTTTATCTCTCAGTGTTATTACAGGAAAGGACCCAACAAGAGGGGACAGAATTATTCCACATGTTGGTGTTCTTGTCTACTTCACGAGATGCAGCCTGCATCTGCCAGTCTGTCATACCTGTTTGGCCAAATGTGTAATTACCTCACTTAGAGGCACTTTCTCCACAATAGGTAACCAGAGAAAGTCCACTTATAAGATGACTTCTCAATCTTTTTTCCTTCTACTGAAGCCTGAAGGACACTTAGGCACATTCCCAATAGAAGTCTTCAGAAGTGGATTAATTTCAGGGTGCCTACATAGATTCATAGAATATCCCGACTTAGAAGGGACCCATAAGGATCAAGTCCAACTCCCTGCTCCTTGCAGGACTACCTAAAACTAAATCATATGATTAAGAGCATTGTCCAGACACTCCTTGAACTCTGACAGGATTGGTGCCGTGCCCACTTCCTTGACGAGCCTGTTGCAGTGACCGACCACCCTTTCAGTGAAGAGCCTTTTCCTAATGTTCAATCTGAACTTCCACTGACACAGCTTCATTCCATTTCCTTGTGTCCTATCTGGTCACCAGAGGGAGGAGATCAGTACCTCCCCCTGCGCTGCCCCCCTTGAGGAAGCTGTAAACAGCAATGAGATCACCCCTCAGCCTTCTCTTCTCTAAGCTGAACAAGCCAAGTGACCTCAGCTGCTCCTCGTAAGTCTTGCCCTCCAGACCCTTCACCATCTTGGTTGCCCTCCTTCTACATAAATCACTACTTTCTTTGGTGAAGAGAAGATTACAGTTGGGCTCCTCACCTATACCAAAATCAGACTCAGAATCATCCTTCTACTCTGAAGTCAGAAAAGCTAATAAGGCCATCTTCAAGGCTAACATCAAAGAACAGGAGTCTTGGTGCAAACTGGGCTGCCTTTATAATCCTAATCTTACAGGGTAAATAAATTATCACCCATGAAGGAGAAAGTTCTTACACCCAGCGTGTGAGATCATAGAGAGCAAAGAGGTTAACATCCCAATAACCACCTTTGCACATCACTTAACTTCCCTTATGTCACTGAGGAGCAGAAGAGTAGATATGCTGCTACTTGTTCTTCAACAAACTTAGGTGGCCAAATTAAGAAAACATAGTAGCAGATAGATCAAAATAAAAGCCAGCTGAGTCCATAGGTACATGGGTACATGAGGTGAAGGAGAAACAGAGCATGTTTCCTGACTTCATTAGCCCAAGTTCTTCTGATTTCAAGCTCCTAAACTCCAACAACCTTAGCCCCAAGCAAACTAGGAGACAAGAATAACCTGGTGTTCCTAACTTCCATGTTCTCATCTATCTGCTAAAGACCTTAAAGTCACTACAAGAATCCATGGCAGTAGAAGATGGAATGAGAATCCAGGGTTGATTCAGACTTTGGTAACACAAGTCCACTGATGACAAATTGACAATGCTGGTCATTTCTTTATGGCTGTTTTTGGAAGAGTTAATTCTTCCTAGGTCTTCCCCAGCACCTTGAGAAAGAAAACTGCTGCTACTACCAAGCTGAGAACAGCTTCCTAAAGAAACCTAAAGAAACCTTCTGCAGCAACAGGGATCCTGACTCTTTCAGCTGAGATCGGGGTACTAAATCATCAACAGCCAGTTAGGTACCATTTAGAGCTATGAAGCGACAAGTAAAGAAAACAGTGCTGGGATAGACCCCTACTCCTAAAGGAGCTATCACTAGAAGACCTATCCCTTGAACCTGTTTTACCCTTCAGGCTCAGCTGACAGTTTTGTTAAATTCTGAAGATATATTTATATTACAAAACCTACCTTGGCACATTGGATCATCAAAAGACCTGTCCTGAAAGGTACAGGGCTCCTGAACCTGATGGTAGCCAGAGGACTCCAAGAACAACCTTTTTCAGATTCAAAATGGCACCCTTACATACTGGCTTTAAAGCAAACACTGACAGTAAGGGTATAAAAATAGAATGGATTAAGCTTTGCAAAAAAAGGTAAGAGACAAGTGTAGGGAATACCTGTTCTGCTTTTCCTTGACATGTCATCTATGAAACCAGAAACAGATATAGGATATGTGTATGGTATATGTATAGCTGACCTAAGGCTCTAAGCAGGGACTCACCTACACTCATGTCAAGCAAGTCTGCACAGAAATTCCTTAAGAATCTCAAATTTTTACTGTCCTGCAAAATTCATTATAGAGCAGGCCAGCACTGTTTAATACTACAAAAGGCTACCATTCCCCCAAACAGGTCAACTGCTACTACTAAGAAAATTAAATGCTCATGAAGAACAGTAACATAGATGGTTGAGAACTGGTGATTAGATACAAATGAAGACTTTAAGCATTTAGCCCCAGGTCAGCACCACTCAAGTAGTGCAACAATTCACTGTTTGCTCTATACCATCTTAACGTAGATGTGATTAGAAGCATAAGCTTGACCAAGTCAGCCTTAGGACACAGGAGAAGCTAAGTAAGAAATTCATTTCTTTGGTGGGATCAACAAACATGTCTATTATCCTATCCTGCTCTGTCTTCTTGATTGTAGAAGGGCTCAACAGCATCACCACTGGGTTGACTAGAGCTGCGAATGAAAAAGGGGACTTAAATCTATTACTTCTCCAGGCTCATGTTTCAGTGAGTACAGAAAATGGTGCTACACTGGATACTGGCAAAAATACATGCTACACCCAGTTGCCTTCATTTCATCCCCTACTAAACCATCCTACAGAGAGATTTTTCAGACTGTCTGAAAGCAGGCATCACTGCCTTTTCTAGTCTACCCAGAAGCACTTACTCCAGGAGGGAGAACAACGCAGTCTTTCATCAGCTTGGGCATATGTATCCCTATCGTACCTCCTGCTCCCACTGAGATGTCAGGTTCCTCAGAGTCAGTGCAAAATCCAGTTTCTCTTAAAGGATGCTCCAGAGGCAACCAACAACTCAGCTGGTGACCAGCTTCAGGAGAATGCAGTGATTCAGAGTCCTGCAGCATACCCTCCTCTGGAGCTACTGGTTAAGACAATTTTTACTTGCAGCCTAATTTTACATGAGGAATTATTAACTAATCATAAACAACAAAACAGAGGCTTGAGATCACATTGTTAATAACAATGCATGAACAAGGCTGCAACAAAATCATGTAGTACTTACACTACTTTCTGTGATGCACTTCAGAGGAACAAAAGTACTGAGCATCCCAAGTCCTCTGAGAACTGATTATCACTAGAATGCAATAAACAGCTCACATGACATGGCCAAAAGGAGACTCACTACAATCTTTCCACAAATTGTCAGCAGCACTCCGCTTTGACATTAGGAAAAGAATCATCCTGACCTACCGCTCTCACTTTCCAGGTAAGCATGAGTAGCTGGAACCATACAGACTGTCTCACCAGTCTTATTTTAGAACATGAGGAAGCCATGAATAGAGTCTCTTCCCTTAAATCTAGAAAACAAGTCTATTACATAAAAAACCCCATTTATTTGGGAAAGGAATGGATGACCACAGCAGTGCTAAACTGTTAGAGAAATAAAGTGGGCAACCTAATCTAGACAAATAAGTACTTATGATCTAATTTTTAGCAAGAAGGTGGCAATCATGCTGCAGTCCTATTCCCTAGAACAGCATTACAAAGACTAGAGTAGAATACACATTAAGTTAGTCATATTTTTCTAGAAGCTTTCCAAACAAGGCCTACCTCTGTATCTGAATCTCAGATACAGGTTTCTGAAGTCTGAGATACTTTTCAAATGATCAGTCTTTCTCAGGACACACATGCAGTTTCATTGTTCACAGCCCAGAATAAAAAAAAAAAAAAAAAAAAATAAAAAAAGGCTCTTGGGAGCCTCTGCATGCTGCCTTGAAATCTTCATTCCCAGTTTTCTCCCTCATGTTAACAGCTATGAACTCAGCCATTCTGAACATTTCCAGCTAGAAAAACTGCCTTTTTTATAACAGGGTTGAAAGTGGCACAAGCAAAGAGTGTCAGAACAAGACACATGGATGACAAATGAGCCATACAGCATGACAAGGGCAGTTCAAATCCTTGGGACAAGGACCACCACTTAATTGTGGGGGAAGGTGGCAGAAAGTACTGAGCTCTGGAAATGCCTCAGGCTCCCTAGGGAAGCAGTATGGCTCCTACTTAAGCTCTCTTTCCTGGGAAGCTCTTAATTTATGTTTACACTGAAATAAATGGAACAAAACAGTTTATTTGTGGGGGAGCATCTGAGAGGGTGGTTAGTGCAGCCCTGGGGAGGCAGCAGGAAGCGGGATAACCTCAGAGCCAGGCCCAGCAGACAGTACATGAGGAACATTAATTTCCACATACACAGCTCAGAGGAATCTAGAAATACAACTGAGGGAGGAAAAGGGCGAAGCAAAAAAAGCAGTAAAGTTTTCTGGTGTACTTTTTTTTTTTAATCCAGTTGTTGGTATTTCTGGAGTAGCTGATAAACTGCTACTTCACTAAAACTATTATCTAACTCATAAATCCCCACGTATGCCAAGGTTCTCCAACTTTGAACAAAGGCGTCAGAGTCAGTCAGGAAGAGCTAAGGCCAGAGAGGTAGCTAGTTTGGCAGGTAACTAAACAACCTATCAGCCATGGCTCCTCCTTGATTCTTGACTGTCTCATCACCCCCAAATATCCAAAGATTACAGCATTTACTTTAGTGTTGAAAGCTGCAGAACTGTCAATACCCAAGGACCACACAAATGGATTTACCTGTCACAGCTAGTTTAAATATAAGTCCCAAGACCTAAACACAGAATAGCTTAAGCCAAGCTTGGTCTTTGGTTAAAGCACTGATGGAGACTAATTCTAGATTCATTTCCCCTGCCCCGAGACTCCATCTTTGTGCGTGTATCCACATGAGCAAAGGGTGGCTAAGAGTAGGAGGAGGCCTCTTTAGGGAAGGTTGGGAAGCAGCCACTGGAAAGCGGGAGAAGGCACACTATGGTACCAGCCGCTGCTTTCTGGACCTCATCCCAGCATCTGCTGCCAGCGAGTTCTCAAATCCCTTTGCCAGCACATAGTTCTGCATCCAGCTTCTGCCAGAAATAGGCTTTGACGCCACCATGCGGTACTCTCACAGAAGCACAAGCCCAAAAGCATTACCACCACGGTCATTCCAGGCACTGCATTACACATTCCTCCCTAGTACTCAGATGCATGTAGGACAGTAATTCAGAACTACATTGGGCTAGATGGCTCAATAGAAAATATTAAATGCTCTAAAGGGATGTTTAATCATTCACAGCCATCCTTTGCAAGGGCACTAGTGGGTCAGTAACTTCAACTTTCCAGCACTTCCCCAGTTCCCTTTCAAGTCCCTTTTAATCATCCCATTTTCTAGCATGAGATTCTGATGAACGACACTGGCACAGGGGCAGCTGTGATTCAACGTCCCCTGCCCTCACAGAGGCCTATACTGAGGAAAAAAAACAGTATCAGGCTTCCTTGTAATAGGGAATGCACGTTTCTCTGTAGCGTCAGAAAGCTGGAAGTTTCAAACCGTACTCAAGAGCCAACCAACAAGGACACCCCCAGTGCCTTACCAAAGCAGCTGCCACGATGTGAAAGGAAAGTTTTACAAGCTGTGGCAATGGCCAGCTCAGCGGAAACTACAGTCTTGATAATCAGGTCCTCCACGCTGGCCATCAGTGCTGCAAGGAGGGGAGGAGAAAAAAAAAAAAAAAAGTAGATTGTGAAGCAGCACACAATATCTAGAAAAGCATGAGAATATGCATATGGACAGATACCTGTGTGAATCAAAGCACATGAGAGTCTATGGATGACAAAGCAATGATGTCTGGAAACCCATGCAAGCATAAGTATATAAATACATGTGTAAGTATCCTAGTGCAAAAATACTCACAAATGAGAATGACAAAAGTGAGTATATGTACAGTGCAAGTAAGCAGAAACATGTGGCAAGCACATCAACGCAAGTCAGCTGGAGTCTGATCACCACCCACTCAGAGCATTAGGAAGGATAAAACGAGAGTGGGTTAGCGAGATAAGCCCTTAAACTACAGAGAATAAACCATAGCCACTGAGATACAAAATTTTTTCTTGTGGACTTTTATGAAATAACTGTTCTGTGATGTTGCACCTTCCTCTAAAGCAGCTGTTCCCATACCATGACTCACAAATAATTTCAAAATGATATGACTGGTGACAGCTCCCAGTCCTGCTGACCTATAGATAATCTGCAGTTTCAGTAAGGAAGCTCTCTCCAGCTCCTGTATGAGCCTGTAAACAATGTTCAGGAACAGGAATCTGAGCTGACAGAGGGAGCAAAAGGCAAGAAAAGATGCACGTTAGATATAGACCTGGATTCTACACTGGGCTTGGGATGAGTCATGCAATAGAAAGAACACCACACTTAAGTTTCTGTTTTCAAGGACAAGCAATAGAGAAGTGAGAGGAGGAGGGAATGAACAAACACTGGAGTCCTAGTCTGAAAAGTTAGTAGGGATGACAGGACAGCCTTCCCCACCCGTCAAAGGGAGGGCAAGCAAACACACAAGAACTCCAGCAAACCCACACAGACATTTGGTAATCCCTGTCCCAAAGAACATCTAGTACAAACCACTTGACTAGAGAGTTCGATTTAGGCCTACAATTACTATTTCTCATGTTCAGATGATGACATGCAGGGACCTGAATAATTACAGAGGAGCATGCAAGCAAATTCAGATGTGAACTTCTGTGCCAGAAGACAATTAAGTGGAAGCAACACAGCATGGGAATGTCTAAGTGCACATAAACATCCCAGAGCACAAAAATCTTGCCAGCCCAGACAAGGCCAGCACTTTCCAGCCAGCATTCTGCCTGGACCAGAACCAGATGCATCAGCGAAAGGTGCAAGAAGCCTTGTAATGGATAGTTAGAGAAACCTGCTTGCATTGCTCAGCAGTTTACGCAATTAAGAGTACAGGTTTTATACTTTAGGTTGGGGTGGGGTCTGGAAACATATCAATATAAATAACTATGCATACACAGCTTACTGAAAACATATGGTGCAAGTGATTGGACAGCCATGCACACGTATGATGGGGAAAAAGTCTACTTCTATCTGAAAGCCAGATTCAAACCCCTTCCTCCAACATCTAAGTGTTCCCTGGCAACATTTGCAATATGGGCATAGCTGCTATCAGTAGTGTTACTGATGCCTCAGTATCACTGGTAATTTATCCCTTAAAGGATATACCTGGATTCTGCTCTGCAGATGCATTTACTCCCAGCAGACCTGGCAAAGGTGTGGAAGAGGGAGCTATTTTATATGAAACACAGACTGAAATGAAAACACCCAGCAAAAACCTGAGCCATGGAAAGATGACACCACATCCAAGAGTCATTCAAACTGGCACAGTTCTCCAGAGGTTGGTCACTCATCAGACTGAACAGGCCATGGGAGCAGTAGAGGGAGGGAAGCTTTTAGAAGGAATGGAATGACCTTAAGAAATGGGAAACGTAGGTAAAATATTAAGAAACACACCCTGAGAAAGCCCCAGAATATTATTTGCAAAAGGGAAGGGGTAGGCCTCATCTCTGGGGATAGGACTCATCTCTGGGGATAGAGAATAAATGCACAGCTCTAGTGAGTAAGCTGTAAGGAATAATGCTTCCCTCCACCCTGCTCTGGTGCTAAATGGGACTCACTGGGGCTCTTCCCTGACTTCTTAGGAATCGCACTAGTGAGATGATTAATATCCAACAAAGGAATAAAAGAACAAGATCTATACTGACCTGCAGTGTCTCTCCCCTCTTGTTTTAAGTACCTCAGCATTGCACTCATGCTCCACTTGTTTCCATAATCCTCTACTTCAGGATCATCACAGCTAAAAATAAATGAAAGAAGCAAGTTGACACCACTGGCCTACCTCTATGGACTTGCACCAGCCTTAGACCAACTTAGGTAAATTGGCTCAACCTCTAACGATCAAGTTCCATTTTCCAGCCGAGTACCTGACATAATCTCCACTCTTCTTGTTGACACTGTAGTTGGTCAGATGCATGAACTGGTTTTTAATGTTCTTGGATGCCTGGTCATACCTCACTGTTGCAAACCTGTAAAGAGGGATAAAGATTCACAGTATTTCTTGAACTGACATGCTTGCTAAATATGACCTACTACACAGACCGCTCAACCACAACAGCTAGGGAGAGAATGCATGTAATGAGACTTCATCATACGCAACCTCTCCTCACAAAAAATAGTTTATTCTCAAGGGCCACATCCAGGTGCATTTAGTCTCTTTTTCAGTGTTTTAGAGCAGGGAGCTCCATTTGTTCTCCTGGGAGTTTTCACACCTAACAGTGTACACATCACGCTAGGCACATTTTTTCTCGACTGCTTAGATTTGTGGTCTTCGGGCGTTCTGGCCAAACAGGCCACTTCGCTTTAAACAGTCAACGTCACAGTCCCTTCAATTTCACAACAGGACCCATCACGAATACATAAGATCCACTGGTCCTGGGAAATGCACACTTTCAGAGCAATCATACTACATATGCATACCACAGTCAATACTTCCTGAAGTCTCATACAAGCACAGCTCAGTTCTTGTGTACTCCAAGGACTCCTTAGGAAAGGCTGAGGGTGGGAACATATTTCTACCACCAACAACTAGACAGCCTACAACTACCAATCCTCTTTCTCAAGAGTCATCCAGGAAACTAGGTACAACCTGCAGGCCAGACCAATTTGTCCAACAAGGCAGCATCTGCTCCAGGGTGACTACACAGCCCTTCCATATCTCAAAGATGTCAGGAAAGGGACTGTAGGGAAGATCGCCATCAGGAGCAGGACACTGCTACAAGCTTATCTAGTCTCCGCATGAACCCTGTCACAGCCAACAATACCACAGTTAAATCAGCCTGTTTATTATGGAAACAGTGATAACCTCCTGATTAAAAGGCATTACTTGTACTGTAACTGAGTACCGCATCACCACTCCCTTAGCCATACACTACCATCACAGGCATTTGTGTTGAAATGAATCAAAGAATTGATCCAACTGAAAAATAGACCAGGATTTCGGTTTGTAAGGTATTTGAGGGATTTCTGGTTTTGTGTTGAGGGGGAGGCAGAGGGAACAGGATGTGAGAGGGAGAAGGGTGCGAAAGGACAAAGGGAGATCAGCTCCCTGATCCAGCTACAAAGCTGTAACTTGATAAGCGTGTCCCCCCCCCTCCAGTGGCCACACAGACTTAAGCTATCCATACTCTCTTTCCTCAGCTATCCACCTTCATTTCACCTGCACAATACCGGTACAAGAATGTCTGTCCTGCACAGCAAGCCATCTAAAAACAGCCTTTTTTGCTAAGCTATTTATCAAATCAGATCAGTTCACTGCATGGGTACAGAAATGCTTGTGGTGACACAATACAATGGACACCACAAGCCCCTGAATGAGCACAGGAATATAGCACAAAATTGCACTGAAGCAATTTAAACAGTAATCTTATCAATAGCACACCTCTTTAAGAAGAGGTTGAATGAATGCTGAAACAATATAAGCTTCTGGGGGAGGGGAAGGAGCTTCCTGCAACCAACTGCTAGTACAGTTGCCCATGATACCACTCCATTCATTTGCACTGCGCAGCCAGAAGGGAACTGACCATATACCTGTGCCAGGAAAGGAAAGGGTCAACACGAGAATGGGAACAGCAGCCAGGAAAAGTGCAGGACTGTTTCTCTTGATAGCCGTGCCAATTTAAAGTGTTTAAAATTACATCCTGTGCAAAAGTTGCTTTCTAAAGGTGTAGTTGCATGATCAGCCTTTGTCAATCTAAGGATGCACTGCAGCTGAAAGCTCATCACCTGCTCAATTGCACTCTCCAGCCACCCTACTTGATCTGCTCCACAAGTTACATAGCCACAGGCAAGTCAGATCACTTCACAGATCTGACTGAACAGCCACTTGAGCAAATTTAGAAAGATACCAATTAACTTTCAATGAGATGCAGGTACACCCTCTTTCAGACATAACAAAGGAGAGTGTTAGGACTCAGAGTCAGGACAGAAAGAGGGCAATGCCTCCATTTTAGGAGCAGACCACAAAACAACTTTAAAAAAAAAAATTCAAACATCAAGCAGAGGATAATACTATTTGTGGTGACATTTGCAAAATCCTACATCCAGACAAGAACACGCCATCAAGTTAAATATAATGTAATAGAATAGTTCCACTTGGAAGGGACCTACAATGATCATCTAGTCCAACTGCAATCATTTTCTTATTCTGCCTGTAATCAATTCCTGTTTCAATATACATTTTAGGGCTCAGACTTTGAAGAAAAATGAATAAAACAAAAGATCGAGGGCAGAAACCAGGGCATCTGGTTGGCAGATTGACCAGTATGAGCCACTGCTAACCACCACAGCTCATAACAGCAAGCACGTTCTAGTTCAAAAAAAACAAAACAAACAAAAAAATCAACAAGAGAAAAAACACGTTCTTCACTCTGACCATCCTCCTATACCACAATAGCTTAAGATGCCAATATCTCGAAAGAGATAAAGGGGAGTAAGAAAGGGTAAAGGGGAAGTCAGACATATGCTATCCTAAGAAGCCCTGGCAAGAGGGAAAGTACCAAGGAGAGCAGGGTTAGTTGCAAGAAAAGGAGAGTATATTTGGGTGAAGCCTCAAAGCAGGACAAGGGAGGCAGTGCTCAAGAAAAATGGAAGAAGGAGAAAGGGCAGGGAATTTGTAGTATCTGGCTGTGCAATGAAGTTAGCGTCCAGAAAAGACTACATCCCCAAATTGCTTTATTAATAGTCATCTCTCTTCATCCTTCCCCTATTATTTTCTGTAGTTCAGAAGAAGCTGAACTATACAAGAACATCTAACAAGTTACACAAAAAAAAAAATCCTTCCTTTAGAAAGAACTGCCAAAAAAAAAAAATCTCATTTCTCAGTGAAAATGAAGCCACTACTGCCCTCACTTGGTAGCCATTTTGAGAAATAGCTCTCTCTCCACAAGAACTATACCAGCAAATCCATGAAGATGCTCATCAGATTAAATCTATCCTTAAATACACAGGTGGGAGCAGGAAAAAAAAAACCCTCCATGATGTAACTAACTCTAAGCAGCAAGGTTAAAAAAAGTGAAAAAGATTTTGCACCACGTTTTTCTGAGCTTTAACTACATATGAAGTCAGAGCAGCTGGCAACAGAAAAGAGTTTGGAAGTTTGGATCCCCTTTCCACATATTTCCACAGCTTAAAGTATTTGAATTTCTTTTCAGTTTAACTAAGTTTCCTGGATTTAGCACTTCTGTTTTGAAAATAGTGACAACAGCCCTATCAAATATTTTGTTCTTAATTATAATTTCATCATCTCCACCTTAACAATCATTTATTGGCAGCATACTGAAAGCATTTGTTGATAATATGCTTTCAGCCAGATCCTGGAAGATACTGAGCACAAGCAGCAAGCTATTTCACAAAGTCATGGCTCCCTTGATACTTTGAAGCAGAGGGCAATTAGGTTCACCATGCTTATCAGCTTCTTATTTTTTAAATTATGCATATAACCAGAAATATGAAGACATGAACCCCTGGCAGACATAGACAATACTTCTAACAACAGTATTTCTTTACCTTGCAAATGCTCGCGTTAACTTCCTTCTACAGAGACCGTCCTTAATTATTAGGTGGTCCGAGCTCCATGCCCACAGAATTTACATTTCCATGGGAACTGATTATTCAGAAGGGAATTCAATGTGTTCTAGAGCTCTCAGTACATAAACTTTCTCTTCTACTATGATGCTGTCATCTTAAGGGATATCATGGGCCAGTTCAGCAATGCATCAAAAAAAAAAAAAACAAACCCCACATTAAATGACTCAAATCTACTATCAAAAAACCCCAAGCTTTAAACAACAGAATCAAATGCCAGCTTAATACATTTTCCAAGAGCTGGTTTGACAGCCTTACTAGCCTCATGCTAAGTGCAAGTCTGCAAATGGAAAATCCAAGTTATTTCTAGAGCCTCTATCAATAGCCTCTGGATGTTAGAATGGTGACAGATCACAAGTATAACGCTGGCAATAGCCCACACCCCTTAGGCTGTGTTTCACACTTGCTTGGGATGGAAGAGCATTACTACCACTGAAATACCAGTTATGATTACCTTCAGTACTCTATAGTTCTACAGCTTTTCATACTATACTTCACTGTACCTTTCTTCCACTGTAGTAACAAGGCTACTCATCCACTACACTTGTTCTCTCCAGGAAAGGCAAGAGACATGCATGCTACAGAATGTCTTGCTTCAACAGAAATTTACAGGTTATTTTTAGAGACACTAAGGTCATAGGAACAGGCCTCACAGTAAGTGTGGAAGGTAGGAAAACTTCAATGCTTGTAAAATCTTCTAGGTGTTAACCTGAGATTAGAATAAACTCCTGAGAAATCTTACATCTTTTAGAGGATTATTTCATTTCAGGGCCCCCCTCTTTTCCAATTTCAAGCCACTTCTAAGAATAGAATATTTGTCACCTAAAAGATAAGGGCCAAGATCCTAAAAGCAATTTAGAAACTATATGGTAAGGTGGCACAGAAAATAAAGGGCGAGCCTGATGTTTTCCCAGTAACACAATTTACCACAAGCACATGCTGCAACATTCTGCACGAGCTATTTTCCTAAGCACTAAAGGCTTCATGCCCAGGTATCTCATATTGCTACAATCCAGCCAAAGAGTGATGAAGGCACAAATAACTGAGGCCAGGTCATCATCTGCCAGGATAGGACTGTTTCCTAGCCAAAGCATTACTCGTGGATGCTGCTATGTCGGAGCCTGCAATCAGCCAGGAATCCAAGAGTACTCCTAAACTGGAGGCTGGACTGTCCACATGCGGAGGTGCATCTTCAGCCAAAGGAGACTATTTTATCAAGTAAAACTCTTCAAAACGCTATCTTCTGCCCATTAAAACCACCTCTTTCTTGCTCTGCTTCAAGCAACTCTTATCTTCCCCCACTGTGACCTGATCCTGTCCAAGTTCTGGACTACTCCATTGGCTTTGCAATGCAGAGACCCAACATACTGAACACTGCTGTGTATTGCTAGTAGTTAAGTTTGTGTGGTCTGAATGGTTCAACAACTGGATCCACATTGCTTTGAATTCTTACAAAGAATTTTCCTGTAGGACTTGTCAAGTGAAAAAAAAAAAAATCTAGGAACAGGTGAAATTTTCCACTGTTAGTGAGACAGGAAGTTTTCCTGCCACTTCAGTGCATTCTTCTGACCCCACCTCATCTAAACCAGCAGTTCTTCTTGTTAACAATGTGAAATATTATAGAGGCAACCAAGAAAGGAATGGATGTCTGTTCTGTATTCACCATCAGAAGGATATCAACTCTGTTTTGGCCTGAATTCAGGTTTGCTTTCTCCACACCACAGGTTCTAACCACAAGTTTTCAAAGTTGGATTTCTCCTGCGTTGACTGAACTCTCTTTCACCTGCCAATGGACTTGTGGGGGGGTGGGAGGATGACAGGCAGAGGATGCAGGAGGAATGGTCCCCTATCACAGCATTAACCTGGGTCACCTCTGTGACATGTATTATGCAGAGATAATAGAGCTCACAGCAGCAAGGACATAGGAAGCACCTTCCACTGTCTTGTTATGTACTGCTTGCATTCACCGTCTAAATTGAACAACAAGTGATATCAAAGATATTCACTTTCATTAACTTGTTTCCCTGGCCTTACTGCACTCCCATTCTCTCAAAGATCCTCCCCTTCTAATAAATCTTGTCCTTTTAAAATCTTAGGAAAGGGATAAGTTAAGAAAATTAAGGATACCTACTAACATGATATACAAGAGATTAGATTCCAAAATCCTCTAAACAGAAATGTTGCGGGAGAGCTTCTACCCCAAAACTACAGCTGGAAATAGCAAAGGTTAAACTGAGGTTGACTGTGCACTATACAGTTTCCACACAAACTGCTGCCAGCAATACAGCCTCCCAGGCAGAAGTAGCAGCAATCATATTGTGAACAGCCCTGGCAGCTTCCCTCCCTTTCACTGCAGCTTCTCTTTCCTCAGCAGGACAGAGGCCCTTTATTCCTGAATTTGAAACTTAGAATAGAGAAGTGACATTCGTACATTCAATTGTTCTGACACACCTGCCCATGTCTCAGCTGGTCACAGCCAAGTCACACAGGTGCATGCCAGCTCGGATGAAGGCAACAACCAGTTCCCTTTACCAGCAACTACACAGTGCTACAGAGCTCACCTTCAACAACAGCACATTTGCACTCCCTCTGGCTGCACTTTCTCTTGGATCAGAGAGGGGGAAAGAGCAATCAAAAGCAAGCAGTAGGGTGGCAGTAGTGGCAGCAGGTGGTCTGAGCAGCAGGAACAGAAAATCAAGGGAAAAATCCTTACTCATTTCTTCAGACTCTAGAAGTACTCTCAACCTCCAGACTACCAGTACATCACCTAGAGGCATCCCAGCTCTCTGCCTCCCTGTCATGCTTCAGACTTCCCCTGTTAAAAATCACCTTTGGCATTCAGATACTGACAGATTACTGCCCTCCCTCCCCATCTTGTAAGAGTTCACTATAAGCCTAATAAGCAAGCTTAAGCTCCACCTTCAACAGGCCACCTACTCTACAAGTGACATGCAGCACTTTTCCCTGTTGACCTAGCAATCTACAAAACATGTCACAGAGCACACACTTATCTCTAGAAATCCCCAAATCCGCCACACCATGCCAAACTTTAATTGGCTCCTAACCCACACCCCTACACTGCCTTAACCCAAACAACCTACCCCTTTACTGTCACACATTCAGGCAGGACACTACCCAAGGGGTTGTACACCACTCTTTGCCTTATCCCCAGCATTACTTCAGGAAATTAATTGACAACAAGGTAAAGTTTGTCATATGCAAGTCATTTTGGAAATATGTAAACTGGATCATTAAATATTTACATAAGATGTTACATGGTTTTGCATGAAACTTGGCAGCTCTGGAATGCTTATTTGAGACATCTAGCCAGGGCCTGGGAAAGGAGGAGGAGAAGAGAAAATACCCTGGAGTGGGAAGAAGGAAAGAATAGTTAATCCCTTTTCTCTCAAGTAAGTGCTACAGAAAAAGCACACATTATGATAGTCTTTTCCATGACTGCACACAGAGTTCCTGCCTAAATGTCCTGGAAATAACCAGCGTAGTGTTTCTATAAGCACGCTCCTCACATTTTATGCTTGGAGTCACTTTCCCAGTCCCTCTTTCCTCCCCTCCCCACGCATTAGACTTTGGCTTCCCTGTTAGTCTATTAGCTGCCACTTTGTTTAGGGAACTAAGGCCACATAGAAAGCTGTTTGCACCATTCAACTCTCTTTATGGTTCCCATGAACTGCTATTAAAATCAGGATGAAAAGAAACAAGACGCCCTAAGGGAATTGTTCAATGGACTAGAACTGGTAACGGAGAACTACAGATATTTCCATTTTTAATACTATCAAGGTATGGACTCCAAAATGCCACCTGGGACCCAGTTCCCTTGCAGTATAGGACAAAAAACAGAAGTCTAGAGACCATCACAATCCCCCTATCTGCAACACGAATATTCTCCACAGCATCCACCTGATATGTCAGTTAGCAACTGAGTATGAATAGGAGCCAAAGCTTGTAAGGGAATTACTAAACATAAAAAGGAGTTTTAGTGACATCTCTATGATGGCAGAGTTTCTCTAACCGAAGCTGGATAAAATTATTCAAACAGTTCTATGTTAAAGAACAAGATCCAGGAGCAGTTTTACCAGATGTCTGCAGGGACAGGAAAAAAAAAAAACCCACAACTTTTTTTTACTTTATCTTTTCATAACAAATTTGCCAGTTTTCAACTTATGCACTGCCATTAACAGGATTTTGAACCTATGGAACATAAGGAAACACCAGGAGGGTGACCGAGCACTGGCACAGGTTGCCCAGAGAAGTTGTAAAGTCTCCCTCCTTGGAGATATTCAAAAGCCATCTGGACATGGTCCTGGGCAACTGGCTCTAGGTGGCCCTACTTGAGCAGCAGGGTTGGACCAGAAGACCTCCAGAGGTCCCTTCCAACCTCAGCCACTCTGTGATTTGGTGAACCTCTTCTATTCTGTTTCTCAAATTCTCTAGTTTCTCATTGTACAGACTGTCACCAGGAGTTGCCCAGCCTCTCCGATAGTACACCGACCCTGTCTGTTAAGCACAACAGTAGGATCATGTAGTTATACCCAGAGACCCACTATGCCTGGGTAGACCACCCTTTGCTACTCAAAGACAGACTCAAAGGACTGGGGGGGGGAAGGGGGAGAGGGAAAAAAAAAAAAGTAATTTGAGGAACATGAAAGATGAGGAGATAAAGAGATAAAATATATATATTTTATATATATAAGAGATAAAAAATGAATTTGCTAGTTAGTATTTAGCTACCTTTCCTTCAGAATTTCCTAAAATATGCCATCGAGAAGACAAGTTGCTGAAGCTAGCAAGACACACTTTTTACTGGAGAATGGTGATATGCTACGTCAATATTATAATTACATCACTGCAAGATATACAAAGATTGCTCAAGGAGCCATTTTTCCACTCCTTTTTTTAAACAACTCTTTCAACCAAAAGAGCAGTTTTGATGAAGCTCAACAAGAGCAGGTTGTTCAAAATGAAACCCTTGTCCAAGGACCCTAACTAAGGGCCACATCCTATACCACAGACAAGTGTTTAGCTACCTGCCATGGGAGCCAGATTTAACAAAGGGCATCACTAGGCCATGACTTAAATATATATAATAAAAAAATATAAAAAATATTTATATAACGTATATATAAAAATATATATAGTAGGCTTCCTTGCAACTCTCAAACAGTAAGCAGCCTGAGGCCCAACTACCCCATTTTACAGAAGAAAATTCAAGGTAAAAACACATAGTCTAAAATGAGGTAACGGGTGTCTGTATAGGCAGTAAATTTCTATTAAAAGACATATATAGATAGACAGATCTTTCCCCTCAGTGATTCAAACCCTGCTTATCTTAATTAAAAAGCAAGGAAGCAGCACAAAGTCTCCGGGCTTGATGCACTATCCACTGGTCCAAAGTCCAGTGGGGACAACAGTGAAAAACACCGCTCCACAGCTTCTGTGCGAGGCGATGTCTACTGAAGTGGTTGTAGTCTGATCCCAGGTGTCCATGAGTTACGCTCACTAAGAAGCGGAGGCCTGCCAGGCAGGGGTTATTGCAAGGGGGACGGGGCTGCTGTGGCCAGCTCTACCGGCTCTGGCCTAAGCCCAGTCTGTGAGGTAATGTGAATTCCTTGGCTCAAAACTAGCACCTGAATTCTTTGGAAACCACAGGAATTCAGCACAGAAAAGGTAAATATCCCAGCGGAGCCAGTGCTAATTAGGAAGCCAGGCTACTGAAGGAGGGGGTGCTGTGAGGCTGAGGGGGGTGAGCTCAGGCACCAGGATGGCAGCTGGTGGCAGCCACTGTGAAGCCGGGCTGTCTACCCCGCCATTACGGGAACTCTCATGTCCTTCTGGAAAGTCTCCCCCAGCTGCTGCTCCTTGGGCCCTTTGCAAGAACATTTGGTTTTCAGCTCAGTTTTGCCTGTTTCTTTTTTATAAATCCATTTTTCAAATTCAGTGTTAATCTGACTACGAGGTTCCTGCTGGAATAGGACCCTTCCAGCCATTCAGGCTCAGAAATAAGGCTGTCTAAACCTGGTAGTTCAGGCAAAAAAGTAGGCTATAGAGAAGTCTCCCCAAAACAAGGAGCCATTTCACTATGAATTCCCCACACCATGCGTCAAGTCCCCATTATATCTGCAGGCACCAAGCAAGACAGGTCCACCAGGCTCCCTTCTGTCCCACAAGGAGGTACACAGAAGGAGGGAAAGTCAGACGGGAGAGAGAAAGGCGTCCCTAATTGGCAAAATGGGGAAGGCTCACAAACAGCACAAACTATTCCTGGCCCCATGTCCTCTTCAGCTGTACTTCAGACACAAGTCAGGCTTGTTATTCTCTCCTTGCATGGATGCCCCTCCAAAAAACAGCATAATCCACCAATTCAACAGTTGGCTGTAAGAGCAGCCTTGGGACTTCCACATAACTGGGCTTGGTGAGTCACCTTCAAAAGCACGTCAAAGTTTGTAATTAACACTGTAGTTTATCAACAATGCACCTCTTATTCATACTAGGATATAAAAGGTATGTCAGTAAATATATTCCATCACATATTTTGGAAGTCTCAGATAAACAAAACTACCTAGATTTTTAACAAATGAACAGATGACTGAGTTATACCCTCAGGCAAACCTGGACCAAGCTTGCCAAAATCATCTCATTCTCCAAACCTATACCACCTATGCAAAGGTCCCAGGTACAATTCTCCAGGCTGTGAATCACAGATTGCCAATCTAGATGATAATTGTCCTTTCCAGTACCAAGTTACTAAATATCTGCCAGTTTAACAGATGTATGGCAGCATGCTTTGTCTACTTTTTTTCTAGGACATACTTAAAAAAAAAAAGTGTTCGACACCACATTTTTCAATCCAATTAAGCCACCCAGTGCTGCTTTATGCCTTAAGCACAACTTCAGTCTTGTTTCAAGCCTCAGGAAAGAGAAAAAAACCCCATCCCACTCCCTCCAAACAGATCACCTAATATCCCCAAACATACCTATTAGCAGTGTTCCTTCTAGAGGTGGACCAGGCCTAAAATATGCAAGAGGAGGTTTGATAGAGTTTGAGGGAGGCAAGACCAGAAAAGTAGTATTGTACCGAAAGATGAAAACATGGAGCACATTCACTAATAACATTCTTAGTAACTTTCCAGAAGTCTGATACCTGAACCCTGCTGACCTAAGGCTCTGTCCCTACAGCCCTGTCCCTACTAAATACAGCTTATTCCATGGGGAGTGGGGTGGAAATAGCTACAGAAGGAACCTACTCAACATCAGCACTTCCTAAGTTCTACTCAATATTCTTTTAGGGGGTAAACAAATAAAAGCTTTGAGGTCAGTATCTTCCTGAAAAATTGCATTGGAAAAAAAGAGAACTTCAGCCAGGGTAAACCAAACAGTTATTCAGTACTTCCAGCACAAATCAAGCAACAGTAGCTGAAGGCTTTGTTACACACCTCTGGGTACATACCTTTCACATCTCCTTCAAAGGAAACTTTTTCTTCACTCTTCCACATGGTAAGTGAAACACAAAAGTTACACATGCTGGATCCATAATCCCTTTCTTCTCCTCAGCACTGAAGCCTCAAATTCCACTCTAGATCATGTCATGACAAGACTAGCTGTGCCAAGAGAAACCAGGCCTAAGGAAGTATCTAGTCAAACATCACAAATGTGTATTATACCAAGTCTGTTCCTTTTAAAGATCATTACATCTTATGGTTTCCTGCTAGCACTGCTTTTCTGGTAGAGGTCACCAACTTTACTGAAACAGTCAGGTTCCTCTTCTACTTGGAATACGCAAAGCATAACACTGGAAGGGAACATTACATTTCAGACAGACTAAGAAAAAGGGAAAAAGAAAATTAAGAGAACAACCCAGAAGAGGTCACCCTGACTACACTTCAGAGACTACCTACCTTCAGAAAGCAAACTAAAAACATGGAAGTCACCATAGTGCTCCACAAGCACTAGTGGAGGTCCCAAAACCAGATTCCTTTGTTCTGCTGGTGGGTTTCCCGTTAGATTGCTTCAATACCACCTTTGATTCCAGGCCCTGATCTTACCTCCTAGTTCTCTGCTACAAATTGCTTCCACTCTTAAGCAGTGCGGGGTTTTTTTCTTAAGTAAAGAACAAAAACCAGCTTCCACTCCCAAAGGTTAAAGCATTCCCCCCTCCCCGCACAGCTCAAGTTTTGTCCCAGCTTTAAACCAAAGCATTACACTGTGTGAGGCAATAAAAGGGTCTCTCCCAGCACTTAACTCCTACTGTTAAATGGAAGGCAAAAAAGCTAAATAGGAAGCCAGAACCCAGTAGCTCCAGGTTCCTTACCTCTCATCGACAGAATTTGCAAATCCAGGGCATGGGAAAAATCCAACTCGCTAAAGCTAAAGACCACTAGTGCCATCTGGAGGCCATACAGAACAGCCCACCTAAAGTTTTCTGTCAACCTCTGCTCATCCTTGAGTGTTGTCCTCCAAAGAGAGCTTGCCAGCACTTGCTGCACAGACATACCAACTCTACAGCCATAGAAGAAGGGAAAAGTTTAAAAGTTATTAAAGATATTGGCTGCAATAAATTTATACCTATCATGTGAAAGCATTCAACTACAAGTCTTGCTACAAGCTTTTAGCCATAGCTGACACTACAGCTGAAATTGCTCAGTGGGCAGCTGAAGTTCAGTAACAGAACTAGAGTTACCCTCCAGAATCAGGACTGTCCTTGGACCAGAGATAACATCTCATTTCCTCTACACCAGTCCCACAGTTGTACTGGTATAGCCGACCATATCACAGAGCAGCATTAAGATACCTAGTGCCACAGTTAGTCTCCATATACTAGCTACCTCTCACAGAGAGCTGTAAGACGAGATTCAATTTGAAGGAAAGGATAACTACCATTAGTAACACTGTGGTGTCCTGTACATATATGCTCCACTTGTCATGTATGTGGACACCGTGTGCTCTAGTCATGTATGTGGACATGCATGTGGTCTAGATTTGATTATAGTTTAAACAAATGGAATCTAAACATGTATAAGACTGTTAAGGATTTTAGAACACTGAAAAGTGAGTTGCAAGTATTACTGCCACATGGGATCTTACCAAGATGGAGAGTCCAGAATTGAAACTGATGCTTCTGGATGGATACCCAGAAAGAAAACTTAAGTTATTTGCTCAGGGTTGACTACAACACTGTTTCAAGCTCTAGAGGTGAATATTCTGAATGTCAAAAGAACAAAGAAATTCAGCCAGCCAGCATCCAGATTATCAAGTAGGGACACTGGCTCACATACTCAAAGAAATCAGATCATTGTTTCAAAAGACCTTTTACCTAGGATAGCCCAGGTGATCTACAGTCTTGCTACCAGTAGAAGCTCCTGGACTATTATCTTCCAGGAAGGTATTTCCAGGCACATAAAGGATAAAACCATTATTGGAACAGCAAGCACAAATTTTCTGAGAGCAAATCATATCTGATGCCTCCTGATTGCCTTCTAGGATGACATGAATGGTTCTGGGGACAAAGGGAGAGCAGTGGATGGCATAGCTCAAGACCTGAGCACTCAAATGGCCCCTGTAAAGCTAGAGGAATGGGCTAACAGAACCCTCATGAACTTTAGCAAAAGCAAATGCAAAAGTCTTGCACCTGGGAGGAGTAACCCTGTTTAACATTACAGGCTGGGTGGATAGAAAGCAGTTCTGCAGAACAGACAAGCAGTCCTGGTGGACAAGCTGAACATGAATTAGCAGTTTGCCTTTGCAACAATGAAGGCTAACTACACGCTGGGCTGTATCAACAAGTGTAGCCAGTAGGTTGATGGAAATGATTAATACCTCTTACTTGTGAGTGCTTAGCAAGTACTGGACACACATCTGGAATGTCGTGTCCAGTTATAAGCCCCCAGTACAAGTAGAGGTATTGACTAAGTGGTGCAAGTCTGGCAGAGAGCTATTAAAATGGGCTAAAAAACATGATGTACAAGGAGAAGCTGAGGAGAAAAAGATTGTTTAGCCTGCAGATAAGAAGGCTAAGAAGAGATCTAACTGTTGTGTTCAACTCGTTAATGCATGGCTATAAAGACAGAGCCAGACTTTTCTCAAAGGTGCATAGCAGAAGGACAAGAGGCAACAGTCAAACTGCAACAAGGGAAATTTTGATATTAAAAACACACACACATCTACAGTGAGAATGGTCAAACACTGGAACAGATTGTCAGGAAAGACTATGGAATCTCCATTCTTGGAAGGTATTAAAAAATTTATGGTATGAGGCCGTAGAGCACCTGCCCAAACTTTGAAGGAGATCTTGTATTGAGAAGGAGGTTGGACTAAAAACATCCAGACTTCCCTTCCCACCTAAATAATCTGATGATTCTATCTTAAGGCATTCACTAGAACTGTCTGACCAGTGTATTTCAGTCAAAAGAATATACTTGTTTCCTTCCTCATTTCCTTCCCTAGACCTCTAAATACAACTAGAATTGTTAAAAGAAAAAAAAAAAAGCATACACATCCCCACATACACTTCCCCCCTCAAAGCAAAACATGTTACGCTGTCAGAGACAAAAATGCTGTCTATCATAGAATTGGCACACTTGCCCCCAACAGAGTAGAACACTTGTCTCTTACACATATGGATTTTTCCAGAAGTAAACTCCTTTGTTACAACAAGATCAGCAGAACTACCTTTAAGACATTAATGATGGTGCAAATCCTATTTTGGAGGCCTGCTATGCACTGCCCATTTTCAGACCATCCTAGCAATCTACTCGTGTTCACAATCGATGACCTTGTTTCCCTCTTCACTTTCCAGTAACATGCAATATTAGCAACTAATAATTTAATTGC